>NW_027397086.1:11173806-11531216 GCF_003265705.2 Callorhinus ursinus
ACACACACACACACACACACACACACACACACACACACACACACACTGGAATATTACTCAGCCATCAAAAGAATGAAATCTTGCCATTTGCAATGACATGAATGGAGCTAGAAGTATTATGTGAAATATGTCAGTCAGAGAAAGAGAAATACCATATGATTTCACTCATATCTGGGATTTAAGAAACAAAACAGATGGACATAAAAGAAGGGAAAGGAAAATAAAATAAGATGAAAACAGAGAGGGAGGCAAACCATAAGAGACTCTTAACTGTAGGAAACAAACTGAGGGTTGTTGGAGGGGCGGTGGGTGGGGGCATGGGGTAACTGGTAATGGGCATTAAGGAGGGCACTTGTTGTGAGGAGCACTGGATGTTATATGCAACTGATAAATCACTAAATTCTACCCCTGAAACTAATAATAAACTATATGTTAACTAAATTGAATTTAAATTAAAAAATGTATATGTTCTTTAGAAATCCCTTTAGAATTCAGTGCTTCTAGCACAGTGTCTGGCACATAGTTGGTGTTCAGCATCATTCTGAGACTGGATGAGTGAGTAAGTAAATGCATGAATACATGAATGCATGAGTGAATGAATGAATGAATGAATGAATGAATGAAATACTGATTGAAACTCTAAACATCTTAAAGCCATATGTCTACTGTCCCTGCTGCATGGGACAGGATTGAAACAAGTTGGCTGGTGAATCTGAGCCTACACTGGTTTCTTTCATCTCAGTTGTCCACCTGTGGATCCCCCCAGTGTTCTGTTATTTCTCAGTTTTGTTTTTCACTTTACCCTGGGGCCATATTTTACCGTGGAGATAGTTTCCACTGACATAGTACATCGATCCTAAGGACAGACAAGGTCTTTCTTGGCTGTGTCTCCTCTTTTCTAAAGGAAAAATTTGTTTATGTCTTTAAGTAATTGAAGCCATCCCCAAAATATTTCTGGCGGGGTGACATCATGTCAGGAAACACTACCAGGTATGGGAGAACTGGTGATCAGTGAAGTAAGTAGAGGAAAGCAGAAGGTGCTAGAATTCAAACTCAGTCTTGGAGGTCAAGAAAAGATTTATGGAGGAGAGCTCAATTGGGATCCAAAGGATAAACAGGAGTTAGCAAGAAAAAAAAAAAAAAGGTAAGCAGAAGTGTTGCGGACAGAAGGAAGAGCACGTGAAGAAGTCTGCATGTGAACAAACAAGCTACATTTGGGGAATGGGAAGGTGTTCTGTTTGGCTGGAGTAGAGCTAGTAAGAGAACTGGGGAGAAGGTGGCTAGAGCTGTAAGCCTGAGCAGATACCAGAGTGAAATGCATGCCATGCCTGTGGGTATGTCTGTGGGCAATAAGGACCCTGGAGAGTTCCAAGCAGGTATGCGATGAGAACAGACTGATGCTTTAGAAGCTTGGCCAGATGGGCAGTCTGGCTGCAGAGGGGAGAATAGGTGGAGGCAAGACAATACTCAAAGAGCCTAATTAGGAGCTGGCTACAGTCATTGAAGAAATGATTGTGTCATGGGCTGGGGAGGGGCAGTGACAGTGGGAATAAAACACTGGCTTTGCAATTTTTTAGGAAGTTGAATCAATTTAATGATTAATTAAATGTGAGAGATGAACAAGAAAGATGAATTAAATATGAGTCCCAGTTTTGTGGACTGACAACGGGTGGGAATTGATAGATACCACTCATTGATAATGGGAAAACAAGACAAGGAGAAGGTTTTTACTGTTGGAGATTTCATGAGCCAGGATCTAAGTCATATATTTTCTTCCTCTTCAAATCCATTGTCAGGGACTATAACTACTTATTTGTTTACTGAATTTACCAGTAGGTATACATAGCACAATATATAAAAAGGAATTTAGATTCTATAGGTACAAAACAGCCTATCTAAACAATGGTATATCTATCTACAAATACGTTGGTGGGGGGGCCGCCCGATTCAAGCAAAGGATTAACAATATTTTGAAACAACTAATGGTTCATCAAGTGTTATAAGTGAGGCCACTTGCACCTTTGGGCAGTAGAATAAACAAAATAATAAAAGTACTTTAGAAAGTACTTGTGAGCTATTTGGATTTTATGTATTTTTGATGAGTTGGAAAAACAGTGGAATCGCTTCTGCTTCAATATGTTACCTCATAACTAAAGAACTGGTTTCAGGGAAGAACTGGGTTATCTGAAATTTATCTAAGTGAGTGTGACCAGAAGATTAAAAATACTTAGGGTAAGTGATACAAGGCACTACTACAGGAATCTGGAATATTTTCTTCTGGAAAGGAGAGGGTAGCATTAAGTGTTCATAAACATACACTTGGCTCTTGGAGGCATATGAGTTGGACATGGATGGGGTCTTGCCTCAGACATTCAATAATTGTGTGACCTTGGCAGGTCCTTCAACTACCTTGAGGCCAGTTTCTTCATCTATAAAATAGAGATATTAATTACCTCTCCTGCAAAGCCCAATTGGATAATAAAGAGAATGTGACCACTTGTCAACTGCTATAATTTTCTTTTTCTACCTCCCTAATCTAATTCATATCACCCATCTTCTTTCTGAACTCATTGCAAGCATAATGCAAGCATTATGACAATGGTTCAATCTATGGTTCAATCCTACCCTAACTGAACTCTTAGACTCTTGTCTTATTCTCTCCGGCCACCAACTATGCTGTTCACAGAATAATCTTTCTAAATTCCGAAGATAATCATGTTTTCCATCCTCCAAAAGCTTTCCATTAGCTATATAATGAAGCCCAAACTCCTTAGTATAGGTTCCAAGTCCCTAAATTATCTAACCCCTCAACTCAACACTCAAACCACCAACTTGGGCTTCTGCCATATTAAATTATTTGTGATTCTCCAAATTGACTAGTATGTCTCAGACCAGTAAGCTTTTGCTCAAGTTTCTCCCTTTCCTTGGCATCTCCTTATCCCCTCCCCATTCCACACCCACACTAACATCAAAATCTACTGTGACAGAGAAAATATGAGAGTTCACCATACCTTTCATGTAGAGATCCAGTAGAGGACTCCAAGATGATAGAAGATGGTGGAGTCATTCGATGCAAGAAGCTTGGGTACGTGATGATTTCATGGAGTCCAGACCCTGGCTAGTCATCAATTAACTCGAAGAGGAGTAAGCTGTAAACCTTTATTATCTTAAACCAAAGATATTGGAAGGTTATTTGTACAGCTTTTAGCCTGCCTTAAATAATGATACCTACTTGGTTTTCAAGACCTCTTTCAAGGTCACTGTTTGGGCACAAATCCGTGATCTAACACTTTCCCCTTCTGAGGCAAGTCACTGAGCCCCTCTTCATCTGGCTTTGCCATTTGCCAATCGGGGAATATAATATCCTTTAGTTTATGGTGCTGACTAGGGATTAAATAAGATAGCCCATGCAAAATATCTGGACCAGAGTGAATACAGAATAAATGCCAGCTTTTGTCATTATCTCCAATATCATTCCAACCCTGAGACTCTGTAACTGATGAGTTTCAAAACTCAGAGCCAACAATACTGAGACGTGACCTTAAACGTTTCCCCCACAGTTATGTTGAAACAGTTTTTAGAATACAGGCTGTAAAAAATCCATGGAATGTTAGTGAATACAAAAATCACCTGGAATGCCTTTCATAAAATCGGTGTGATGAAAAAGACAATTTCAGTTGAATGACCATCTTGGAGGAGATAAGCTGAAGCAGCAGTTAGGAGGAGTCAGACACTGAAGATGACAAACATCATGAGACCAAGTTTTATTGTTATCCTTAGTCTGCTCAAAACTTTGCCACTGAAATAACACAGACCACTAACCATCTGTTCCTCAAAAGCCATGACTCATGTGTTTCATGCTCTGCAAATCCAGTGCTTAAAAAATCATCAAGTATGCACAGTTGTTCCTACCTACTAATTGTATCTAGCACTTCTATTAGTTGTCTAGTCTTTCAACACTTATTGGGGTGTTTTGCTACCTGTCAGTCAAGGTTGTAATTAACCCAGTCTCCATGGTGTCATGGAAAGGGCACAGCCATTGGTATAACCCATTTGCTTGGAATCCTGGATCCATCCCTTATTACCTATTCGGAAATGGACCATTTACTTTACCTCAATAAGCCTCAGTGTCACTACCTACAAAATGGGGGCTCTGGTACCTATCTTGCTGTATCCTTGTAATAACTGGAAACAATTCATACAAAATAACTGTCACATGATAGGCACTAAGCAAAGATAGTATGATATATATCCATAGATATTGATAAATATCTTTTTCTCTTCTCCCATTTAGATTCTATAGGTAGCTAAATATTAAAAGGCTTATGCTCTAGACAATCACACAAAGTTGTATTCACAATATCTTCCAAAATATTTCAGAACAACATTCTGTGTATTGAGTGCTTTAATGTGAATACTGGTATAAGCTCTCCTTTACACATCTTTATTTATTTATTCCCCAAGGAAAACAGGTTGAGTTGGCTTACATATGAACTAGGAATTCAGGTTATCTATAAGTAGTAGAGACCCCAAAAGTAATGGTTTAGATAAGATTATATTAGGTTTTTACTTTTTCACATAAAAGAAGTCTTGGTTTTTATGCCTGGGATAATGGCTCCAAGGTGTTATCAATAATATAGGTTTCCATCCTTCTACTTTACCAACCTAGGTTATTAATTCCATTTTCAGTCAACTCCATGGTTATATGTGGTGTCTAGGTCTTCAACTATTACATTCATAATGTGAGTTGTAAAAACTCAAAAGGTGGAAAGGCTGAGAGAGCAGCCTCCAAGATAAGCCAGCTCGTGTCAAGCAGCCTTTCTGGAACTTCCACATAACACTCACTTATATTCATTGGCCAGAACTTGCTCGTATGGCTACAACTAGCTGCAGAGGAGTCTAGAAATTATAGGTTTTTATTTCTGGGTGTCAACATTCCAAACTAAAAAGTTGGGTTTCTATTACTAAGGAAATAAGAGGGGCACCTGGTTTGCTCAGTTGGTTGAATGTCAGACTCTTGATCTTGGCTTGGGTCTTGATCTTGGGGTTGTGAGTTTGGGCCCCATGTTGGACTCCATGCTGGGTGTGGAGCCTACTTAAAAAAAAAGAAAGAAAGAAGGGAAAGCATGTTGGGGAAAGATGGCGAGTAAGACTGGCAGATACTAGAAGTATAACCCAGCAGTCATAAGACCCTTTAACCCAGGGACCAACTCTCCTTGACTTCTACAGGCTCCTCAGAGCAAACAATTGAGTGTGATGCTAAAGACATAAAGCAGGACCTGAGAAAACAGGACCATCATTGGTTGGGTGCCCCTCTGGGTGCAGATTGGGTATGGGTGGCAGCAGTCACACTGTGGGTTTGTTATCCTGGGCTTACCCCAGAGGAGGAACTGGGATTTCAGCCTGAATGCTGAAGAGTAGGTATTTTTACACAATAATAATGGTAGGTACTTATGATATGCTTCCCAGATCATTTCCTTATTTGACCCCCTTCCGCCTCGCCAAAGAAATGGAATGGGCAGAGATTATTCTCATCTGGATTTGGTGGTTGAGAAAATCAACTCAGTTGGGTGGAGCAAAATGCATAAGGTCACATAGCCTTTGAGTGGTAGAGCTAGAATTTTAGCTTTAGCTTCCTGACTGTACATACTTATATTGGACTTGATAAGCACTTAGAAGCAGTGTAACTTTGGGGTCAGACAAATGTGGGCTTGAATCCATGTTCCACCCTACAGGATCTTTTGGTTTTGACATGCCGTGATAATCATATTTTTTTTGAGGGGGACGGTCTACAGTTCTATGAGTGTTCCATGCATAGTACCTTGTGAACACTGCCCCTGTGGGATATACTACATTTCAGACATCTCAAAAAACACCCTTGTGTGGGCCTGGGGAAGTCTCCATGGTGAGGCTACTGGGCTGCTGGTGCCCGTGCTGCTATCAGTAGGGTTCAATGTCAGTGAGGAGCAAACTCATTAGCAATATGTGATAGGCATATTGGTTAGAAAGATTGGGGCCACAAGTGACAGAGAATGCAAATCAGGTTGGCTTGAGGCCAAAGAACACATCTTATCTCACATAACGAGAAGTCCAAAAGTAGAGTGGCTTGCCTGTGCTCCTGGCCCACTTCTCTATGATGCTTCGGCTCCATATCTTGGTTGCATTCTCTGAATGCTAAAATGCTGTAGATGTTCCAGGCATCACTTTCAGACATAACATATTCAGAGGCATAAAGGTACCGTCCTCTTCTCTTTCCTTCTCTGGAATAAGATATTCTTGTCTAGAAGCCCCAGGGCAAAGCATCCTACTCACGTGCCTGTTGGTTAACTAATCATCGGCAAGGAGAATTGGTTTCCCCTGATTGGCTTATACTAGTCAGGATACAACAACTACGGTGGGATGTGGTCAACTTCCCATGAAGCATGTGGCTGTATGGTGGGTTCTGTTAAGAAGTGGGGAGTGCATATATACAATGGAATATTACTCAGCCATCAGAAAGGATGAATACCCAGCTTTTACATCAACATGGATGGGACTGGAGGAGATTATGCTAAGTGAAATAAGTCAAGCAGAGAAAGTCAATTATCATATGGTTTCACTTATTTGTGGAACATAAGGAAGAGCATGGAGGACATTAGGAGAAGGAAGGGAAAAATGAAGGGGAGGAAATCAGAGGGAGAGATGAACCATGAGAGACTATGGACTCTGAGAAACAAACTGAGGGTTTTAGAGGGGAGGTGGTGGGGGGATGGGTTAGCCCGGTGATGGGTATTAAGGAGGGCACGTACTGCATGGAGCAGTGGGTGTTATACGCAAACAATGAAGCGTGGATCACTATATCAAAAACTAATGATGCATTGTATGGTGACTAACATAACATAATAAAATTAAATTAAATAAAAAAAAGAAGTGGGGGTGGTGTTACAGATAAACAGTAAGCAATGGACAGGAAATTTACAGGTGGATTTCTGCTGACAGCTCACTTCCCCCTGCCTTACCCCACTGCACCTGTCTGTATCAGCACAGGAGTCAATTTCCAGCCTATTGGAGTCTTTCAGTCTTGTTACAGTGTGTGTGGCGGGGGGAGGGGGGAAGTGTGAGGAGGGGAGAGAGAAAGAGGTAACAAAAAACTGCTGGGGATATTATTATATGGAACCAAGTTAGCCCTACAGTGACAAAAGTATCTGGTTTTCTTATTATAAATAAAATTAAAATCCCACCTGAAAGTCATTAGTCACGAATCTCTGTATCTCTCCATTCTGTAAGACAGTTATTCCAGTAAGACAATTATTCCAAATCCCAGCAAGGTCAAAAAGAAGGAATTAGTTGATTTGGGATAAAATAATATAATGTATTCAAGTATTTTTTTTCACTATGTAAGTTGCAGAATAAAGTTGCTGTATAATTAGTGCATAAATGACTCATCGGAGAGGTTGGATGTTGTTTTTCTTTTTATTAGGACTTTCCAGTGACTGGTTGGTGGGAGGCAAATGTTTCCAACAAGTTTTAAAACAATATTTTGTGGGGATGCCTGGGTGGCTCAGTCCGTTAAGTGTCTGCCTTCGGCTCAGGTCATGATCCCAGGATCCTGGGATCGAGTCCCGCATCGGGCTCCTTGCTCAGCAGGGAGCCTGCTTCTCCCTCTGCTGCTCTTCCTGCTTGTGCTCTCTCTCGCTATGTCAAATAAATAAATAAAATCTTAAAACAATATTTTGTGGGTTTTCACTTAGTGCTGACAAAGGATGGACACAAAGCAGTATGATATCTTAACAGATCAACTAGTGACTCAGCATCAGCTCTTGGACTGGGGTAGTTAACTTGATTCACAATCCAATTAATCTAGTCTATTCTCTTGGTCACTTTCAAAGAGTGTTCATCAGTATGAGGGCTCCTTGAGAGCAGAAGCTATGTCCTATTAATCTCTGTGTCTCCAAGCAATGCCTACCATAGTATCTGGTCCATACTAAGTGCTCAGTGAATATCTGCTGAACCAAACTTAGAAATGTCACATAGATGTCCTTGGTACTTTAAGTTTCCATGCCTCTCTTATCCTTAGTGTATCTTGCATATATCAAAATACATTTATTTTCCACTCCTGTCCTTTTCACTGGGTCTGCCTCAGGTAATATAGAAAGTCAAAGCAGTAGAGAATCTTGTTATTTGATCTGAATGCGTAGGGGACTATTCATTTTTATGCAGCTGGGTAACAAAAAGATTTTTGCAAAGACCAACAATTACCCCATTTATGCTGATAGGAAGAAATTGAGTGATCTTGCCCAAAGCCACCAAGGACACTTTGGCCCTGGACCAGAATTTCAGTTAATAAAGAAGGATGTTCTGTTACTGGCGTTATATGGTGTGGTCTGAGATTCCCAGGAAAGTTCTCAACTAGAAGATGTGTCTTGCCTAGTGATGCCTGAAATTTCACTGTCAGTGTTGGGTCCCTAGGCACCAAGTTTCTGATTTGACCTTATATTTGTATAACACTTTTTAGTTGACAAACTACTTTACACATTATCTCATTTGATGCTCCCAGCAGCAGGGAGAAATGGACAGGGTGGGCCTCATTAACCCTGTCTTGGAGATTAGGAGACTGAAATTCACAGAGGTTAAATAAGTTGGAAAGCCAGCTTATTGAAAGCTACAAATATGTTGGCTTCAAATTAACCAAATTTTTGTTCATTGCCCCCCACACTCTGCGAACCTTCCCCTTCCTTCTTTATTTCCACTATTTGGAATGAACTCTTCCATGATCTGTGTTCTATCCAATGCAGCCAACAGATCCTGTCATTATGGCATTTGACTGGCTCTGCTTTATTTTTATAGAACCTTAATACTTTCAGGGAACTTAAAGTTAGTCAGGCCCAAACAGACATCTGCTGCTGGAATTCCATCTATACCATCCTTTACAAGGAGTCTTCCAGACTCCTTGTACTTCCATTGACGGGGATACTTCCATTGACAGGGATCTCACTACCTCTCAAGGCAGTCTGTTTCCTTAAGAAGCCCTCTTATAAAGTTCTCCATTTTGGAGAGGTCTCTGCCTTCTCTGGGAGAATGTGAACTCTTTACAGATAAGGCTAGGTGTCCTTGTCATCCCTGCATCTTATCCACCTCCTCGTTTTATAGCAGAAGCTCAGCAAAAGTTTGTTGAATGAATAAATCAGTGGATGAACGGTTGGATGAGTTTCTAATCAAAGCTTCAAACAGCTCCATCTAGTATCTTTCAGAAGCTATTGACCTGCCACCCAAGGTGTTTTTAGTTGCTAATTTACTTTCCTCCAGTTGGGGTTTTGGAATCCCTAATGCAAATATTTTTGAAATACAAAGCACAAGCCGTTGGTCTGGCCTCTCATAAACTGGGTGCATATCATAAGTGAGCACAAGGATATGCAAGATAGTGTAGTAATATATGGGCAGCCAGAAAAGGGAGATATAAACTGATAACTGGCCACAGGGAGATAAAAGTTAAGTCAGCAGGAAGACAAGGATGTTGTTTCATACTGGAAATGCGCAAGCAACACAATGATTTGTTGGAGGCAGCAGAACGTGGTGGGAAGGCAGAGGTGGGACCCCTAGTGGTTAAACTTGTGCCCACTGTCACTGACTGCATGTACTTGAATACTGGCTCTTTGCTAACCAGCTGCATGACCCTGGGGAAACCACGTAGTCCCTCTATCATCCGGTTTCCTATCTAGAAAGTAGAGCTGAAATGAGTTAGTGCATGAAAAGCACCTAGAACAGTGCATGGCATATAGTTTATCTTCATGACGGGATTGGTGGTCAGGCAGCCAGGGTTCTAGCCCCAGGTCTGTCCCTAACTAGCTGTGTGAATTGGTCCCGTGAGTGCTTTTCTTCAGTCATCAATAATATGGGGATGATAATGTACTGCATAGAGTGGTTATGGCCATTAAATGAGATTAATACATTATCCTGTTCTAATTGTCAACTGCTCCGAGATGCAGATAAAACAGGTTGGAACGTGCTCATTCTGCATCCTCTGGATAGCCAAAGCTTTTCCTAGGGTATCTGGGAACTCCCAGAGGTGTTTGCATCCCTGGCACCACCTGAGCTCAGGGTTCCTGCATCCTTGAGAATGGACTCTCTGTGGCATCATGCCTACCCCGACCATTTTCTTCTGTTTTTACAAAAATTGCAACTAGTTCTCTTTGCAGGCACTTGTGAATTAGGGAGACATTGCTCCTGACTTGAAAGGTGTGTGTGTGTGTGTGTGTGTGTGTGTGTGTGTGTGTGTGTGTGTGTGTGTGTGTGTTCCGGGAAGGGGAAATCCGCATCCACAGCTCCTAGCTTCTCGCCATTCATATGGCCTTCCTCTGCTATCTTCTCTTCACCTTGTAACCCCCAGATTGTCGAGGAAACCCCAAACTCTTCCCTCTTCTATAAAGAGCCATTGATCTCTTCTCAGATATTTTGGCACCAGCTGATATTCGAGACTAAGGTCTCGTCTTCATCCAAAGCATTTATTAAGGGATTTTTTTTCCAACTAAAGACAGCCTCCCTTCCACTGTTCTTCAAGTTAACTGGTAAGTCTATACAATTTGACGGGGTCTTCAATAAATGCTACTTCACCCAGATTCACTTTCAATTTAATAACTCTCCCTCGCTCCCGTTCTCTTTTTTCTCATGCGGTGACATGCCGCCATGTCTATGAATTCTGCTCCGTGAAGAATGGAGATACATCACCCTCCGCACTGACAGCAGAGCACAGTTCAGCCATTTCCCACAGGAAGCCAGGATAAAAGTCATCCAAACTTGCACTAAACCCTGACTCAGGCCCAGCTGACATTGATAACAAGGGGACTTGCTCTGAGCTGAGGATCTAAAAATGTTCAAGGAACAAAGGAACCAATCAGGCAATAAATACATGAAGAGGAGCTCTCCAAGTGCTGAGGGAAAAAGGAAGAAAAAACTAGTCTGAACATTTCTCTCCAGACTTCAACACCCCTCTTATCATGCTCTGGTAATCCCCCAAAGGCCACGCTTCCCATCCATGCAGGGAAGAAAACACTGGCCACTTTCTTTCTTTCTTTTTTTTTCCTAAGGAGGAAACAAGATTTCCCCCAAACTGTTTTTACAAAAATTTTAGAAATTGATAAGCAGGTTACAAAATAAATTTAAAAAAATGTTTTTGAATGACAGAGCCCCATGCATCTACTGCTGAGCTGCTACCATCATTCCTAGAGAACCATTGTCTTAGAAAGGTGAACTTTCAAGCATTCAACTAAATGTAAATAATGAGCACGGAGAGCCAGACACAGCACTGTGCCCCATGAGTCCTGAAGAAAGAGCCTTGTCATAATGGTGCTTATATCTTCAACAAAGACTTATGCAAACTATTATGATTATGATTATGATTTTTTTTAAGTAGGCTCCATGCCCCATATGGAGCCCAGCTCGAGGGCATGAACTCATAACCCTGAGATCAAGGTTGGACACTTAACCGACTGAGCCACCCAGGCACCCCCTATCATGATTATTTTAATGCATATCTTGAAGGAGAACTGCAGGCTGCCATCAAAGTACAATAGGAGGCCTTGAGTTTGGTTTGAAGTACCAGGGAAGGTGTGCTCAGGGAAGGAAAAGCTGAACTGACATCTATGATGGTTGACTGAATATGTTAACTTCACTAGGCTCTAGTACAGAGCTGTTTAGCCAAACACTAACCTAAGTGTAGTTATGAGGGTATTTCTTAGGAATGGTTCACATCTATCATCAATCGACTCTAAGTAAAGAGATTAGCCCTGAATAAAGGAGATGGGCCACGCCCAATCAGTTGAAGGCTTTAGAAGCAAAAACTCCGATTTCCCAGAGAGGAAGAAATGCTGCTTTGAGACTACAGCATTAACTTCTGCCTGAGTTTCTAGTCCATCAGTCTGGCCTATGGATTTTGGACTTGACGGTTCCACAGTTGCATGAGCCAAATTCCATGAAATCTAGATAGCTGGATAACTAGCTAGAAAGAATACACACACACACGCACACGCACACGCACACGCACATGCACACAACCTCCCATTGGTTCTGTGGAGACCTGGACTGATACATCTAAAGGATCTGTATGTAGGCAGGTAAAGGAAAGAAGTTGAGGATGGTGTTCCAGGCAGAGGGAACAGTGTGTGGGAAAGTCCTGCTCACTATTTTTCATTTCACACCTTTAATGACTCCAACAGCTCCTGGTTCTGCTCTTTGAATTCCTTGGAGGATTTTCTCTACTTAGCTTCCTTGCAACTATCTTGATGCAACCCCAGGCCCGGCAGGTGTTGAGGGTCCTGTCCACAACTGTGGATCCTGGAAGGGGGGCTCCAGGGAGACCCTTGCAGGCTGGAAGGTCCTTGAGCTGGGAGTTTAGTGTCCTGGGTTTGGTCTTCACTTCTCCCATAGGGATGCTTGGGCAAGTGTCTAAGTCTCTTTGGGTCTCAGGATTGTTTTTGCTGTTCTGTAAAATAAGAAAGATAATACTAAGAAAATGAGAAGAGACTCCATGTATGATTCTAAGCACGAAGCATGAATTCAGCTAATCCCCTCGACAATCATATGAGATGGGAACTATTGTTGCCTACACTTCATGGATGAGGAGCCAACCATGTGAGCCTTGCTCAAGGCCCCACGGCCAACAGGTCATAAGAGCAGGTTTTGAGTTCAGGTGGAGTCCTGCTCTGCACCTTTTGTCATAATCACCACATTAGCGCTGGTCCTTGTGTACGCCACCCTCCAAGGCTGTTGTAGGCACTGGCTATCAAATGTTTTTTTTTTTTTAATTTTGTTTTTATTCCAGTGTAGTTGACATATAGTGTTACGTTGGTTTCAGGTGTACAACCTAGTGATTCGGTAATTCCATATATTACTCAGTGTTCCTCAAGGTAGGTGTCTTCTTCATCCCCTTTCCCTATTTCCCCCACCCCCCCCACCTGCTGCCCCTCTGGTAACCACCTGTTGGTTCTCTCTAGTTAAGAGTCTGGTTTTTGGTTTGTTTCTCTTTTTCCGCCTTTGTTAATTTGTTTTGTTTCTTAAATTCCACATATAGGTGAAACCATATGGTACTTGTCTTTCTGTGGTTTATTTCGCTTAGCATTATATTCTCTAGATCTATCCATGTTGTTGCAAATGGCAAGATTTGTTCTTTTTTATGGCTGAATTATATTCATACACACACACACACACACGGGCTGCTTCCATAATTTGGCTGTTGTAAATAATACTGTAATAAACACAGTGGTTCATGTATCCATCCTTTCTAATTAGTATTTCCATATTCTTTGGGCAAATACCCAATAGTGCAATTACTGGATTGTATGGTAATTCTGGTTTTATTTTTTTGAGGAACCTCTATACCGTCTCCACAGTGGCTGCACCAGTCTGCCCGAGGGTTCCCACTGAAAAGAGCATGAGGGTTCCTTTTTCTCCACATCTTCGCCGAACAACAAACTTACTGTTGCTTGTGTTTTTGACTTTAGCCATTCTGACAGGTGTGAGGTGGTATCTCATTGTGGTTTTGATTGGTATTTCCCTGATGATGAGTGATGTCGAGTATCTTTTCATGTATCTGCCGGCCATCTGAATGTCTTCTTTTTTAAAGATTTATTTATTTATTTGAGAGAGAGAGGGAGATAGCACAAGTGGGAGGGGCAGAGGGCGAGGGAGCGAGAATCTCAAGCGGATTCCACGCTGAGCTTGAAGCCCTATGCAAGGCTCCATTTCATAACCCTAAGAGCACGACCTGAGCCAAACCAAGAGTCAGAACTTAACCGACCGCACCACCCAAGCACCCCCTGAATGTCTTCTTTGGAGAAATGTCTGATCATGTCTTCTGCCCATTTCTTGACTGGATTATTTGGGTTTTTTTTTTGGTGTTGAGTTGTATAAGTTCTTTATTCAAAGGGCTTTTAAAAACCCATAAAGCTTAATGAACGGAGATGATTATTATACTATTTTCCAGCCCTCTCTGCAGAAGGCTCTGGGGTATCTTCCCAAATTGTCTTAAAACTTGTCTTATTTTTATTGAGTGTTTATTTTCTGACTGTCAGGCTCTGCAAGATCTCATTTAATTCTGGCATCAATCTTAGGAGGAAGATATTTTATCTTCATTGTGGGCATGAGGCCACTGAGGCAGGCAGTCAGGTACAGAGAGGCTAGGGATGTGCCTGAGGGCACACAGGGGCGATGTGGACCTGGGTTTGCCTGAAGGGCAAGTCCCAGCTGCTGGCTCCATCCCGTTTCTGACAACCCACCAGGGTATCCCCAGCTCACCCAGGCTGGGCGAGGCCTGGGCCAACTCCACTGCTGGACTTTCCACGCCCAGGGAAGAAAGGGTTTCATTGGCTTCTTAACACCTTTGCATGAGTCCTTTCTGAACACAAGCTCTCCAGGTTACGCTTTTGATTTATGAATCTGAGTTGCCGTCCTTCCTCAGCCAGCGACACAGCTCACTAAGGCTCAGCTGTAAAAGCTCGGGGCTCCTCAGGTCCGGGTCCCTCCTCCTGCCCTCCTGCCCCGACCCCCAGGCTCCCTTCTTGCACTTGTGTTTCTGCTTCTCTGGATCTGTATTTTCCTCTCCCCACCCGTGTCTCTCTGTGCCTGTGTGCCTGTCCTTTCTTTTGCAGCCGAAGCTCCCGCCACGATGAGCCTTGGGGTCCTGTGATGTTCTGCCTGTTGTGGAAACGCACTCTGCCTCACGCACTCACACACAGCTCGTGCTTCCCTTGCAGAGTAGGTGGCCTGTGTTTGTATGCTGCTCTGGGGCACAAAGGGCCCGGGAGGGACCCAGGAGGGACCCAGGCAGCTGTTCTCATAGCAGAGGTGTTTACGTGGAGAGAGCATCTTGCAACTCCTTCCAGTTTTGTTTTAACCCAGTACCGGTTGACTGCCTACTGTGTGCTTAAATGCCACAGATTTTTTTGTAACTTAAATATTGTGTAGCTCTCTCCGTATCAGAACTAATAAGGATCCTTGGGAAAGGGTGAAGGGATCAAGGACGAGGAGAACTGAGGTGAAGGAGATGCGTTTTTTAATGCATTCTGGAAAATGCACACCTGGGTCATGTCTGCAAGGTCCAGGGAGTGTGGGCTGGTTCTGGGGAGGTGCAGGGGTCTGAAGGGGCTCCTGAAGAAGTAAGGTCTATTGAGGGTTGTAAAATCCCACCTACTGAGAAATGGGAACAGGACACTTTGAGGTGATTATTTTAATGTTAGGAGTTTGCAAACATTTGAAGGTGGCCTGAAACAGAAACTTTCAAACCTTTAGCTTTTATTTCTCTTGTCAAGTGATGTGAGCAGACATCACCCTCAGCCCTTCCCCAAGGTTGTCCTTAAGCCTCAATCCATGCATGAGATTTGTCCCCCTTCCCAGGGCGTCTATACGTGTCCCTGCATCCCTGTGTCGTGCTTCATCCGTCAGCCGGCGGCTGCCAAACCTCCAATTGGTTGTGCCAAAAAAACCTGCTCAGGGAATAACACCTGCATGAGCAGAGAGTTCTTTTATAGCATGCCGAGATGAATAAGGTAAATAAAAATTTCCCAACGCTTTGCTCTACCTGAAGCAACTCAGTGACTCCGGGTCCCTTAGCATACCGAGTCTTGCACGGGACGTGTGAACAAGGCAGCCCTGACAGTTTCCTGACTTAAAGTCTATTTTGTCTCATCTAAGTACAGCTGCCTCTGCTCTCTTTCCTTACTATTTGCATGGAAGGTCTTTTTCCACCTTTTTACTTTCAGCCTGTGTCGGTCCTTAAATCTAAAGTCAGTCTCTTGTAAACAGCATTTGGTTAAATTGTTTTTAATCCATCAGTCACTCCTCATCTTTTGACTGGGGAGTTTCGTCCAGTTACATTTAAAGTAATTATGGGTAAGGAAGGACCTTTTATTTCCACTTCGTTAATTGTTTTCTGTCTGCTTCAGTTCTTTTGCCCCTTCTTCCTCTCTTGCTGTTTTCCTTTGTGTTTCATTGGTTTCTTTCTTTTTTTTATTATTGATATTCTTTGATTCTTTTGTCTTTTGAAGCTTTTGTGTATGTTTTACAGGTGTTTTCTTTGTGGTGACCATGGGGCTTACATAAAACATCTGATAGTTATAATAACCTATTTTAAGTTGATAACAACTTAACTTTACAAGAGTCAAAAAGAAAAAGACATTGTATAACGATAAAAGGGGTCAATTCACCGGGAAGGTATAACAATTATAACTACATGTGTGCACCCAACATCAGAGCCCCTAAATATATAAAGCAAACACTGGCAGAACTGACAGCAGAAACCGACAGCAATAGAATAATGGTAGGGAACCTCAACACCCCGCTTTCAATAATGAACAGAACATCCAGACAGAAAATTAATAAGGAAACAGAAAACCCGAACAACACTATAGACCAAATGGATCTAACAGACATATATAGAACGTTCCACCAAAGGATAGATTAAACATTCTTCTCACGTGCACATGGATCAAACTAAGCCCAGAGTTAGCAGAAAGAGGGAAATAATACACACTAGAGCAGAAACAAATGAATTCAAGAATAGAAAAACAGTAGAAAAAAGAATCAAAGAAACAAAAAGTTGATTAAACATTAAGAAAGAAATTCTACCATACGTGATAACATGGATGAACCTTGAGGAGGTTATGCTACGTGAAATTAGCCAGTCACAGAAGGAGAGATGCTGCATGACTCCACTCCCAACAGATTATCTAAAATAGTCAAAGTCAGAGAAGCAGAGGGTGGAGTGGTGGCTGCCAGGGGCTGGGGGGCTGGGGGAGGAGGTGCTTATTCCGTGGGTACAAAGTTTCATTTATGCAAGATGAATACATTCTGGAGATGGGCCCACACTTCCCACAGTTAACAATGCCATATTATACACTTAAAATTTTGTTGAGAGTAGATCTCATATTACATGTTCCTATCACCATAAAAAAACAAAATGAAACAAGTACCAAACAAAAACAAGAAAGTCACATTGCAGTTAAATTTGTTTCTTTTGCAAGGGAAAGGCAGCCTGCTACAATGCAAAGATCTTTAAAAGGGTATGTGGTTACAAGTCTCCCTTCTGTTTCTTGCTGGTTCTGAATGGTTAGAAAAGTAGTTTTATCTTTCCCACTTTTGATTTCTTCAATCTGTAAGGTGGGAATAAGATGATCTGCCTGGTCTGTGTCACAAGATTATTATTAATGTAGTTTACTTTGTAAATTCCAAAGTCTTTTTAAAGATCCACCATCTAATTTGGTTCAGAAATTATCTTCTCTGCTTCCTTGTGAAAATTCCAAGGTTTCACAAGGTTCAGTGACAAGCTCAAGGTAATACAGCTAGCAACTCATGGAGCTGAAATTAGATCCCAGGTTTTCTAGTCTCTCCAAGGGTGCTTTTCTTGGTACTGGACTTCCTTATCGTATAATTTAAGGAAGAACACTGCCCACTTCTAAGATGTTTTCTTAATCATCATGTCCTTATTTCTGAAATTTCTAATAGTAGCTTTCAATCTTGATCAGTTTTCTGGAGACCTGTGTTTTCTTATGGAGTTAAGGCATTTGAGAAAGGATGGAGGTTGGGTGCTGGCTTAAGGTGCCCTAGAAAGCTGTGTGTGTGTGTGTGTGCCTGTGTGTGTGTGTGTGTGTGTATACATGCCTGTGTGTAAGGATGTTGTTCTCCTTTAAGGGGAGGATACAAGAGAAGCGGGTGGATTTGGGGTTTCCCCTCCCCTCAGTTTTCTTCAAGGTAATTACTCACCAAGGAAGGAACAAAATAACCGAGAAATATTCCATATGTAATGGGGCATTTTTGCTTGGACATAGACTTCTGAGCAGTCCTTACATCTGGAATGTGAGTCACAAACTAGCCTATAAACCAAGAGCCCACATACAATAAGGGTAAAAATCACACCTTAATGGGAACAAAGAAACTTTCCTCCCAGAGAACCTTGTCACTGTCACCTTGGCCAGAGAACCCCACGGTTTCACCTTTTGGAATTGCTTGGTCTGGTGAGCTCTCAGAAGTAGGATCTTTTGGGTAGGAGTCAAAGCCTTGCCAGTATTTAAAAAATCATGACCTATATAAAGATACTAATCTTATCAGGAAAACAGTCCATTTATTTCATCTCCTCATCCTAGAAAATCACACAGAATTCACAACTTTCCATTTATGACGATCTCAACAATACTGTTGACAAAATTTTTAATTTTTCCCTGAGCTGGTCCTGTTGTGAAGATCTGTTTTATTCCTAAGTCTGGACATCCAGCTCCAAGAGTCACCCCTAGTGTCTGAAGCTAGAGGATGGGTAAGGATGAATGAAGAAATTCAGAGCTTTTCATGGAGGGCTTGGGGTAGCTGGTGGGACATCACAAAGCTCTTAGAGAAAAGCTGAGAGATGACTTCAGAATAAATGAATCCCTTAAAACTTTCTGGTATAGAATATTAATGGAACCGACGCATGGCCCCGAAAGCATTTAAGGATTTTTTTTATTGATGCCACAACATTTGAAAAAAAAAAATAGGCAATGTTTAACGAACTGGAAAAGGTGCACAGTGCACCCAATCCTGTGTTATTTGTGAAGTGCTTGGAAGAACCCCTGACAGAATAGCACATCTGCAGGGACTCCATTAAGGAAGGCCCCTTAGAGGATCTCATAAAGGGGGGTGGGAATGAAAATCTCAGTGAGAGTCTCATCAGGGAAATGAAAAATGACGGAAGTGTTTCCATACTGAACGGAGTTGCATTAGTCAGTCTCCTGGAAAAGGCTCCAGTGTCATCAGCTGAACAAAGGAAGAAAGTGTCCAAAATATGTCTAAAATATGAAGATTACAGTGTATTAGAACAACTAACTGCCATACAGAGAGAATTGCCCATCTGCTTTGATAAAGGAACCATATGGTATAGTCTGGAGTCTCAGAAACAATTACTAAAGTTGGGATATACTGAATCCACCTAGAAGTATCAATGGGTGCTATAGAAAGGGAAGGGCCAGGCAAGAGAGCTGAGCTTTGAGAGCCTACTGTGTTCAGGGCACTGGGCTGAATGTTTTCAGACACTGTTTCATCCTAATATTAATTTCTGTTAAACACAGTATCTATTTTCCAGATAAGCAAATTGAAGATGACAGTGTTGAAGAATTTGCATAAGGCCATACTGCTGATAAATGCCAGTACCTTGACTTGATTCCTGGTCTATTTGATTCCAAAGCACATGCCTTAAAAAAAAAAAAATTGCACGATGGATTCTCTTTTTGTGAAAATCTACACATTCTTGTAAGTTCAGGTCCTCCTGTGTGGAGCTTTGTTTAGATCTGTTTCCAGAAGAGTTGTAGACCAGTCTCAGAACTTCTACAGATGCCAGAACATATGAAGCAAGACTGAGAAATCTGTAATACTGTATTCTAGAGTTATAGATCTCTCAGCTTTTTCCTTAATTAATGTCTTTTTTTTTCCAAGATAAAGGAGAAAGAACCTCTGAGCTGGGACCCATGTCTTTTTCATTCTAATACTGGCTCAGCCATGTCCAGTTTGATGAGTGTGTGTAGTTCACATAACATTTCTCAGGGATAATTTTATACACTGTAAAATAAAATAACATTTACTGTGACTGACTTGTAGAATTGTCATGGAGATCAAATAAGATAGCACAAAGTGATCAACTGAACTAACATATTATATGTTGTATAATTTGAGTTGTGACTCATTTGTAAAGGTCCTATTACTTTTTTACACAGGGAAATTTTGGTATATGCCTAAAAAATGTTACATTGAAAATTAAGAATGACTGTTTTAAAATTTTTATGACCTTCTGGTAATCTTCATCTCTCTCTCTCTCTATTGGATGCAGTCTGAAAAATTAATGGGGGGGCACTTTAGGGGATTCATGAACCCCTTGATATTGCATTCAAAATTTTGTGACTATGTGGTTTCTGGGGAGAGGGTGCATAACATTCATTAGATTTCTGAAAGGAGCCCATGACTATAAAGATGAGGGTCTAGTGGTACAATCCTCTAGCCTTGGATTTTGGGCTTCTGGTTTGAAGGCACTGATAACAGCATAGACTTTATCAGTCAAGATCCAGCCACAGAAGCAGAAACCACATTGTGTATTTCACCAAAGGAAATTTAACATAGGGAAGTCATTATACTGGTTTTGGAGAGACATACAGAGAAAAGAAAAAGGAAACTGAGAATATTTCAGAGACAAGAAATGCCAAAGGAAGTCACTACTCCTAGGGATGGGTGAGCGCAAAGAGCGAGGTTAGGGTGACAGAATCTCAAGAGTTCACAGAAGGGACCTAAGCGAGCTGGTGGGCAGACCTCTGAAAACGGAAGTGCCCTCCAACCGCTGAAGAGGCATGGTCAGACTGCCCTAAGAAGTCAGGAAAGAAGCGGGATGCTGGAGCAGACTACCACTGTGGTGAGTGACCACAGCGCAGCTAGGAAAAAGAGCCCTTCTTCCTCATTTCTTCTAACCTCCCTCTGGTGCCTCCTATTGGTAGATTCTAGCAGGAAGCCAGGAAGTTGACAAAGAATGTCCTTGGTAGAGTTCCTGGATCTGAAATCACGGAGCAGAGTACATAAAGGTAGATTTTGGTAAATAATTTCCATGCTATGCCTGTTAGTGCTTCTACAAAGAGCACATAGCAGGAATTCCTTTATATGTTTGCAAGGAAATACTCTAACATACTTACACGAGTATATCAGTGATCCTGCTATTTCAGAGAAAGTGGAAATCACACACATTTAAACTTAATTGCACTGAAATCTGATGCATATTCCAGACATCTTCTGCATGTTGTGACAGGATCCAGACAAGGATCTGTGTCAGGACAAGTGTTACTGCTTAGGTGATTTAATGGGACTTAGGAATGGGTTGGGGAAGGGCATTGTCATCATTCTGGCTGGCTTGACCAAAGACATGCATGTTGAGACTGAAGTCTAGGAAGTAGTTCAAGTATCCATGTGGTCAGGATGAAGGTGGAAGAGTAACAATTTCTGAGTTAGAAAGTTGGAAGGAGTAAAGAGTCTGGGTATTCAAGACAAAGCCAACGAATAAGCAATTTTTCTTTCAATCCTCTTACAAAGACTTTAAAGAAAGCAGATATGCTAGTGATACATAGAGCTGCAGGTCCAAATGCTTGGTCTTGAAAACCAAATCACCAGACTCAACCTGATCCTTAAAGGCTCCTGGCAGGCAACAAACTTCAAACTTCTAAACTTTGTGCTCTTTTCCATAGACCTGACCTTCCAAGTAAGCCATGGTAGATTCTTATTGGACAAATCTCAGCTCCTGTTAAGGCCAAATGAGTTTGCCACATAGGTGGGCATGCGCTACCTTAGGACAGAACTTAGCAGATGGATTCAAATGGCCAGGAAGCAACAGCACCAGATGGAACTCTCCATGTTCCTGACATGTATGGCACATTAGTCTATGATGTGCTGATGGTCCTACCACCGCCTTGCCTTGTTGAGTTCCCAGATTCTACCTGAAATCTCCCTACTCTGGTAAGCTTGCTATCACCCTCCTCCTCTGGATGCTTAGTCTTTATACTGAACTTATTTATTTATTTATTTTTATTTTTTTATTTTTAAGATTCTAAAATTTTTTTAGTTTCAGGAATAGAACTTAGTGATTCATCAGTTGTATATAACACCCAGTGCTCATCACAAGTGCCCTTCTTAATGCCCATCACTCAGCTGCCCCATCTCCCCACCTACCTCCCCTCCAGCAACCCTCAGTTTGTTCTCTATAGTTAAGATTCTCCTATGGTATGCATCCCTCTCTGTTTTTATCTTATTTCATTTTTCTTTAACCTATGTTCATCTGTTTTTTTTTTCCTAAATCCCACATATGAGTGAAATCATATGGTATTTGTCTTTCTCTGACTGATTTATTTTGCTTAGCATAATACACTCTAGTTCTATCCACATCATTGTGAATGACAAGATTTCATTTTTTTGATGGCTGAGTAATATTCCACTGTGTATAGAATATACCACAACTTCTTTATCCATTCATCAGTCAATGGACACTGGGCTTTTTCCATAGTTTGGCTATTGTTGATAATGCTGCTATAAACATTGTGGTGCCTGTGCCCCTTCAAATCAGTATTTTTGTATCCTTTGGATAAATACCTAGTAGTGCAATTGCTGGGCCATAGAGTAGTTCTATTTTTAACTTTTTAAGGAACCTCCATACCATTTTCCAGATTAGCTGCACCGGTTTGCATTTCCACCAACAGTGTAAGACTCTGCATCCTCGCCAACATCTGTCGTTTCCTGAGCTGTTAGTTTTAGTCATTCTGACTGGTGTGAGGTAGTATCTCATTGTAGTTTTGATTTGTATTTCCCTTATGCCATGTCAAAAAAATGTTGAGCATTTTTTTCATGTGTCTGTTGGCCATTTGGATGTCTTCTTTGGAGAAATGTCTGTTCATGTCTTCTGCCCATTTCTTGACTGGATTATTTATTTGGGGAGTGTTAAGGTTAGTAAGTTTTTATAGATCTTGGATACTAGCCCTTTACCCAATATGTCATCTGCAAATATCTTCTCCCATTCTGTAGGTTGCCTTTTAGTTTTGTTCATTGTTTCCTTTGCTGTGCAGAAGCTTTTTATCTTGAAGTTTCAATATTTCATTTTTCCTTTTGTTTCCCTTGCCTTTGGAGACGTGTCTAGCAAGACGTTGCTATGGCCGAGGTCACAGAGGTTGCTGCCTGTGTTCCCCTCTAAGACGCTAATGGTTTCCTGTCTCACATTTAAGTTGTTCATTCATTTTTGAATTTATTTTCATGTTTGATGTAAGAAAGTGGTCCAGTTTCATTCTTCTGCATGTTGCTGTTCAATTTTCCCAACACCATTTGTTGAAGAGACTGTCTTTTTTCCCATTGGATATTCTTTCCTGCTTTGTTGAAGAATAATTGACCATATAGCTATGGGTCCATTTCTGGGCTTTCTATTCTGTTCTATTGATTTATGTGTCTGTTTTTGTGCCAGTACCATACTGTCTTGATGATGACAGCTTTGTAACAGAGCTTGTAATACGGAATTGTGATGCCACCAGCTTTGGTTTTCTTTTTCAACATTCCTCTGGCTATTCAGGGTCTTTTCTGTTTCCATACAAATTTTAGGACTGTTTGTTCCAGCTCTGTGAAAAATGCTGGTGTTATTTTGATCGGAATTGCGTTGAATGCATAGATTGCTTTGGGTAGTAGAGACATCTTAAAGTATATTGAACTTTATTAGTAATAAAAACAAAAATTACATGGTGCCTACAGTTCTTAAAAGCACTTTAATACCTATTAACGTATTTAATTATCTCATTAAGCTAGTGAAATTGGAACTGATGACTTCACTTTCCTTTACAGGTAAGGAGACTTCAAGGTTAGGTGACATGCTTAATAAGGACACATTTTTAAATGACTCATCAGGGACTTGAACCCAGGCCTTCTAAATCTAAAGCCTGGGATGTTTCCATTTTATGTGATTACTGTAGGGACTAAAATATTCAGACCATGTGACTGCTCCAGTCATGATTATGAGCCATGGTGATGTATATATACATTGAGAAAATAACTGTGGTTCAAACATATTTGGGAAACCCTGCATACCATATTCCCATTACTGTAATTCATAATTCATCAAATCAGAATATCAAAGACTCTTAAAAGACTTGAAGAAAAAAAATACTGTAGTTTGTTTGAATCAAAAATGTTTGGACCATACATTATTCATTAGTATGAAGTGCCCATTTATACCAAATGGGATACCAGTGTTCCATAAAACACTGGGGAAATAGTGCCTCATCCTATATCCTGACCCTTGACCTTTCAGAATCAAAACCGACTCTTGTGCTTAGACTGTGACACAGCGAGCGGGAGTATTGAGGTCAGGCCGGTGGCGAGCTGAAGCGATTGTCCAGTCTTGCCGCCACCTCGCACGCCATAGCTGTCTTGTCACCAGGCTCAGTGCCTGGGAAAATGAATTCCATACTCACAAGAATTACTTTGTAGGAAGATATCCAGAGCTGATCATCCAACGTGATTCTATCTACCTTATGGCCCATATTTTGTTTTTAAATTACAAGCTTCTCAATGCCCTGCAGCGATTCATTATTTATCAAACTTCGGCTCATTCAACAGCTCCCTTCTGTAAAATGGCCAGCTTTGAGTCAAGTTATTGGTGGCCTGGTGATTATTGGTAGTGGCGCCACTTCAGAAACATTAATAGGAATTGATTAGGCAACAGGGCTAGAAAGAAAACAGAAAAAAGATCCTGATGGCCAATAATAAGGAAACATGGGACACATTTCATCCCATAAGAGTGACAAACATTCTGATCTGCATTATTTTAATAAAAATCTCGTCTCTGTATTCTAAGTCACGTAGACTTTCATGCTGTATCTCAAAAAGAAATGCAGCAGACATGCATTGAATAGTCATTCTGTCCTGGGCATTTGTAAGAAGAAGCAGAGGGAGGAGCAGAGATGAAGAATATGAAGTCATTGCCTTAGTAAGCCTTGTGTTCCAGTAACAGGGAGATAGACATGCACAACATTGCCCACATACACTATAAAACAAAACGGAGATCTGCACTCCAGAAGAAGGACAGTAATTTCTCATGGTGGGGGGGGGGGTGCAGCCTGGGAGAACTTCCCAAAAGTGACATTCAAATTGTGTTCTGGAGGTGATTAAGAAACCCCTCCCTGAAATCTCTCCCTCTCCAGGGTCATCTTCTGCCACTGTGCCCTCTGCCCACTCCTTTCTAGCCTCAGTTGCTTTTTCTCTGGCTCCATCCTCAGGGCCTTTGCACATGCTGTTTCCTCTGCTTGAAACCCTTGCCTCCTTCCTTCAAGTATCTGACTCTACTTGCCTTTCTGGTCTCAGCTTAAATGTTACTCCCCAGGGAGTCCTTCTTTTTTTTTTTTAAGATTTTATTTATTTATTTGACAGAGAGAGACACAGCAAGAGCAGGAACACAAGCAGGGGGAGTGGGAGAGGGAGAAGCAGGCTTCCCGCTGAGCAGGGAGCCCGATGCGGGACTCGATTCCAGGACCCTGGGACCATGACCTGAGCCGACGGCAGACGCTTAACGACTGAGCCACCCAGGCGCCCCAGGGAGTCCTTCTGATACCCTCTCCCACCCATATATGTTGCACCTCCCACATGGTTCTCCTTAGGACATTTGGGTGGTTTCATTTAGAGTGGGTATCACACCTTTTATTTCTGTATTTTTCACACGTTTGTTTCTCTCTCTTCTACGTTGTTTCCGTAACCTCCCTGAGATCAGGAACTACGTCTATTCTATTCAGCGTTGTATCGTCCGATCTCATTTAGGGCCTCCCACCTAAGAGAGGCTCAATAATCATGGGTTAAATAAATGAATGAATGAAAGCTGAATGTCTTAAGGTGAATGAGAATCTCCAGCAAAGAGGTGTTGACATAAACCTGCCTAGTGTGAACGTTAGTGGCAGGTTCTAAAACTGCATGGTTCATAGGGCAATGGAGTTGGGGGGATCCAGCCTTCTTTCCACATAGGAAGAGGAGGAGCTCAAATGTGGGGAAGGGTAAAGGCATTATTATATCACATACAGACAAGGGAAGCCTCCTGCCGGTCAAATGGTGGTAGTAAGTTCCTGGCTCTTGAGTGCATATTTGACTTTTGGATACATCCTCTTTTGGTTCATACGTCTGCTGTGGGAAGCCAGACTTGGACTTTCTTCTTACATAGAGGCTCCATTGTTCTGGAGTCGTGGCTCTACATCTTAGGAACAACCCCTTTCTCTTTACCTATTAGGTGAGATTTGTCTTCGCTTTAGCTTTCCATGCTTCCCAGTGCCATTGGCATGGTGGGTTGTCAAGGGATGGGATTATGGTATGGACCTGGAGATGGGCTCAAGGGTGGGCTTGAGTCTGCTTTGTGTTAATACCCCGGGGCCGAAGTAGACTAGAACCCTTCAGACTTTACATTAAGTCTGGCACATTCACCAGAGCTGGGAGTCCACAGAGGATCTGGAAGCAAATTCTTATAAGAGAAGCATAATCCTAGCTGACATATACTGAGCTCTAACCGTATGTCAGGCACTGGGCTAAGCATTTCATATGCATTTTCTAATTTAATCCTCACAAAAACATCCTGTGAGTTAGGTCCTATTATTATTCCTATTTAATTGAGGAGAAAACTCTAGGTATTGAGTGAGAGGCAGTCTGAGGCTTACCTGGCCAGCGGGTAGTGGAAACGTTGGACTCTGCAGCCTGAGCCCTTAGCCTTTTGTGCTTCTGCTTCTGGAAACTGCAGTCATAGTAGGCAGGTGCCAGAAGACTCTGGGCTTGGAATCCCAGCCATCTCTTCTTCTCTCTCTAGACCCGAGGAACAGAACCACCAGCTGGTCCACAGAGAGTGGGTGAGTTGAGGACAGTGTGCTTGGTGGGACTGGTTGTGAAGGATTATGAACACTAAGCTGAGAAACCCGGATGCCATTCCTGGAAATCAAAAGGATTGTTTGCACAAGGGAATGGCATGTGAGAGAGCAAAGTAGCAGAGTGGCACTCAGGCATTGGGTGCTGAGGAGACCAGGGCCAAGAAGCTGCAGTGATAGCTTAGCAAGTCAGAGCCAAGACTGTGGTCCTGAAGATGGGCCAGGATTCCTCTCAGGGTACAAGGGATGGGAGTTGGCAACCGATTGGTATTGAAGAGCTGTCTGTTGTCACTCAGCGATGGGACACACATTCCCCCATTCCCAACCATGCACGGCTCTTGATTGGTCAGTATTTACTTCTCTTGATTGGTCAGGATTTACTTAACATCCTCACTTTACTGAGAAATCCAACTTGGCTCCAGCTCTGAAGAAGCATGAGTTCCTGGGCTTCTCTGGTTTGTAAGACTGCTCTTAAGAAATGGTCTTTGATGTCAAGAAATGAAATCACATGCATAAAATGCTACACACATGCTTCTGTCTCACTAGGACTTGTGAGGTCAAACTACTCTTCTTCCTGCATCATTATGATGTAATGGTATGACTTTGCTCATTTAAGGTTGATGCTCTACCAATTTCTTCTAAGTATTTTAGGAACAAACTTAAGAAAGAGAACAGGCCAAATAAATGTAAACACAGGGTTAGACAAATTAAAATGAGCAGAGGATAAATGTTTGTCACGCTTCTAGTGGATCTACTTTGCTAGGACAGTGCTTAGCAAAGAGTTTTATGCTATATATTTATCTTTGTATCTCTGTACCTGGGTATAGTTGTTGCTTTTGTTTCTGCTGTTACTCATTACTGAATGAATGAATGGATACACCTTCTAGGAACAGATACTGAACTTCATTCTGAGTTCCCTGGTAGCTAAGGGGAAAAGGGAAAGAAGTATACAGTCTAGTCTGTATTATGTGACCAAAGGAAAGATATGTTTATCTGAGTAAATATTTACCTTGGCATGGCAAGGAATTCCATGAAAACATTGTTTTCTTAGACCCTTACATAAGACATCTTGAAATAAGTAATGTGAATTTCTCCTCTTTCTAAAACATAGTTGTTGGTTGGATGCAGTTTTTGGTTTTGTGTGCTTAAAACTTGGGATGTGGCCAGAGTGGGGGATATAGAATTACCAAGTTACAGTAGGAGAATGCAGTCAACAGAAGAAGCACTGTGGACTGCTGTAGCTAATAGAATGGGTTTTAGAAGCGAGGGGCTCCCCTCTTTACCTGCACAATGGAGATGAAGATGAGGAGGAGGAAGAGGAAGATGCCTGAGTGCTTAGCAAAGCAGCTGTCACGGGACAAATAGGCCAACTTGGAGGCAGTCTGATTACATGCTTGTGATACAGGTGACACTGTTCTCAGGAGGCCTTTTCCATTTGCACCATCTCCCTTCCCTCTACCGTTTGTTTATGTGCCATTAAATAATAAGCTGTGAGTAGCACCACTGGTAATAAATACATATATTTTTTCTCTTGGGCCCTCTTGTCCAGATGGAAAAAGACAGCACGACTGCACAAGGTGCACACACCAGTGGGGCTTGGACGATTGACTTTGCCCATTTCCCATTGCGTGGTATCATGCCTCATTTAATCTGAGCGGAACTTGGAGCCTCATCTAGATGGCAACTTTCTCCAGGAAAGCATACTTCCTTCTCCTCTGTCCCCTCTACTGCCCAGCTCAGACCCCTCAACACCCATATTTGGAACAATCATAGGATGTCCCAGGCACCGGGATAGAGCACTGAAGAAGCACGCAAAGTTCCCGTGCTCAGGCAACTCCACTTTCAGTGGCAGAGACAGATACAACAAATAATCAAATGAGTAAAGGTGACAGGTTCAGATTATAAGTGTCATGCTGAAAATGAAAAAGGACCAGATGACAGAAAGGACTCAGGACATTCTTGATTTGGGCATTGGGGAAGGAGGTTCAAGGAGGTAATAGTCGGACCAGGCTCTAAATGGTCCAAAGGAGCCAGTCATGCCCTGAGCTGGGGGAAGGTGATCTGGCCCAAGAAAGAGGAGCGAGGGCAAAGACCTTGAGGTGGAATGAACTGGAAGTGTTCAAAGAGCAGGAAGAATGCCCATGTGACTTGCGTGTGGTGAGGGGGAGGGAGGCTGGGATGAGCAGAGGCCAGAATCCAGAGCTAATTATGAAGGGAGCTCTACACACATCAGCAAGGAGCCCGAGTGGCTATGTGTTCCCTGGGGCAGAGTGAAGTCTTCATCTCCGTGGTGTTTCCTCTCCTCTGCTAGCATCCAAGCCTTGAAAGATAGAACTCTCAATGCAGAGATTTCAAAACCATCATCGAGCTGAGTCCTCAAATGGACCCCAGGAGGTGAGTGATTGGGATTCCAGCTTTAAGGATGATCGATCTACAATTTAAAGAACTTGATAGAAGTCTTGTCACTTTTAAGTGGTTCTGTTCGGGTTTGAATCTTCCTGCTGCAGGCCCTGAGTTTCCACCATCACCATGAAGATGCTTCTTAGTTATTCTTGTCCCCCTCATCTCCTGTCTAAAATCTTAGAAATGGGTCTGCAGAGACATGGAGTATAGGTATCAACACCAGGAATCAATGCGGTGAGTATGCACTATCATCATCATCAACAACAATCATCATCAGGACAGGACTCAAAGTAGTTATAATTTTTTTTTTAAAGATTTTATTTATTTATTTGAGAGAGAGAGAGAGAGAGAGTGCGCACGAGATCCAAGAGGGTCAGAGAGAGAAGCAGACTCCCTGCTGAGCAGGGAGCCCGATGCGGGACTCGATCCTGGGACTCCAGGATCATGACCTGAGCCGAAGGCAGTTGCTTAACCAACTGAGCCACCCAGGCGCCCAAAGTAGTTATAATTTATTTAGCGCTTGCTATATCCCAGAAACATGCTAAGCACTTAGCATACACCATTAAATTTCCTTCGCCCAATAATCCTAAGGGGTAGGTGCAATTATTATCTATACTTTGTAGATGAAAATAAAATAACTGCTCAGAAAGGTTAAGTGACTTGCCTAAGGTCACACAGCAGTGAACCTAGAATTGGACTCAGATCCAAGGCTAAATAGACTCTGAATGACTTTGCTGCTCACCTGCAAGTACAGGAACCAGACACTGGATCAGTCACGGGGGCTATATGATTGACTAAGATTTAGTTCATGACCTTGAAAAGGGCAAGGTATAGACAGGGACTGTCTCTTAAGGGAACACAGCCTTTTTTTCGCCTGCCCAGCCCTCTCAAGCAGAGTGATCACAGAGCCCAGTTCTGTTTGACAACTCAGAGAGTTAGCATCTGGTTGTGAAGGCAGGAATGGAGGAGGAGCCAGGCGAGGGGAAGCCTGTCCAGCGCTAAGGATTAGCACCGGCATCTGGGGAGGGAGAGGGCGAGA
The DNA here is from genome assembly GCF_003265705.2 of Callorhinus ursinus. NCBI lineage: Eukaryota > Metazoa > Chordata > Mammalia > Carnivora > Otariidae > Callorhinus > Callorhinus ursinus. Next base: position 11,203,639 of record NW_027397086.1, read on the forward strand.
ATCCGGTGAGCAGTTCGGAACCTCCACCTTGGCGTGGGAGATAAGTGGAAATTCTGATTTCCCCAGACCAGACAATTGAACCACAATCCAGGCCGTGGTTATTTATATTCCCCTAACAGCCTTGTTTACACAACCTGCCTGGATGCAAATCAGCGCATGGAAGAGGTGGAGGCGGCGAGGTGTGCAGCCGGAAGGGACTGGGGGATCGGTTTTCCTCGTGTAGTGTTAACACAGCTACACATGACTGCCTGCACTTCTGCAGCAGAGGGAGAGGATGAGAACACGTAGTCCCCAGGACACTTGCCCAGTCCTTCTGCCTGAGCGAGAGACAACAAAAGGAGTGGAGTGGACTGTGATTATTCCAATCTCTTCCTTCACAATCTGCCCCTGACCTTTCTTTGCCAGCTTCATCACCGAGCGCATCTCCTGCCCACCCCCCACTAGCACCCTGTGTTCCTGTCACTCTGGGCTCTGAATACAGCCCGTGCCCTCAAGCTTCTGTCCTCCAGCTCAAGCCATTTTGCTCAGAATGCCCTTTGCTCTCTCTCTCTCTCTTTTTTGCAAACCATGTTATGTGTATGACTGATGGGGCACCAGATGGCTTTAGGTAGTACACAGGCAGAATTCTTATTTTATGCAAATATTTATCATCTTAGACCCAGGTCAATTTGAACAAAGACACTGAATATATAATAATAGAGGTAGGGTATAGATAAAGCAAATGTCTTGATGATCATGTAGAGATTACTGTCATTTGGGAAACACCGTTCTTATTTATTGGACATTGCGTTTTATAACATGGGAGACAGGATTGGAATTGTCTCCTGCTTTAAGGTACTTTCCCCAACCTATGGAGTTCATTCACATCATCTGATTACGTGGCCTTCCTTCACTCTCCAGGATGCCATCTGTCATCCTGTAGGGCATTGTCCCTAAAGGCTATAGCCCTAGAAACTCTGTCTTTTTCCCAAGCTCAAATCCTGCCATCCCCAGTGGAATGTACCAGTCTCCAAGGAAAACCCATCAAATAACCAGCCTCCTCTGTCCCTCGATCCCTCTCCCCTCTCTAAACCCTGGCAAACCTTAACCTGTTCTCTGTCCCTGTAATTTTATTAATTTGTTTTATATAAATGAAATTGTATAGGATGTCATCTCAAGAGGTTGGCTTCCTTTACACAGCATAATTCCGCTGAGATCTATCCAAGCCATTGTGTGAATCAATCAATAGTATTCCATGGTATGGCTATATTAGAGTTTTTTAATCATTCACTTGTTGAAGGACATTTGGGTTGTTTCCAGGTTTGGACTATTATGAAAATATAATAATATTAAGAATAAAACTGTTTGAACATTCATATACAGATTTTTGTGTAAACTTGTTTTCATTTCTCTGAAATCAATGTTTAAGTTCAATTGCTGGGTTGTTTGGTAAGCATAAGATTAAAATGGTAGGAAAATTCCATACTCCTTTCCAGAGTGACTGTACAATTTTCATTCTCACCAGCAAGGTATAAATCATCTAGTTTCTCTACATCCTTGCCATCATTTGGTGCTATCACTTTTTTTGTTTGCTTGTTTTTTTAAACTTTAGCCACTTTGGGTGTGTAGAGGTATCTCATTTTGGTTTTAATTTGTCCTCCCTTAATATTTAATGATGCTGAACATCTTGTGTGTTCAGTGATATGTCTATGTATGTCTTTTGCCCATTTTCTAAATGGATTATTTTGTTTTAATTGTATTTTGAGAGATCCTTATATATTCTAGATACAAGTCCTTTGTTGGCTATGTGGCTTGCAAATATTTTCTCCCAGTTTGTACCTTGTCATGTCATCCTTGCCCCCTGGGTCTTTCACAGAGCAGGATGTCCTTCCATTCATTTAGCTCTTCTTTGATTTCCTTCAGCAGTATTTTATAACTTTCTGTGTACAAATTTTATACATGTTTTGTTGGATTTATACCTAATTACTTCATTTTATTTGGAGCAATTATATATAGCATTGTGTTTTTGTTTTCTGTTTCCACATGTTCATTGTTAATATACAGAAATATGAATGATTTTTGAGTGTGGATCTTGTCTCCCATGCTACTGAATTCACTTATTAGTTCTAGTGTTTTGTAAATTCCTTTTTACAGGATTTTTTTTTGTAAATTCCTTTTTAAATTTTCTATGTAGACCATCATGTCATTAGCAAATAGAGAATGTTTTGTTTATTCCTTTCCAATCTGTAAGGCTTTGAATTTCTTTTATGGCCTCACTGCCCTGGCTAGAACTTTCTGTAGTATTTTGAATAAGCGTAGTGAAAGTGGACAATATTGCCTTGTTCCAGTCTTACGGGGAAATAATTTGTTGTTTCACCATTAAGGACAATATTAGCTCTAAGTTTTTGTAGATCTGATTTATCAAGTTGAAGGCATTCTCCTTTATTCCTAGTTTTCTGAGAGCTTTTGTCATGAATAGTGTTGGATTTTGTGAAATGTTTTTGGCATTTGATCATCTGATATTTCTTCTTTAGCAGTGTTGATATGATGGATAACAGTGATTGGTTTTTGAATATGAGCCAACCTTGCTTACTAGAATAAATCCCGCTTAGTCATGTCTTATATTTTTTATACATTGCTGAATTCAGTTTGTTAATATTTTGTTGTAGATTTTGTGCCCTAAGTTAATGAGAAATGTTGGTCTTAGGATTTTTCTTTCTCTTTTTTCTTGGACTATCTTTGTTTGGTTTTGTTATCAGGATAATACTGACCTCATAAAATATACCCTCCTTTTTTATTTTCTGCAAAAGTTTGAGTAAAATTAGTGTCCATTTAACAAAAATGGCAGAATTCTACAGAAGAACCATGTAGGCATGGATATTTTGACTTGGGTGCTTTCAAAATATACACTGAATTTCTTTAATGGTTATAGGACCATTCAAATTATCTATTTCATCTTTGCTGAGTTTTGGTGGTTTGTGGTTTTTGAGGAATTGGTCTACTTATTTTAAGCTGTCAAATTTCAGGGCACCTGGATGGCTGAGTTGGTTGAGCGTCCAACTCTTGATTTTGGCTCAGGTTATGATCTTGAGCTCATGGGATCGAGCCCTTCGTTGGGCTCTGGGCTCAGTGGGGAGTCTGCTTGGGGTTCTCTCTCTTCCTCTCCTACCCCTCCCCCTCCCCTGCTCTTTTTCTCTCTGCATCTCATAAATAAATTAAAAAAATAAGTTGTCAAATTTCTATTTTGTTTTCAGAGGGAAAATTGTTGCTCCCCTTGATGGAGGCCTAGATCCTTAAATCTGTACCAAAACACATAGCTCTCCATGGGGGTTTTCTAACTTCCTCAGCTGCCCTGGTCTCTACCTGATTCCCTCATTCATCATTGATGGTCCCCTAGCCCTCAGTTCTCTGGAACAACGGTTCTCAGCCACTGTCATTTTTAGTCTCAGCCCCAGAAGACATTTGGCACTGTCTGGAGACATTTTTGGTTTTCATAACCAGGGAGGGCTTGCCATTGGCATCTAATAGTTGGAGGCTACACATGCTGCAAAGTGGCTTATGATGTGCAGGACAGCCTCTACAACACAGGGTTATCTGGGCTAAGATGTCAATAGCACTGAGGTCAAGGAACCGTAGGCTGGCCTTGCTCCAGCACGGTCTGCAGACCGGCAACATCCACATCACCTGGGAGTTTGTTAAAAATGCAGAATCTCAAGCCTCACCCCAGATCTACTATGAAGTAGAATCTATAGTTTAACAAGATTTCCAGATGATTCATATGTACATTAAATTTTGAGAAGTACTGTCCTAGAATAATTTCTCCCTGTATCAATTTCTTATTGCTGCTGTAACAAATTACCAGAAATTTAGTGGATTGAAGTGAAGTGAATTTATAATACAGTTCTGGAAGTTAGGAATACGAAATGGGTCTCACTGAGCTAAAAATTAAAGTTTCACAAGACTGTGTTCCAGGCTCTAAGGGAGAATCCATTTCCTTACCTTTTCTAGTTGCTAGATGCTGCCTTCATTTCTTGGCTCATGGTCCCATTATTCCACTTTCAAAGCCAGAAACATAGGGCCATGTCTTTATTATCCTACCATCTCTCTGGTTCTGACATTTCTACCTCCTTCTTGCCTATTTAAGGATGCCTGTGATAACATTGTGCCCACCTGGATAATCAAACATACTCTCCCTTATGCCTTATCTTGTAGCCAGTTCATTAGGAAGCCTAATTCCATATGCTACCTTAATTCCACTTCATCACACAGGCTAACATATTCAGAGGTTCCCGGCATTAGGGTGTGGATAACTTCGGAAGGTCTTTATTCTGCCTCATATACTCCCCGATTGCATTGATCATCAGAATGACCCAGAGAGCAATTTAAGCATTCAGGTCCCAGGTCCTAGCTATATCCTATGGAAACACGCTCCAGAGGTAGGGACTGAGATTGTGTATTTTTCCAACACTTCCCAAGTGGCTCTGGTGATCACGCAAGTTTGGGAACTACTGCTCTAGACCTCTTTGGGTAGCCAGTTTCTCCTGCAGCACCATTTTCTTGCCTTTACTTTCTGGTAAGGACCATGCACAAACTCTCTTGGTGCCTTAACTTGGCACCCCACCAAACAGAATTTGAGACAAAGATTCAAGTGCAAGTAGTTTATTTGGGAGGCGATTCTAGGAAACAGTAGCAGGAGTTGGGGATAAGAAAAGGAAGGGAAAGCAATTCCTAAAGGGTGATTATCAAACATTTTACCACTACTGGGAACTGGGGCTTCACTCCCACCAAGGAACTCTGGGAGCCAGTACAGGGCACAGATTTCAAAGTTATCTCACTTGGGAAGTAGATAATCTGGGGGGGGGGGCGGTATTTATGCACTGGTTTCTGTTGGTCATTGCTTAAGTGATGTTCCCAGGGGGAAACTAATTACCAGCCGTTTTTGGGCGGTTGTGCACTGGTCTAGTGGTCATCTGTGGCCAGAGAAAGCCCTCAGGCAAAGAGATGATGGTGCTAGCATTTGGAAGTTGAGAAGTGTCCACTGAAAGGGTAAGGTCCAAGGAGGTATGGGCAGGCCACTAACAACATCTGTTCAACCTTGGATGTCCAAAAATTTTTTTATTGAAATCACTAAGGAAACAATATTTACAAAACAGGAGAAGAATTGGAAGAATTTTATTGAAAGTCACCTGTCGAGGTAGAAGAAGAAGGAGGGACCATTGCTTGTACTGAGGAGGGAGCAGGAACCTAAGCCCCTCTCAGCCTCCGGAGTCCAGAACAGTTATTATTCCTCTTACTTGGTGCCTGTTTGTCTTGTCTTTTAGTGCCTGACAGTTCTCCACTCTCATGGTCCAGAGGCAGGGTCTCTCCCCAAATTCCACTGCTCCTCCAACTGAACTCTGGGCACAAAGCATGCATTGTGCATAAAAAGATCACAGGATTGGAGTCAGGTGTCCTAATATATATTGTAAGGGCTTCTCTGAAAGTTTATTGAAATCATGCTCAAAAACTTCCTACTTAGAAGCTTGCCATGTATGATGGTTTCTTGAAATGTGAGTTTCTTGCTTCTATGCTCAAGAAGAAGCTGAAACGAGTCTAGGTACAGGTATGGATGTAGATATATCCATGAATACCTTCTTGATCCTTTAGAATAATGTAGATTCTCATCGTAATGGAGGGCAGATGATGAATTCAGGGCTGCCTGCATCAGGATGGTGTTTTGAACCAAAAGCAGGGTGATGTTGGCTTACTTCCTCCTGCCATCTCTCCATCACCTGTTTCTTCTCTCCCTTCTTCCATAAGTAGTAGCACTGAGACTTTGCTTTGGGCAGTCAGATCTGTGGCTAAGATCTGTCTGTGGTTGCTGAGTCCCCTCACGGCATACAAGCCCTGCGATCCACTGTGAATGTGGACCACTGATTCTAAATTCTCTGACCCAGTTTTAGTCCCTCCGTTGAAAACAGTGCACGGGCTTTGTATTGCCTCTGAGCACCAACTTGGCCTCCTATCCATTGTTAAGACCTACCATTTTCCCTGAATTCCAAATTCAATGTACTTCCTCTTCCCTTTCTCACCCAGCCTCGGTTTCCCAAAGAAAAATAATGCAAAGTGGTACGAATTTACAAGTGTGGCACTGAATAATGAATCGAGAATACCGTGACATACAAGCAATGAGCTTTCCTATATAGTCTTCATTTTAGCCAGTAATTTTTCTATAGTGTTATTCACAGATATGCCATTACTCTTGACATTCCTCACTATTTACCCTGAGCCCTCTTTAGCATAAAGCATCCCACAGCCTACCTGTGATTCAAAAAATAAGCATGAAAAGGATCTATCTTATTCAGCAAACCTATTCTCTGAGGTGTTTCTCCCCCATAGAAAATAAAATGTGCATTGTCGTACAGGAGTAAATTGGGCCAGAAACCTTTTAGAGTGTTGGCTGTTTGTGTGTGTGTGTGTGTGTGTGTGTGTGTGTGTATGTCTTACGAACATTCATGTGCTTGTCTCTAAGATCGTCTAATACACATTGTGCTGTGTTAGCTAAATGTTAAATTTACCCCGGAGTCACTCCAACAAGAGTGGTGTTTTAAGGCAACTTGAACTCAGCATAAGCTTTATATATATAATCAATCCAAAAGAGGCAAAGGCAGATTTATGCTTCTTGCCAAAGGGAGGAGGAGTGGGTTTATCAGAGCGGCTCCACTGGCGAGAAGCGGCTGATTCTACCGAGTTCTGCTTTCCCTCCAGGACTGATCTACCAAGCAGGAGTGGATATGAAGTGCAGAATAATAGTAGGGCTCTGGGAACCGGTTCATTTGTAGAAATTAAAAAAAAAAAAACCCACAACTGGGGCCCAGAGAATGAAACGACTTCCCAAAGGTCACATAGCATCCCTCAAACTTGCTCCCCAAAGAGAAGGGCTCAGCACATGAGCTCCACCTTCCTCTGGGTTTGTGTGAAAGTCTGAGTCTATGTCCCTGTGTGAAAGGGGCCAGAGACAATCCAGTTTCCTAAATGAGCAGTGTTGATCACAGATGAACACCAAGCTGATGCTAGATAGGAACTCGGGAAAACACTCATTTTCAAAAGGATAATAATCAAGCCATTGGACTGGAATAAAAAAACAAACAAAACAAAACAGTCATAATGGGTTAGAGCAATGCCTTTCCTGTCAAACAACAGCCTTGGAGAAAGAAAGAGCTTGAAAGGTCCACAGTTAAATCCTGTTTTCCACCAGCACAGAGAATGTACAGGTTATGATGACGGTGAGGAAGAAGTCATGCCCCACCCCTCATGGCCATTATGGTGCCGGAGAAGGACATTGCTCTGCATTAATAAAGAGACCTTGCGAGCACAGAAGCTTGGTTGGGGGAGCAGGCAGTTTAGGAGAGAGCACATAAACACACTTGGTGGAGAAACTCTTCATTGCAGGTCTGTTTGTTCTGAAAACGCTGCAGTCCCAGGTCACGGAATTTATGAATAAAACCCCTTCCTTATTTTGACTCAAAAAGAATAAAGATTTATTACCATCCTACCCAGGGAACCAGTATTGACCCACTGGCTATTTGAGATTTTTAGCATTGTAGGCAAGAATATTTATTGCTTTTAATTACCATAAAGTAGCAAGGATTTTGTTTTCAATAGATTTTTCTCCCATTCCCTGATGTTGGTTTGCAATTCTGGGTATAGGAAGAGGGAAAATAATGCCACATCAGTGTTAAGTAAAAATTCTCAGACGAAGATGATAAATTAAAAATGACCAAGGCTTCTTTTCAGTCTTTCTCTCTACATTCTTTTTAATCCCAGAAAATCAAAATAGCTTTGGGGGGGTGGGGGTGGGGTACCTGTGGGAACTGGCCCTGCTGGCTGCATGACCTTCAGCAACTCAGTTAACCTCTCTGACTCCCCAGACCAACCGAAGTCAAGGCCGGAACACGGGGGGTTCCGAGGGCGGTCTCCCAACCTGTGGAGGACTTGTAAGCAGGTAAGTCACAGCAATACTGTCTCTCCCTCGACCCGGTCACTGCCTGTTTCGCCTATGGAGAATTTCTTCATCTCTTTAGGCCTTGGTTTTATCATTCATAAAATGGGGAGAATAATGCTTCCTTTGTAAGGTCATCATAATGGTAAGAGGTGATAATGGGTTAAAAAAAAAAAATCCCTAGCAGGTTTCTTAGTCCATATCATCCAGTAAATGATAATCATGTTGATAATCGGAGGTCTGGATGCCAGAGGCTATGTGTGCTCACTCTCTCATTCTCTCTTTCTCTCTTGTCTCTACACACATGCACACACATGCACACACATGCACACACATGCACACAGACAAGAGAGAAGAGAAAGGTTCAGGCTCCAGGCCAGGGATGTGGGGTTGTGCTATTTCCAAGAGTTCCTCAGTGGCAGCCTGCCAGTAAGATCTGTATGTCTGAATCCACCTATGGATCTTCTGTGGCCAAAGGAAGGAATTTCTAGCCATTGCTGGTTATGCGCCAATGGTCGACATGCCATGTTATCATGGGTAAAGATAAGCTCTCCTCACTCCATGTTGCCAATAAAAAAGCCGAGTGCGGAAAACACTGATTGGCTCCACAAAAGAGAAGAACACAAGGTGTTAGAGACCCCTCAGCTTAGGATGCTGGGGGAGGACCGTTGACCTTTCCATTTTAGCACTGTTCCAGGAGCATTTGCTTCTACCTGCACGAAGTGACTGCCTTTTTGTCCAACCATCCCGCAGGGGGTTGATCTTGGGCCATTCCTAACTTCCCCAGGTCTTAGTTTTCTCATCTGCAAAGTGGGAATAAGTCTATCTATTCAAGGGGTAATTGTGAGGGTTCCCCAAAATAATCTGTGTGAGGCTTACTCATCATCGTCCAACCCAGAGGGTGTCAACGAGTAGATGTCCTATAAGACATCTGGGTCATCACTGTCCTTCTCTGCTGGCAAATTCTGGGGAGAAGATGCCCCCCAAACTGGTTTTCCAGAAAGGAAATAGCAAGTTCACTCATGAATTTCCATGCCATTGGAATTAAATTCGTACTTATAGAGCAGGTTAATATTTCCTAATGTGAGAACATCTGGACTTCTCTCTTGCCTTCAGAGACTCAACACGGCCATATTTTATAGAGTGTCTGCCTCCACCAAGTGTGATATATACACGTTGAGTGTGGGAGAAGCTGTTTGTCAGTAGAGGCGAGACAAGAGGTTTTAGCCATGTGAAAATGCAAGGGATGGAAATATCTCAGAGAATGGAAAGAGCGCTGCTAGAAGTATCAATAAGGGAAATACTTTCTAACCAATGCCCGTATGGGCTCACTGATGTCACTGATGACCATCAGTGGTGAGTATCTTAGGTTAAGCATCACGTAAAGAAGGGCAGGGATATGTTATATGCAGTGATTATATTTAAGGGATGCAGAGAGGGAGAGAAGAATGGAGGGACTGGGTTATGGGAAATAAAAAAAGGAGGAGAGGGAGAGGAGAGCAGGAGGAGAGGAAGGTACCATGCACGGTGAGAAGGAAACAGTAAGAGGCGAGGGGCAGGGAATAAAGGAGGCACTGGCTGCCGGACGGACTCCTGCCCTAACCAGGGCTGCAGCTGGTCTGGGCCACCTTGTGTGATGACTTCCGCAGGGATTTCTTGGCACAGGGGTGTCCAGCTGTGCTCTGCTAACCGGCCCACTCCCCCTGCCCCCACTGGGAAGACGGCGATGCTCTCTGCAGGTTGGAACAGGTGAGAGATCCTCCTCCCTTCCTTGTCTAGCCACTCGCGCCTGGAAATACTGCTCCCTGCTCTTGCCTTTCAATTCTTTGCTAAGGAAGAAAATAATAAGAGAGAAGATGAATTGAGATTCTTTTATATTTTTACTACAAATGACCACGGACAGGAAACTTTTCTAAGTTAATGGCTCTCTTGTGGGGCTTTACAATTCCTCTGCACCTGCAATCAGCACCACCAGACACTGCTTTCTTTATGTCAGAGACTCCTTCAGGGCTTGGCGTGGTGCCTTTTGTGCAATGGGGACAAACATAGCTGTTACATGAATGGGACCACTTGCCTGGCACCCTTTCGCGCTAAGTAGAGACAGAGAATGAGCTGGTACGTTTTGTAGAGCTTTGGCTGGCGTAGACCCGAGCAAGCATTTCACCCAATGAAAGATGAGAGCACAGGGCTTCCAAGAGGCAAGGTGGTTCTCTCCAAGTCACACCGTTGGTTGGGGGCAGAGAGTCAAGGTGCCCCCCCAGCCCGGGGTTCTTTCTGTGGCACGCCCCTCCCCTTGGAACTCTGCTGGTCAGTCTGTATAACCAAGGAAAGCAAAAAATCCCTTCCTTTAGTGCAGTTATATCTCACTTATAAGTTGGATATTTTTCCTGGGAGTTAAATATTTATTATTTATTTTTTTATTTTGTACAATGTTTTCAAATGAATTTAATAATACGTAAATGCAACGTCTCTTCTTGCAGATGCTATTAGTGATACTACTTAATGAACATTATAGAAAGCCTTTCAGGAATTTTCTGATTTATCCTCAAAACATCCACACAAACATGATTTTCCCACATTAGTCTCTCTCTTCGTGAGTATGCCCACAATACTGTAGGATGATACCAGTGGCCATTAAAAGTCCTGTTTTTGCCACGCTCCATCGACCTGTAAATGTTTTCACCCTTCATGGGCTGATTTGTGTTGACACAATACCCATTAACAGATGGAGAAACTGAGACCCGGAATTACCGAGGCTTAGATAAGAATGGAATGGTTTGTTAAAAACAGTGCTCGGAGTTAAAAGGCCAGAGGGTCCAAGGTTATTGATCTGGAAGCTCCCCAGATTACTGGGGTTTGGGAAATCAGACTGACCTGGTTTCAAATCTTCTCCTAGCATCTGTTAGCTTTGTGACTTTGGTCAAGTGTCTAAGTCTTCATTTCCTCACCCTCGAAATGGAGATAATAAGAATGTGGAATTCATAGAGTTGTTGTCAGAATTTAAGGTCCTGTCTAGACTGTTCTCAGCACACAGCAGGTGCTCCACAGTGTAGCCATTATTACTCGGTACAGCCTCTTTCCTCCCACTTCATTCCTGACAGATTCTCTGTGTTTCCCCTCTGCACCTTAGACATTCGGGCAAGACGGCTTCTTGCGGAGGAAATGTGTTCTTCCATTCGGTAACAGCTCTCCTGCCATTTCGTTCTGCAGAGCACAAAGCTGTCCACTTCTCTGTTTAAAAATGATCACTGCTGATTCATGGTTTTGCCTCATCCCTTGTTTGATCCCACTTCCCCTTCAGGGGGATGAATTTTCTGCCAGATAATGTCCTTTACAAAAGCTGTTATGTTTGTGATTTTTTAAATTTTTATGTTTCAGCAAGTCGGGCTCTCTCTTTTAAAGAAATATAAAGTATCGGCATCTCTACTTCATCGCGAGGGCACTCAGGGCACCAAAAATAGTTGAGGAATTAGCTGAAGGTCTGACTGTCCCCAGGGATGAATGCAGAAAGAGGCCTCTCTCGGGTTCTTGGGACCTCTGGGCATCAGGAGTGTTGTCGGGTCAGGAGGACTCTCACTAGACAGGATGTCAAGAGACTGGGCGTTTCACTTGGGCCAGGTTTCCAACTTAGCGTTTGACCTTGGAGGGAAGGAGGGACCTTCTGTAGATCCTCAGTTTGCTCACCTACAAAATAAAGAAGTCAGATCAGATGATCTCTAAAGCACTTTTAGCTCTTGCATGTCTTTACTTCTATCACTGAAATCCTGTCAGAGCCCAAAGGAATTAATTTTAATGATTAAATTCCAGTCCCTGTGTAGCTCCAGGGGAGATAATTGGGGAATATAGTTGCGCCTTTCAAATCAATGCACATGGTGACCCCCAACTCTGCCTAATTGTCAAGAAAGGTCCTTCAACCAATCTTCGAATAAGCTGAATTATAAATCAGACATGCCCATATCCAGAGGTACATATTAGGTAGAGATGTTTTATAGACCATAATTGTACATGGACAATGCAGTGAAAGCTAGCTCACCTGCCATTCCATAACCCAAACCCTTTATTACCTGGCAAGAATGCGTTTGCCCTGTCTACATTCTGCTTTTATACAAAAATGAAAAGAAGAAAAAAAAGGTTACAAGTCAACAAGCTGATAACCTGGATTTATCCTGAGAGAATAGATTCCGTGATATGCCTCGGGGTCAGTGTGGATTTAACACAATTCCACACACCCTCTGCAGTCCCTTCTAGAGTATAGCAGTGCTCTAGCAAGAGACTAAAAAAAAAAAAACAAAAACCAAAAAACAAAAAAAACCCCACACAGTTCTGGAGTGCTTGTCTGAACAATGCTAACAGGGATGAATTCATCCTTCATAATTTCATTAGAAATTATACAACATTTCACATGCATTCACCTCTGGGACCCTTACAACAGCTCCCTGAAGTAGGAAGAGTGTCATTGTCTCTAACATACAGATAAGAAAACAAAAGTCACAGAGAAATAATTGCTAGAGGTAAGTTGCTCAGCACTTTGCACGTGCAATTTCATTTCATCCCTGTGATGCTCACGTGAAGTGAGGGTTTTTATCTCTATTCCACAGATGAGATTACTGAGACTCAAAGTGGTTAAGGAAGAGACTCAGGCTCCTTTGACCCAGGATCATGTTACGCTACGAATCCATGTTCTTAAATTCTTTTTCACCTGTCTGGCGATTTGAGCAAGGTTTCCCATCCAGAGCCATGCCCCAGCCACAGTCAGAGCCCCTTCGCTCTGCCTCACCTACCCTTAAATACTTCGCGCTCCCTTTTACCTTCTGCACGCCACGTCCTTGAGGATGGGCAAGAATTATACGGCATGCTTTTCATTTTCTCTCTTCACCAGAAATTTGTATTTCCTGGCCATTCCTGATAACAGAGAATTTACTTTTAATTTTGCACAAGCCAATAAAGGGGAAAGAAAATTGGAAGTGAATTATTTTCAGTGTGTCGAGTGTCTGCCTCCTGCTACGTGGTGCTCGCAGGTGTGCAGAATGACTTGGAAGAAGGCTGGGATAAAGTCATTAATATATTCCATTTTCAAAGGGAAACCTACTCAGATTTCCGGGGGGGTTCTCACAGCCCTTCGCTAGCACCATGTCCCTCCTGTCCTTCTACTGGTCTCCATCCCTGTTTGCCGACTTCCCTTTCTGTACCACCACCGTCTCTCTCCTGAACCACAAAACCACCTCCTAACCCGCTTTCCTGTACCAGCACTTTCTCCCCCCGATTCACTATTTCCACTGCAACCAGAGAGTTCTTTCCAAAACACAGATACGATTATGTCTCTCTCCTGTGTCAGGGAGGAAAACTTTTCCTTTCTTCCCTTCTAGGTTCTTTGGCGGCCCGATAATTAAATTGACACAAGACAGATTAGCAGGAGAAAAATTTAATTTCATATATATGGGAGCCCATAAAAACATGAGGCTCAGAGAGGTGAGTAAGGCAGGCAGCTTTTGTACCTTTCAGACAAGGAAACAATGAATTTGTGAAGAATTGACAAGACAAAGCAGTTTGGGCTTGGGGACGTGAATTAGTGAAGAGATAATGAGGGTTTTTTTTTTTTTTTTTACACAGTCTTCTTGGCCCTGAACTCTGTGTCTGCTGGGGGCGATGCCTTCTCCCCGCCTGGTATGGGAAAGAAACTTTCACATGGGAGAATTATTTCCTGCTTTCAGGGGTCAGTGGGGATCAGAGTGTCCTTCTGGCACTGGCTGTTTCCTTACTAACTTTAATTCAAAATAATCAGTATGCCACAGTGGCATATTTTGGGGTGGCCGCTTCCCTTCCCCATCACCTGCTTAAATTCCTCCAGCCTCCCCCTTGCTGGCCCAAATCCTCACCCTGACTGACCCACAGGGCCTTGTGTTCTTCGTCCTAACTTCTCTCCTGCTGACTTCCCTTCACTTTCTTTCCTCCACCTCCTGGATCTTCCATGTATAAAATTCCTTTCTGCCCCAGTGCCTTTGCGCAGATCCCCCTTTCCCTGGAGTCTGCAGATTGTTTTCTTCCCACCAACCCTCTCCACCCCCTTCCCCACACATGCATCCACACACTCAGCCACATTTAGGAACCTCTTGACCTCAAATGATGCATCCCATTATTAGGGAAGCATCCCCAATCTCCATGCTAGTCCAGGCTACCCAGGTCCGTGTTCCCACATGGCTTCTTCTCCTCTCTGTAGTACTTGGTCGTAATTGTTATTATGCTATTGCATGTTCGTTTATTTAATTTCCATGTTCTCCACTAAACTGTAGGCTGTAGGGGGACAAGGGGCTACACCTGTCTTCCTGAGCTAAGTCTCCTTCATGCCTATTGTGGGGCTTAATATGCATTGGCTGTTTGATGATGCTATATTGATTTGTTGGTGGAATGAACAAATATTCGGGATCATACAGTTCTGCCTTTACGTTGGTTAATTCCATCCCAGAATACAGAGACCAGTGGACCCGCCTCCCTATCTTCCTCCCATTCTTCCCTAAACACAACGTCTTCTCTCTTAATATTACACATTCATTTCCAAGACCCTGCAATTTGCAATTAGGCTCTAGCTATCCTAAAGGTTACAATGCAAAGATACAATCAACTTTTATTATTTCATCCATTTATTTTTCTCCTCTCTTCTCCACACACAATTCTCTCCTTTACTCAGTCATTATTAATATAAAATATCTGGTCTATAAAGGAGAAAAGTGTATAATTAAAAAAAACAGTCCTGTTAGTAAGTATCTGACGATCAGTTTAATTTATATCTAGGCAGCGAGTGAACCACGATAGGTCATGCTTGCAGAAAAATGCTGCATTTTGAGGTGCTGCAAACATTTACAAAAACCTCTAAAAGACAGAATATTCCCTGACCGAATAGTTGGGTTTTTTTCCTTTTCTGTTTCTTTTTCCCCCTTCGCAAAGAAAAATGTTTTCAAAACATTTTTTTACCTTCCTAACAGCCAAAAGGTTGTTAAGCGGCTTCACATATTTTTCCCTCTGGGGTGTTCATATCCACCAAAATTAATGGATGGAAAATTAATGTTTCTCTCCAAATGTTTCCATGATCACAAAGCAAATAGTTGATTCCGCCAAGATGAGAGTGTAAATCTGCCCTCAGGAAAAGGCTTCCGTCACTATTACCCACATTGTTTAGCCCCAGGGCAGAGACTGGCCTAATTATCATGATAATTAAGGAAACGTGGATTTAGGGACCTCAAAGATCCTCCACATAAAACTGACCACACGCTATGATCAGTTGTCCACTCTGCTGTTGTTTTTCTGCCAGGTAGACTTCATTTTCCTTTCATACAACACAATTTGTTTTTTAAGTGGTGCTTTCCAAATATTGTGACTCAAGTCAACACAAGTTGAAATATTTTCTAGGCGAGTAAAATGGTTTAATTATGAATCACTTTCCAAGAAAGAGATTGCAGCTAAAGCCCACATGTCCACAGAATGGATGGATCGTTACCAGTGTATACATTAGGGGCCCATTTTTATGCTTCTGTTTTCAAGGATCATCATTTAACGTGTTGATCACAAGGGGGAGAACATCCACATGTCTCTTAAGGAAAATGCAAGGGGGGGGAGCCTAAAATTTGCAAACAGATCCCCATTTAATAGACGTGTAGCAGAGCCACACTCACAAAATTTAGTAACAATAATTCAGGTGTAATCAGAATTTCTGCTGGAGGATTGTCTTTGGTCTTGCTGAACTCCAACCAAATGTCATCCAAGAATAATAGGGAAGAAAATAACTAATAAAAGCAAGTATTTAATGGAACTTACTGAGGACCGGACACTGTACTAAATTGATTTACTTGAATTAACTTGATCCTTACAACTTATGGAAGTAGGTTGCTGTTATTATTTTGATGTTACAGAGAAGGAGACTGAAGCATGGTGGTTAAATGACTTGACCAAGGCTATATGGCTAATTTGGGATTGGGGATCAAAGCCTAGCAGGACGTCTTTTGAACCGATCTTTGAACCATTAGGCTATACTATTAAGCAAGCTCTAGGAAAGTGAAATGTTTACTAGTCCTTGTTGGGGGATCTGCCTTGAAGATTGACTTCCTTTCCTGGGGCAAGTATGGGCTCTAGAAGGGGCCCAAAGGCCTGGTGCTCTTTATCTATAGAACACCAGGAGCTCAGCATGCAGTTTCCTGCCTCCTCTAACTGAGGCTACACTACCTCAACCAGCCTCCCCTAAGCAGGATATACTTCCCAAACCAAAATAAGGCACCACAAAGAGAAAGAAAAGACCTATCTAGAGACCATTCGGACTCGCTGAAGATCTCTCTCTTGAGAAATGAACTCTTTTTTTTTTTCTATTTTTTCTATTACATTCAGTTAGCCACCGTATAGTACATCATTAGTTTCTGATGTAGTGTTCAGTGATTCATTAGTTACGTATAACACCCAGTGCTCATCACAACATGTGCCCTCCTTAATTGTGGTCCACATATACAATGGAATATTATTCAGCCATCAGAAAGAATGAATACCCACCATTGGCATTGGCTTGGATGGAACTGAAGGGAGGGAGTTATGCTAAGTGAAGGAATGACCTCTTGACTGTTGCTCTCCTCAGGTCAGGATGGCCCTGGCTTTCACTGGTCATACATATGCAATGACCCTTCCCTTCCCAGGTAATTATATTAGCCTCATTCTGTTGAATAGGCATGCTGCTCAACATGGGAGCCAGGCACAACCCCCAGCGAACAATAAAACGTGGTAGAGGGGAAACATTTCTGCTTTCTCCTCTGGGGAATGAGATCTAGGTAAATAACGAATCGGTGTTGTTAGCAAGAGCAGTCTTATTAAGAAGTCACATGAAAAGGACTTGACATTTTGTTTGGTTGTGAGAGAAGGACATAAAGAATAAATTTTTGGCACTAGAATCAATTTATTCAAAGGAGGAATGCACAAATTAAAAGGTGGGAAACAGACAAGATGGGCAGTTTTCTAAGGAATTGTGATAAATTTCATTTTTGACATGTTTGTGCGATCAGTCACAGCCCCCTGGAAGGGATCCAGCTGATTGTTGGAAATGGGACAGTGGCGCTCAAGGGACAGTCAGAGATAGAAAAGCAGATTGCAGGGTCACCAGTCTAGAGGTAACGATGGAAACCAGGAAACTGGAAGAGATTTCCAAAGAGAAGAGTACTTAGAATGAGAAAAATAATGAAAATGGTATGCTTTGGAAAAGGCAAATACATTTAAGAGGTAAAAATAAGTAAGGGCACCCGTATGGCTCAGTTGGTTAGGCAGCCGCCTTCAGCTCAGGTCATGATCCTGGGGTCCCGGGATCAAGTCCAGCATTGGGCTCCCTGCTCAGCGGGGAGTCTGCTTCTCCCTCTGCCCCTCACACCCCCGTTTGTGCTCTCTTTCTCTCTCAAATAAATAAATAAAATCTTTAAGAGAAAAGGGGTAAAAATAAGTAAAAAGGAGTTGAAGGAGAGGAAGAAGTAGTGGGGAGAGGCTACAGACCAACAGCGGTGTATTATGGTGGTGGGAGGAAAAAAAACAATTCTGCTATAAGGGATATAATCGTTAGCATCACATGTTCAGAGAGGTCACAAAATGTGAAGACTGGGAAAATGATTTTTGATGTTCCAATTGGATGACCCTTGAAGGAGCTTTTCCAGTGTTCATTGGTGCCCTGTAGCAATCCAGATTTCTGGGGAATAACACAATAAAATACTTTTAAAATATCTTATTAAAAATCACTAATTGCTGACCACGGATATGAGGAGTATGCGGTGCAATGGACTACAAATGCCAGCCAAACTTCTATTGGAAAAGGATAGCTTTGCATTCATTTTTAGACATTCCTGATGGAAGGCCAGCTGTTGTCCATGGTGCTAAAAGAGTCATCTGGCATTATAATATTGCAGCAATATGACCAGTATAGTTGGAGTGAATTAGGTGTTTCATTACATGCCTCTATTTGGGGGATTTATTTTTCACTGAGATGAGATTTTTCATATATATTTCCCATCTGGAAGGTTTTTTTTTTTTTTTTAACTCCCCAATGGTTAACGCTAGAAAGCAATTGCTTTTTTTCTTTTCTTTTTTTTTAAGAAATCCCTTGAAACATGAGTATAAGAAATCGAGGTGAGGGAAAAACAGAAAGTGGAAGACATGTTGAAAAGGTTATACAATTTTTTCTTTTTTCAAAATATCTGAAACCATTAACTCTCACTCAACTCTACCCCTCCTGTAGCACTCCCAAAGTAAAAACAACAACACAACTTAAACCATATGGAATTCAAGCATTCCACTGATAATCACAATTAAAAATTAGAGAAATATGATATTTTGATGACTAATCATAAAATATGAAAATGGTTGCTAATGGAGTCACAGTCATATTTCTTGCATGTTCCTCCATAAAACAATTTTTGAATTACTGGAAAAATAGATAAAATAAAATACATAATAATAAACAATTCCGATAATGTCCTCGATGAAGTCAACATAACTGCTCTTCAAGTTCACATAAGTAGAATCCACTGGGGAGAATTGCCAATGAACTTGTGAGTTCAGGGTCAAGGAAATCACCAAAATATTCTTTTCTTCCAGGCAAAAATTCAGCATTTTGACTGACTGGAAGACCAAGTTAAATAAAAACCTTCATCATGAAATTGTTAACAAAATGTGATCAGTGAGTCCATGACCTGTCTCCGATGGAAGAAGGATAAATAAAACTCAGTACGAACAATGGAGGTGTGTATTTTTGGTTTATCCAGGAGAGGAGGAGACAGGGAACGCACCAGCCATCCCCAACAGTTTCATCAGTGCTGGGCACTGGGTGCTTAGGATGCTATGAAGAGCTGTAATAAGAAAGAACAGACATGACTGCTTAGGAAGATAAATATTTAAAATTATATGATTATTTACATAAATAATTACAATGGTAAGGAGGTATACCATAGGACATGTCAGGAGATAATTCCTTATTTCTACCGAATTCTACTTCTCTGGGAAGTCATGTTTACACTAAGACATGAAGGTGACAGAAGGTGACAAAAGAAAGAATATTTTGAGCAGAGAGAACAGCATGTGTGCAAACATGGAGGCCATGGACACATATGTATTTAAGGAACAGGAAAATAAAAGACCACGTGGCTCAAGAGAAGAGTATGAGAAGCAGAGAAGCATAAAATGATACAAGAAGGGTGAGGGGGTCGTAACTCGCAGGCCCTTCTCTAGCCCACATTCAGGATATTGACCTTCATGTGTTAAAGCCTTTATGGACCCTATGCATAGTGAAGGGTGTTTTAGTCAAGGTTTGATCAGATAAGCAGAATATTTATGATAGGGACTGGACCTCACCTAATCTTGGGAGCTGGTTAAATAGTCGATGAGAGGCTTTTGCTTCTGTGTCTGCTGATGCAGCCTGAAGTCAGCAGGGCAGGCAGCTGGGAAATGAAGATGAACATAAAACAGGGGAAGTAAGAGCAAACAGAAATCTGTGAGGATGATGGGACCCCTCGAGGAGAGACTGGGAACCATGTTACTCTCTCACTGCCTTCAGCTTTCCACTTTGATGGTGGGCGTAGCCAGCAGGTGAGGCTGCATTCTTTGCTCCAAATAGATGCCCACCTGTTCCAGGAATGGGAGAAATGGAAGGAGAAGATTCATGAAAGGTGGAGGAGTTTGCAGGCCTGGCTGTGACCCCACACCAACCAGGGGGGCAGCAGAGAAGCACAACGTGCGTGAGCTGAGTACTGGTCAGCGTTCTCCAGAACGCTGAACAGAACCATGGGATTATGGAGGCTGACATTTCCCAAGATCTGCCATTGGCAAGGAGACCTAGGGGATGAAATGATATAGTTCCTGGCTGAGTGCCAACAGACTTGAGGCCCAAGAAGAGCTGATGCTTCAGTTTGAGCCTGACAGTAGGAAAAACCCCGTGTCCCAGCTTGAAGGCCATCAGATAGGAGGAGTTCCCTCTTATTCACAGGACAGTCAGGCTTTTAGTTCAATGCAGCTTTTAGTTCAATGCATGCCTTCAACTGATTAGATGAGGCCCACCCACGTTAGGGAGGACAATCTGCTTTCCTCGATGTACTGATCCAAATGTCGATCTCATCCAGAAACACCCTCACAGACACACCTGGAATCATGTTTGAGCAAATGTCAGGGCATCCTATGGCCCAGTCACATTGATACATGAAATGAACCATCACAAGTTGCAAGATCACCTTGGGCCTTATAATGATCTTCCAAACATAAAAAGACTATGGATATTTCTTCAATTTTGCCTTCCAAATCATGCATTATATGTCTTCTGGCTGTTCGTTGTGAAGTATTCAGTGAAGGGAATTCTGGGAAATGTAGTGTCAGTTAACTTAGCTTAATGCAAATCCATCACGAAGGCTTTATCAGACTGAGAATAGAAAATCACACACTACTTGCAACGTGGTGAAAGGATCAGAGAGGATCAAAAGGGGGGTATCTTCATCTTCCAATGGGAGAAGGGATGAGGATGGTGTTATTTGTTTAAATAATATTTATTTATTTATTTATTTATTGAGGGGCAAAGGGAGAGGGAGAGAGAATCTTAAGCAGGGGCTTCATCTCACAATCCTGAGATCGTGACCTGAGCCAAAACAAGAGTCAGATGCTTAACCAACTGAGCCACCCAGGCGCCCCACCTGGTAGTATTCTTGAATAACATAATATGGCAGAAACAGAACTGTGAGTGGAGTGTTTCAGTAAGAGGTATCAGAATTAGGATGTGCCCCTCACTGAGAAATATCCAAGCAGAGGAAATGTAATCTCCTTTCACAAATGTTCAAGGTCATTTTTAAATTGCATGGATATTTGAGCTAAATGATGGCTGAGTTGTTTTTTCAAAGAGTTGGTGGCTCCTGTTCTTAAGGAAATTCCATGTCTCATAAAAGATGCAACTGCTACACTGAAATAAATACAATGTAAGATAGGAAGAATAATTTAAAGAATTGGGTTGTGGGTCAAATAAAGGAAAAAAATATGTGCCACAGAAGGTGATGAAGTTGAGACATGTGTCTCAGAAGGATTTTTTGGGCTCCAGTAGGGAGGGGGATCACATGTTGAACATTGGGATAGGACCTTGTTAGGGAGAAATTCTGACCATGAAATCCTCCAGTTTAATTGCCTTAAGTGCTGTAAGGCATTAATATGGTCTCTATGACCTTGATGGATATGCTGTTGTCCTCACTGCTAACCTGAACTTGTTCCACTCTACACCTGGTACCCACTGTTATTGCTATCCTGCCTTTCTCTTATTTCTTGAAATTATCAAACTCCCTCCCACCTTACAGCTTTTCTAACATGTTACCGTGATGGCCTGCGATGCTCTTGATCCCAATCTTGATCTCACTCTTGACCTGCATGAATCTATTCATGCTTCAATCTCAGGTTCAATATTATTTCCCAGGGAGGCTGTGCCTGTATGCTCTCTCCCTACCTCTGAACTAGACTGGTCCCTTAGTTACACACTCTTATTGCCTCCCGTGCCTCTCTTTCATCACACTGAGGGTAACTAATTCCTTAGTTATTTTTGAGATCGTTAGTTTGTTTCTGACCCTACCACTAAACTATAGGCTAAGTGAGGTTATGCGCTGCTTCTCCATCACACTGCATGACATTGTAAGGTTGTTAGATATTATTTGAATAGAGCAAATGAAAGAAGAAGACTGACTTTTTGAACAGCTGGATCTTGGGATCTGCATCTTTGTAGATTAATCATTTAATTTACAGGGCAAGGTGATAATCAGTTTTTGGTGCTGAAAGCACCATCATCTTGCACCATTTTCAGCTCTCTCCCTATTGAAGCCAAAGCAGTTTTTATTTTGGATTTGCTAACAGGTCCCAAGCTTCTGCAGCATCAGAATGAGCTGAGCACATCCCTTGGCATTTCATGTCTTCCTTGTGTTGTTCAGGAATAGTCCAATATTTTCCTGCTCCTAGTTGAACATTACTTTGCAAACATCTGCTTTGGGTCCAAATTCCTAGGGAAACGGGATTTAAGACAGCATTGTGTCTCTATTTCTGTGTTTACCTCATTTTCTCTCCGAAGAACTTTTCCCTTGAGTTCCCATGAATCTAAGAAGATTCTGCAAATCCTCATCTGTGAGTTGGTTGCAAAAGGAGTTCAGGGGCGAAGCCTCCTGTCTGGGGTATTGAGAGATTGGCCTCATCCCAAATACTTATGCCTTCGCTGGGAAGGATAGGAGATGCAGATCTCTCTGGTGTAATCCGAAGAAAGAAAGTCAGAGAATAAATTGAGCAATTAGTTGGTGAATAGAAATGTCTGTTCAGGTTTTTCAGTCTCTAATTTCTCCTTCAGCCAAAGACAGATATAATGTAGACAAAGAGCAAGGCAGGGTGTTTAGGACTCTGCATGGGGAAGCCAGGGAAGGATTTGCAGAAATGCCATTGAGATAGCTCTTGACAGGTAAGGAGGAATTTGTCAGATGGCAAAGGGGAAAAGGTATTCCATTCCGAGGAAACAAATCAGGGTAAGAAGGAGGATTTGGGGTGTGGACAGTGTGGACAGGGTGAGGTAATGAGGATAGACAAAGCAGTGAGATAAGATATGCATTTCTTATTGTGATTCCTGCCCCGGGGACCATGCGGACAGTCTCCAGTCTTTGAGTACTCACAGACCTTACGAGTTTTGCTGTCTGTAAACAGCCTCAGAAGGGCGATGCAGCCTGTGATCATCCGGGCCTCCCTTTTCTGTCTCTACTGAGTAAACATGGAGTACCCAGCTTTGGAACATCATCCTTGCTCTGTCCTCACTTCTGAGTTTAACTCATTCTCTGATTACTCAGAATCGGACTCTTCCAGTGTCTTTCTAGCAGGGACAGTCCCATGTTTCTTCTTTTGTCCTTTTGTTAAGTATTTGCACTGATTATTGCAAACATAAAGAAAAATGACCAATCCTTTTATATTGGTGTTGTATCAGGAAACTTTGCTGGGCTCCCTTGTTATTAGTTCTAGTGACTAGGCTATTGAATCTCTTGGATTTTTCATGGGAATTCTGAAGATGATCATATTGCCTGTGTAACAATAAATACTTAATGCAGAAGTTGTGTTTTGTTGAGGGTGATGGAAATATTTGTTTTTATTGGAACTTACTTATTTTAAGCATTTGATAGATATTAACTCATTGAATTTGCACACTTAATCCTGGGGGTGGGCCATATCATCATCATCATCATCATCATCATCATCACCAAAATCTTAATTTTATAGGTGGGACAATTAAGGTGTAGGGCTTAAAAAAACATGTCCAGGGATTCTCAGACAGTAAGAGGAAAAGCCAAAGTCTAAACCCAAGTGTGACTTCATCATCCATTCTTTTGACCACTAGGACACCTTGCCTCTCTGTTTTCATTTTGTCTCCTTCTTTCCAACATTGGTCTCTTATTTATTTTTCTTGTATTATTGCATGGGCTAGCTAATATCTTTCAGGATAATGTTAGCAAAACACCTAACTTTGAGGATAATTCCCATAAAGCCTTACCATTAAGTATGACATTTGCTATCCTTACAGTAGAACTTGTGTGCGCACTAAGACTTTCACTGAAAAATTAAAACAAGATAGTGTTCTCAGTCTGGTCACTGCAAGATCGGCCTCATGCAGGAGATGGTAAGGCTCAATCCGCTTCCTATATGTTTCATATGTTCCTCTCTGTGCCTCTTTTACAGCTTTCTTTTGTACCAAGTGAATATTATCTAGTGTAACATTTTAATTTTTTTTTAAAGATTTTATTTATTTATTTGAGAGAGAGAGAATGAGAGATAGAGAGCACGAGAGGGAAGAGGGTCAGAGGGAGAAGCAGACTCCCTGCTGAGCAGGGAACCTGATGTGGGACTCGATCCCGGGACTCCAGGATCATGACCTGAGCCGAAGGCAGTCGCCCAACCAACTGAGCCACCCAGGCGCCCAACATTTTAATCTTTTTAAAATATTTTTCACTATATACATTTTTTCTTGTTTTCTTACGGTTTGCTCTAGGGATTACCATATACCTCTTACAGATGGCATATTTTTAAAGTCTCTTCTTGGTTTAACTATCTCTTGTTTTAAGACTGTCTCAGGTCTGAAGCAGCAGGTCTGCTGGTTACGAAATCATGAAAGCTCAAGGCTGACTGATGTTCACTCTATTGTGTGAAGTTCACTTTGATTTTGGCAAAGAAAGGTGTCCCATGAATTTATGTGGTATCAAATTCCACCTTTCAGGTTGGACCTCTTGGTTTCACCCACAGTCCCAAACTAGGACAGGGGAACTGGCATCAGTGTGACAAGGCAGTGGTGAGTATGGGAAAATCTCTTTATTTTCACTTTGGTTAATTCAGAATTTGTAATTTCTTTACACTCTCCATGAGTAAAAGGATTTGCTAAGCAAATGTGTAAAGAAAGCAGCAAGGAAGAAAGTTCACCTACTTACATAAACCAATAGCTTTTAAGAAACTGAGAACATGATTAGAAAATAAATGGATGGTTTTCATTAAAAAGGAGCCTTATCTATTATCCATTAAAGCAGTTTGGGGTGGACGGGCTATCTTCTCAGGCAATCTTCCAAGGGCCTTCTCCAGGACCACATCCTCTGTAAAATCTACCACAATGATTAGGGTAAAGCACAGAATATAGACTCTGGAGCCAGAGAGACCTGAAGACAAATCTTGTCTCTGCTCCTTGGTAATTGGGTGAGTTCAAGTGAATCACATAAACCAGTGTTATTTAAAGTGACCCAAAGCACCTGCGTCACCTGCAGGTTTTCTAGAGATTTTGAACCTCAGGTCCTAATCAGACATACTGTATTATTTTAAGAAGATCCCCAGTGATCCATTTGCACTTTGAAGTCTGAGAGGCACTGACCTAGGCTCTCTCATCTTTAGGGTCTCCATACTGTAGTTGGGATTAAATGGTGCCACTATGTCCATCCCCTATATAACAGAGGCTGGTACAGAGAGGGCTCTCCAGAAATGTGGGTTATCTTCAGCATTACTATTGATGTTTCTGTTGTGGTCATTGCCCTCAGCCTGAGTTCTCTCCGGCCTCATCACCCGGAGGCATACTACAGATTGGAACCTTGCCCAAGCCATGGCCAGAGAACTTATCACTTGCTCTGAGCCTGTTTTCCAGTCTATAAAATGGGATGATGGTCCCACTCAGACAGCTGCTGTGAGATTAAATAAAGTGATGCACAACATCGCTTCTGGAGGCTAGGTGCTGTGCTCGACAGTTTCTATCCATTTTCTCACTGAATCTTCATATCACTCCCATGCAATGGGAAAACGTTCAGAGAGGTGACAGCATGTGCCTAAGGATACACAGCTAACGAGCAGCAGAGCTCGTATCCAAATCTGGAGCAAGTCTGAACCTGAAGCGTTTAACTGCTTGATTCTGGGAATCTCATGCAGCATAAAAATTTCACTGCCATATCCAGCTGTCTTATCAATCTTTGGGTGTTCTCTGCCATGAGGAAATAGTAGTGGTTGAATGTGGGCTTTGACTTTCCAACCTGTTGTGCTGACCCTAGCTGGAGGCAGTTATTTTTCTTCCCTGCCCATTTGGCCACACTCTGATCAACCCAATTCACTCCATCGTTCCCCGCTTTTTTTTTTTTTTTTCTCCATAGGCTCAGATGGCCAGATTCAGAGTCAGTCGCCTTGGAGAGTCAGGTGTGACCACTCTTGTTAAGGAGCCAGAGGCTGAGCTAATTATAGTAATTAAAACCTCCTATTTACATAACACCTCTCAGGCAGAAGGAACACAGAGCATGTTTCCAGGGCTGTGCAGAAAATGCTGTCCAGCTCCCACACTGCCGTGGTGCTGCTTCCCTGGAGGCCTAGAACAGAGGCTGGGAAGGAGCACATGTCCACATCACACTGGACCACCTCAGGTGCAAGGCGGAATGAGGCACTGTTGCTCAAGGCGAGCATCAGCCAGGCCTCCAAAGAGTCTAGAAAGTGAGCTCCTTCCAGTTCCCAATAAATCCACAGTCTGAATACACAGTACCATGTTATTTAGCTGCTCTTATATAATGAGTGTCTTACATTACCATGACGACCAGTATCAAGTGTCCTATTGTAGCTATGTATCTTACATCCATAATCTTTAACTCTCATGAGAGCCAGATGAGGTAATGGTTACAACCCCATTTTACAGATAAAAAAAATGAGGCTCAGAGAAGATAAACAAATTTGATCAGGGTCATACAGCTAGTGAGTGGTGTAGCTGACTTTTCCACCTAAAGTATGTGGAATTGCAAAACCCATGAGGAATCTGCCACCTCATACGGCCTCTCACAAGAACTTCATCAATTACCTGGCAGTTTCATTATTACTTACTTTTTAAAACCTTACGGTATAGATGGATGTTATCTCTGGTAGACGATATTCATGGGTGCGCACATACACGCACATGCACATACACACACACATGAGATTCAGAGAGGTCTTACATCTTTTCCCTGGTCATGTCTCTAGAAAGTGGCAGACAATGCTTCCACATCTGGATTTCTTGCTGCCATGGCTTGCTGCTGCCTTTTATTCAATTAGTATGGTCTTTTAAAAAATCAATAAATGGTTAGTGATGCCTTTAATAGATATTGAATGAATACAAATCTGGTGTTATTTATCACATGAGCAATACTTTATTTATTCCCCTTAGAGTAACACTGGCTATATCCAATGTGCTTGATTTTTGTAAGGGGAGCCCTGTTACCTGATTCCAGGGGTAGCGGCCAGTCTACCATAATTTCTAACTCATTGGAGAAGCTATCCTCACTCTATCACCAGTGGATCACTACCAGTTGAAATGAACCTACTTGTTCAGAGTCACAAAGCCAGCAAATGGCGAAGCTGAAACTCTGAATCCATTTTCTTTCCACCTAACTGTATCTGAAATGAATATTCAACTTGATGCTGACCTTCACTCAGTCAATAAAGCAAGAGTTATCAAGAGCCTATTGTGCGCTGGGTACTGTGCCAGAGTTGGGTATACAGTGCTAACAGATTATGCAGAGTTCTCACCCTCCTGGGAAAGATAGATAATAAGCAAGTAACCAAACCCATATACCAATCCAAGTTGGAATAAGGATTAAGAAGGAACGAAGGAGGTAACAAAGAATAATGGAATTGGGGGAGGGCCTATGAGTGTGGTTAAAAAAGACGTTCCTAGGGAAGGAACATTCAAGCTGACTGTGAAAGATAAGAGGAATCCGGCAGGCTGGCGGTAAAACCACCCAGACTTGCAAACTGTGTGTGAGAAGTCCCTAAGAGAAAGTTCAAGAACTGAAATGAGGCCAGGGTGCTGGAGCACAGCAAGAGAAGATCTGAGTGGGCCCAGAAGAGGGAAAGTGGAAAGGTGTGCAAGGGGACGTGTTGTAGGATCCAAGGGACCACGGCAAGAATTGAGGATTCTACTTCAAAGCAAATGTAAATTACAGTTTGAAAAAGATTGCCATGGCTTCTTTTCTCCCAAAGAATACAAATTTCTTTATATTTTAAACTTCCCAGTAGAGCAGAAGCCAGCCTTTGGAGTCAGAAGGATCTGGGTTTAATCCTACATGGGCCACTTATTCGCTGTCTATCCTTGGTGAGTTACTCATTCCCTGCTAAGTCTGTTTCCCCATCAGTGAGGTCAGGCTAAGCTGTGCTGCAGGAACAACAACAGAAAATACCCAGAACCTCAACGGCTTCATACCACAAAAATTAACTTTCTTTCTTCTTCCTTTCTTCTCAAAGTCCAGTGTGGGCTCTACAATCCTCCAGTGCAGAGCCCTCCCTCGCTGGTTCAGCCCTCCAGACCACTTCCTTCAACCGTCATATCAGCTGCTGTACAGGGTTGGTCGCTATGATAAAAAAAAGTTTCCCTCCGGGAGTGCCATCCATCACATGTGCTCACACTTATTAGATAGAGCTGGTCACCTGGCCACTCTTCACCTAGCGACAGGGCAGAGGAAGCCAAGGGCATACAGACTTCAGTGAATAACGGCGATTATACATTTCTCACCCAAATGGCAAAGGGCAAGTAGCAAATATTAGAAATAGTCTATGCAAAGTGCCTATGCCATATCTGGCACAAAATAAATGCTCAATGAATGGTTTTGATGATTAATTTCCTCAAATTCCTAGAGCTTCTCCTCTGGGGAATCTCCTCCAGAGGGCTATATATTGGATATAGGCTATTGTGAGTAGCCTATTATGGGAGAAGGGAAATATGGAATCATCACATACATTTAGCGGTGATCCACAAACTATATATAGCCCATGGGCCAAATCTGGATGCCACCTGTTTTTTTTTAAACTAAAGTTTTACTTTAGTAAATCCTAACCCAATCCTCACTTTGTTTTCATGTGGATTCTCTGCCTAATTTGAAAAAAAAAAAAAAAAAAAAAAAGAACAAGAAGAAGCTTGAGGAGCTTGAATTTATCCTGGACTTTATTTTCCCTGTCCACTGGTGCCAGTTGATTCAAAGAAGACAGGGGAGTTGTCAAAGCCAACCACCTCCAGATCCCAATCTCTACTCCTTCTTGGAGATTGCTGGTGATAGGTGCCCCCCCTACTTTTCTTTATCCATGGCACCATTTTCTCTCTCTCTCTCTCTCTCGCCATGTACACCGTCTAATGGGGAATGGACGCTGCAAAAATTCAGGGAGTTTGTCGGCAACTGTGGTATTTTTTTAAACCACATTGAGGGGGGGGCGGGGAAGAAACCTGTTGTAAATCCCGTCCCAAAAATACAGAGTCCACATGTTCACAATGGATAAATCAATTGCTCTAAATTAAATTCCCTAAACCTGAAAGGCCTGGGTTTCGTACTGGATTTATTCAGACTCTAGGAAAACAGTAATTTTCTAAGTCAACATCCTGACCCCACTTGAGTCAGCTACTGATCATGATAAAGCCTTTCCCCACCACTTGCCACCCCCTTTGAAGGAATTAGACATACATCCCAGGGAGAAAAGTACCCAAGTCCAGGGGACAGAAACTAATCAAGATACATCAGCTAAAGTAGTAGGCACACCGCCTCACAGACGTCCACCTCCTAGTTCAGAGGCTGCTGGACCCCTACCCCACATGAGGATGTCACAGTCAGAAAGCTGCAAACAGCCCTGGTAGTTCTCCTCATCCAGGGCTGATGGCTCATTAATTAAGCCCCCTTCCTTTATTTTTTCCCCTAAACTTTGCATGACCTGGACTCTCTGACAGGTGTGACAGCAACATCCAATTCGAACTCTGAGCCATGACTCCAGAGGTAAGTAAACTTTGACAGGAGTAGCCACCCTACCTCCCATACAAATCTTCTTTTCCAGCACAGAATCACAGCTTAGTTGGTAGATTTCATGTTTGATCATCTATTGCTATAGCTTCAAGAGAGCTTTTAAGATCATATGGTTTGGCTCTTTTCCTTTACAGGAAAGAAGTGGAAACTCCGAGGGCTAAGGTTACATGGTCAGTGGTCTTTTCTCCTGTTCCATGCATCCCCATCCTGGTGAGTTTAAGTGTCACTGTTTCCCCAGAAGTATGATTATATTAGCTCAGGGATCTCGAAAGACTTTCACAATGATGGGGATTCAAATCTCTGTAAGGAACTTTTCAGATCATTTGGAGCTACACTCTTCTAGTGGGTAGATGTACTCCCAGCTGGAATCCACACTGTTCCCCAGGGCAGGTGCAGAGCTGCAGAATGAGCTCCTTCTGCCTGGGCTCCTGGGAGATTCCTGGAGACCTGGGAAGGTTTTGTGTTTTTAAGGCCCTCACCTTGAGGCCCTTCTGTCTCCCACCTTCTGATTCAGGGAGTTCTAGGGATTGGTGAATTTCCTTTGGGAGCTACTCTTGTGGATGTGCTTTCACTGCATACTCCTGCCCAAATTTGCCACTACACGGCAACCAAAATTTGAGGCTTCCTGGGGCTTGAGCACTGGGTGAAATGGTGCTCTTTGTTCCTTTTCTTCACTTTTATGGATCCTGGCCACCATTTCCTGAAGCATTCATTTCACTTGGCACTTTGGGAGGAAAAATATTAAGTAATTTAATTTATATGCAATTTGACATGTGTATATTCAAATAAAGATGGAGTATAGCAAAGACTGAAAGGTCCTCAAGAATTTTTAAATATAAATAAAACATGGGACTTCAAAGAAGCATCTGTTTGTGGCTGGCCACTCTGTTCACGGACCCTCCCCCAGGTCCCTCGGAGTAGCTTCACTTCTTTCACTGGCACTAAAGGAGGAAAGTGAAAAACTTTGAACTGATTGAATTATTCTGTTTACAAATGAGGAAGTAAAGCCTAGGCATTTAGGTGGCTCAGTGAGGCGGCTCCACGGGATGGTACGGAAAGGGTAGGCTTGGGGATCCGGAAGACTTGCTCTTGAGTTTTTTCTTTTTCCCTCGTGTGACTTCAGGCAAAATTTTTCACTTCTTCCAGACAGTTTCTCCAACTGTAAAGCAACTTAGGACAAGATTGTGTGGCTATGAAGATATTGCCTGTAAAACAGAAGTTACTCAGTAGATGTTAGTTACCTTTCCCATGTGGCAGAGACAGGGAGTACAACTAAGCTCTATAACTTCCTTTTCATTAAGCCTAGTCCCTGGATATACATTTCTATATTTTTATATCCCACTGTCTATCCTCACATTTGGTTCTCATTGGTTATTAGAAGTGGTAGAGTTTCCATTTTTATTTACCGTGTGAACGAATTCCCTCCTTCCTTCCTCCTAAGAAATCTGCCACCGGTAAATTCCTACTCACTCATCCTTTAAATTGCTGCTGGAATTCTAAATCCTTCATGAAATGTATCCCCTCTACCTCCCTGGCCCCAATTCCCTACTTTCACCACCCCCTCAGAGCATTTTGTAAGGTTATCTACATTAATACTTAGCATGTTGTGTTGTAATGGTCTGTTTACGGGTCTGTCTCTCCACTTGAATATGCGCAAGGGTGGAACCTATTTCCCTTCCGAATCTCCAGCTCCTAACACAGAGGCAACTGGGCAAGGGTGCTCAATAAGTAAATGACTGCATGAATGGATGATTTGATGGAATGAATCACTTTGCCCTCACCCCCGACGAAGGAGAAATTAAAGTCTTAATTGCCCTCCATGTCCAAGAGGAAGTGGATCCTTTTTATGGGGAAAAGCCCAGAGCCAAAAAGTGGATGTGCCAAGACTCGCCTCTCTGCCATCTTAGTAGAGAACAGCTCCATCACCACGCTGCCTGTGACACATCCAGCTCCCAGTTCATTTCTATCCCCACCACACGCTGACCTTCAAGACTGTGGCTCCCCGACTGTCTCCCCTCCGTGTAACCCGTCACCCGCCATCCACCAGTTCACCTCCCCTGCAATTAGCACCGCCAACTCTGTCTCAGAATGCCAGGCCAGGACCTGGAGTAATTGCAGCTCGAGATTCCTCCTGACACAAATGTTGACATTCTGTTGGCATAACTTGCAATAATGTATGCAGATTGCATCCTTCCAGGGCCATAATTATTACTTCTCGGCAAGAAATAGGTTATTCCCTGGCTTGATTTCTAGGAGCCAATTTCACTTTGAGAGCCGGCTTGTTTGGAGAAGTGAGAAGGAGAGAAGCCACGCTGGAATGCACCCAGGGAGCAGAGCTGTGTGGCCAGGTCTGGGCAGCACCCTACGGCCGGAGGAGCAGGACCCTGGGAATCCAGAGTCCTAGGTGCCTCTGCTACCAGTTCGCCCTTCTAACTTCTGGAGCTGGGTCCAAGAAACATGTTTATAAGATCCTCAGATTATTCTTAAACACAGTAAAGGATCTCCCATGCTCACTTCACTTCCATAAATAAGGAACTCTGATCTGGGTTGAAGGCACAAGGGAATCCATGGGGACACAGGGTTGACCCACCGTCCTAGGTTGGAGAGCTTTAAAGGAGGCATTAAAAAGTGAGAAGGGACTGGCTTCCATTGCTTACTCTGTATCCTGTAGCTGGAAAAAGGTATCATCACATATTGGAAAACATTATCACCTTTCGTGCCACTTAAATCACCAGCTCTTACATCCATAGAATAAAGAAGTCTATACTTTTATATTCTGTAATTAGAAGTGGGCCCGTGTTCTGTACTAAAATAAAAAAGACTAAAACAGATTGCGATACTCTCATGAGGTCTATTAGCATGTCAAATTGTTTTCTGTCTATTTTATGACTTTTTCTGTCAATATATCCTAGGACTAAATTTTATTTGAACAATTTGGACAATTCGTTTGTTCTCTTTGAGCTCAGTTTGGAATTCACTGGGATCTTAAGATCTTTTTCTAAGTCCTTTGTGCTTGACTAAGCCTTCATTATATCTTTTTGTCTATCCATGTGAGAAGAGGTATGTGATCACATCTGCCTTGGTCCCTGGCATATAATAGGTGCTCAAAAGTAAAGCTCAAAAGTAAATTGAGTGGGACATTAGCAGGATTGGACGCTCATTCCCCTAAAGGATGGACTATTTTGCCTTCCTGCATTTGCATTCCATCTTGAGGCCTCAGAGAAACAATCTGTGCATAGGCAATGGTGGTCAAACTCTGAATTATTCTCGGAGAATGGGGTCATTTGTCACGTACTTGTGTGTTCCCCTTGGGTCGTTGGGGAAGGAAGTGAGTCAGAGAAGTGAGGATAATGAACAGCACCTGGCCTGGCTCCCCATTCTGGAGAATATTGTTCCCAGCTGGATGTTCAGGCCACCCTAGTCCGATAAAGACTTCATGGTTCCACCCGTAATGTGTGTGGCTTCTCCCGAATGGGGACTGAGGGATGGAAGTGTATCAATGGTCTCTTCTCCTTTCCTTTCTTCTCATTTTACAGGAAACTCACCACATCATAAACTCTGCAGGATGTTTCCCTCAGGGACTTTTCTTCTCTTGCCACCTCGGTCTTCACTCTGGCCTCTTGGGTTTCTGGCTGCCACCGCTGCGGGTCTGTGGTCCAACTGTGTGAGGCAGCCGGGCCAGTAGCCGTCGCGAGAGGTGCTCGTTAATTCACTTGATGGGCTGACTCCAGATGCATCCAGACCCATTAGAAGACAATGGTTCATTTGGTGCTTCAGCCCCTCCGTAATGAAGCGAGACTCCATGGGGTCCCCTGGCTGCTGGGATGAAGAAAAGGGAGCGGATGCACTCCCCGCCCCTCCAAGCCTTGGCTCTCGCCTTGAAACAGAATTGGAACCAAAGGGTCCAGACACCTCCTTTCTCAGAATCACACATTTCACACTTCCAGAGAGAAAGACAGGGCTGTTTTCACCTCCATCCTCCAGCCGTGTCAGTCTCGCATTCAAACATATCTGGTGGCTCCCCCACCACCCGGAGAATGAAATCTGAACTCCCGAGCATGGGCTGTGAGAACCTTCACGTCTGGCTGCAAGCCTTCCTGCCAGCCTCATCTGTCTCTAGCTTCCACTGTCATCCCTACATTGCCGTCAGATCAGACCCCTCCTCCTGCACCAACATGCGCCCTTTGCTTTCTTAACCACGTGCCTTTGCAAATCTCATTTCCTCAACCTAGAATGCCCTGCCTTGCCCTCACCTTATCAGTCTATCAAAATCCTACATGAAAGACCCAGGAAAATATCATGTCCGCACTACAAAACATTCTTATTTCCTCTAACAGAAAGTAATTTCCTGTTATTATTTGTCTTCTTATTCTATTCAACCTGGACTTGGGGTTGTATAATTGTGTCTCTTAAAAGTCTCTCATTACGGGATTGTGAACTCATTGCATGGGGTCACCACTATCTCATTCATCTCTCTCCTCCACGGTCCCTCATATGGAACCTTGAATATTTGAGGGACTCTGGAAATGTTTAAACAGAAAGTCATCCTCTCCTAGTCTCAAGATCTATTCTCTACGATATGCCACCTCAGGACTACTCCAAGCACTAATTCTAAGAGAATACATGTTTTCTTTAGGGTCACCACCTCTGAGGTCTGGAATAGGCTCAAGACCTGTCAAACCTGTGCTGAATAATTCAATATGGATCACCAAATTGTCTTGAGCTTTTTGGTAGACCCAAACTCAACTATCCTGCAGGGGATTTACATCTCATTTTTTTTGCCTTCTTTGTGTGTTCTGTCCTTAGTATACTGCTGCCTAATGCTTGAATGGTAAGGTGGTAAGGTGGTACCTGAGGCCTTTTAACTTATCTTCGGGCCTCCACCCTGAGCAGCAGCTGAGAAGACAGCTCCCAAAATGACCCCATCACATTCACCTCCTAGAGATTAAGCTGTACCATCCATCCTCCCTTTTCCTTCCTGTGCCAGCAGGTAGCTGATAACATCAAAAATGCAAAAGAAACAGTCAACAAAACCAAAAGACAACCGACAGAATGGGAGAAGATATTTGCAAATGACATATCAGATAAAGGGCTAGTATCCAAAATCTATAAAGAATTTATCAAACTCAACACCCAAAGAACAAATAATCCAATCAAGAAATGGGCAGAAGGGCGCCTGGGTGGCTCAGTTGGTTGAGCGACTGCCTTCGGCTCAGGAGTTCCTGGAGTTCCAGGATCGAGTCCTGCATCGGGCTCCCTGCTCGGCAGGGAGTCTGCTTCTCCCTCTGACCCTCCCCCCTCTCATGTACTCTGTCTCTCTCTCTCATTCTCTCTCTCAAATAAATAAATAAAATCTTAAAAAAAAAAAAGAAATGGGCAGACACATGAACAGACATTTTTCCAAAGAGGACATTCAAATGGCCAATAGAGACATGAAAAAGTGCTCAACATTGCCCCTCGGCATCAGGGAAATCCAAATCAAAACCTCAATGAGATACCACCTCACGCCAGTCAGAATGGCTCAGATTAACAAGACAGGAAACGATGCAGAGAAAGGGGAACTCTCCTAGACTGTTGGTGGGAATGCAAGCTGGTGCAACCACTCTGGAAAACAGTATGGGGGTTCCTCAAAAAGTTGAAAATAGAGCTACCATACGACCCAGCAAATGCACTACTGGGTATTTACCCCAAAGATACAAATGTAGTGATCCGAAGGGGCACGTGCACCCCAATGTTTATGGCAGCAGTGTCCACAATAGCCAAACTATGGAAAGAGCCAAGATGTCCATCGACAGATGAATGGATAAAGAAGATGTGTTGTGTATTGGCACAATGGAATATTATGCAGCCAAAGAGGAATGAAATCTTGCCATTTGCAAGGACGTGGATGGAACTGGAGGGTATTATGCTGAGCAAAATAAGTCAATCAGAGAAAGACATGTATCCTATGATCTCACTGATAGGAGGAATTCTTAACCTCAGAAAACAAACTGAGGGTTGCTGGAGTGGTGGGGGGTGGGAGGGATGGGGTGGCTGGGTGATAGACACTGGGGAGGCTATGTGCTATGGTGAGCGCTGTGAATTGTGTAAGACTGTTGAATCACAGACCTGTACCTCTGAAACAAATAATACATTATATGTTAAAAAAAAAAAGAAGAAGATAGCAGGAGGGAAATAAAGGTAGAGCTGAGTCTTTAAGGATAGGAAGCAGTTGTTCAGGTTCAGGGGAGGTAAATATTTCTCTAAGAAGCTGAGGAAGAAAGCAGTGAAGGGTGTGTTTATAAAATAGGAGGAGATCTGTGATAGTGGACAGTACAGTGTCCATCAAGACATTGCAAGAAACGAGGCTGAAGAGCCAGTTCATGGAAGGGCTTTAACGTCAAGCTAATTCGTTTGGAATTTATACCAAGGGGATGAGGAATCGCTGAAGGGTTGTAAGCACAGGGAGACCATGGCCAGGTCTGTTCTGTAAAAGGTGACTAGAGGGGGAGCCTTCTGCTGTGTCCATATCCCTCTCTTCCTTCTCTGACTCCTATAAAGCACAACTCCCTAGGCTCATCATAATGTCTCTTACGGCTTGTCCCTAAATCCCGTGGTGGTTCCCCCTTCCTGAGCAGAGAGGGAGAACAGCTGGTCACCATCCCACTTGAAAACTATTCTTGAGATGTTTCCCAAAATGTGCTCTATGTCTCATTCAAATTGGATTTATTCTGGTTCCCACGATCAGTGCCCTAGTTAACTGTTCCATGTTCCTTGATAGTTGCGACACAGTCCCAGGAGCTTGGGTGGTGCATGCACAGGACCACCTGCCCCGAGAAGCTGAATGCACTCATCCCTCTAGCTAGTCATTAAAACTCTCCTCGTCATTGCCTCTTTACATTCTCACGCAACCACTTGCATTAACTTGCTTTATAAGGAACTTTCTCATTATGCATATGAATATAGCTTCTCAGGGAAGCCTGGGTAGAGATATTATACCCATTTAATAGATGAAGAAAAGAGATGTTCAAGATCACTCAGGGCAAAGGCAGAAGACTAAATTGGGAAGCAGGGCACCTATGTTCTTGTCCTGGCTCAGTCATCAATTAGCTGGGAAATATTGTAAAATGAGGCTATACATTTATTCTGAGACTGCATCATAAAGGAATTTCGTTGTATTCATTAATTCAACACCGATTTATTGAGTACCCACTTTGTGCCAGGAACAGTTCTCAGAAGAAGCCTACTGAACAGAACTATCCCTGCGGAGCATCCCTTTCAGCTGGGGAGTTAGACTATAAACAGATAAACAAGTGAGTATATAGTATCAGACATACAAGTACAATGGAAACCATAGAGCATGATGGAACTTTATGCTAGATGGTGCTACCTTATATACAATGAAAAGAGATTGCCTCTCTAAAGGGATAACTTTGAAACCGAGAACCT
Organism: Callorhinus ursinus; assembly: GCF_003265705.2. Classification (NCBI taxonomy): domain Eukaryota; kingdom Metazoa; phylum Chordata; class Mammalia; order Carnivora; family Otariidae; genus Callorhinus; species Callorhinus ursinus. The sequence continues at coordinate 11,240,344 of NW_027397086.1, forward strand.
ATTGAAGACAAAGAATAAGGCATGAATATAGCGGTGGAAAGCTTTCCAGGCTGAACAAACAGCAAGTTCAGAGGTCTTGAGGTGAGTATATGCTTGGCATGTTCTAAGAACGGCAAGGTCAATGTGGCAGAGGCCAGGCCATGCAGAATCTTGCAAGTCAGGATGGGGACTTTGGATTTTGCTCTAGGGTGATGGAGTGCCATTGGAGGGATTTGAAAAGGATTAGATTCAGCTTTAAAAAAAAAAGAAAAAAAAACCTACTCTGGTTGCTATTGTTAATGGGGGCATTTGTTGGATCAGGGGCAAGAATGGCCACACTCACAGCCTTTGGAGGCGGTTGGCCTAGTCTGCGTGAACAGTGAGGCTTGTGGTCCCTTCATTTCCGTCCCTTGCTGCAGGCTATGTCTGGCCAAGTTAGGACAGGAATCCAGCTGTTTTGAATTGTGTTCTACCGCATGCTCCCTTCCAAAGCACCAGATATAGTTCAGATGAGCCAGTTTAATACTGCAGCCTATCCGAAGCCATTAAAGGTTGCTTGTTACCAAGCTATAACTCGGCATTATAGAACAATACCTATGTCCATATTCCAGAGCCCTTGTGTGTGCTTTCTGAAAGTTCTCACCTGCATACCTTTGCTCATGTTGTGTTCTTTGCTCCGAATGCTTGTTCTAACCCTGTCAATCCCTCAAAGCCCAGATAAAATAAATTCTGCCTCTTTAGGGAGACTTTTTCCAATCATCAGAGCCCACAGCCTTCTGTTTATATATCAAGTACCTGCTCTGTATCAGGCTGTAGGTGCTGGATATGAAGCAGGGAAGGAGTCGGGCATGGTCCCCACCCTCCTGGAATGTTCCTTCTTATAAGTACACCAAAGAACATCAGACAGTGACATATCAGGAATGAGGAGTGTGCCATGGGACAGAGTACCTGTAAGGATATTTTAGATAGTGTAGTCAGGAAAGTCTGTTTCTGCCCAGGTTCCCTATCTGTTTAGTGGAAAGAATATTCAAGAGGGTGTGTTGACTGGGAATCAAGTTCCCAACCAAATTCCTTACACAGAGTGTGCTGTCGACAGACGTCATTAGGATCCGAGCGATGGAGAAAGGGAGAGCAGGTGGTAGTGGTAAAAGGAAGAAACGTGGGAAGAGAGGAAGCGAACAAGCGCCTATCTTGGCGACAAAGGTATCTTTGAGAGGACATACTGTCAAGCGCATGTGTCCTACTTTGGTGTCTCCGTGCAAGGTGTCTCTGCGGGAGACTGACAACAGTTTGTAGACTGAGAGCCTGCCTGTGGGGCTGTGGAACCGGTTTCCAGCATGTCTGCACCACGGGGTCCTCCTACACACCATGGGGCCCACAGATTGCCCATGGGTGGGCTGCCCAAGGGTCCTGCCGGACAGGACGGGGAGAGGTCGCGGTGGTCTCCTTTGCCCCCCTAAGTTATCTGGGGTCCTGTATTCCACGGGGAAAGTGCTGGAGGTAGAAATTCTAATTTCCTCCAACAATGACTCCAGTTTCCAGTTAATATGCTAGGAAGAGAGGAGACACTGGCCTCTGGGGAAACTGTCACTACTCGGTGGCATTTGTTAAAATTAGCTGATGGGCAGCCTTCTTTTTCCCAGTGGAGACCATGAAAAGCTCACATCCACATTCGTTACCCTGACCGCACCCCCCTTCATGTTCCCTGGCTGAATAAAATGTGACTTTTCTCCTGAGTAATTGATGTTCTTTCTGTCTTGTTCCCCAAAGCAGTACAGGCTTTATTAGCAAAGGAAACAGTGGCTCACCTTCCTTGTTACCGGTGCTAATGAAATCTCCCCTGGTTGACAACTTACAAAACAGGAGGGTTATGAGGATGGGCCCTAGTGGACCTTCCGCTTGCCCAGCCCTGACCCATGGTACTGATAACTCCTACTTAAAGAGGGGATAGGAAGAAAATTGGAGATGGAAGGGGAGAGAAGCCAGGCTGTGACCATATTCACTCACTAACTTGCCCACCTATCTATCACTCTATCTATTATTGATTGATCAACTGATCCATCTATCTTTACTAACTTACCTATTCTTTCACTCATTCACTTGATCTATCAAGGTTCTTTGGTTATAAGCAATCCAATTCTGAATATATTTTAAGAAAACAAAAGAGGGAGTATTGGAATAATACCAAAACAACTTGGTCTTCAAAAGCTAAAAGGAGGGGCGTCTGCGTGGCTCATTCAGTTAGGCTCCTGCCTTTGGCTCGGGTCATGATCCCAGGGTCCTGGGATCCAGCCCCGCATCTGGCTCTCTGTTCAGCGGGGAGCCTGCTTCTCCCTCTCCCTTTGCTGCTTCCCCTGCTTGTGCTCTCTCACTCTCTGTCAAATAAATAAATAAAATCTTAAAAAAAAAAAGCTAAAAAGGATATAATGGATTGAATTGTGTCCCCCCTCCACACGGCCCCCACTGCCAAAAGTCACACATTGAATTCTTAACCCCCCAGTACTTCGGAATGTGACCTTATCTGGAACTAGGATCACTGCAGTTGCTATTAGTTAAGTTAAGATGAGGTCATCCTGGAGTCTAGTGGGTCCCTAATGGTGTCCCTATGACTGGTGTCCTTATCAAAAGGGGACATTTAGGGGTGCCTGGGTGGTTCAGTCAGTTAAGCGTCTGCCTTCGGCTCAGGTCATGATCCCAGGGTCCTGGGATCGAGCCCCACATTGGGCTCCCTGCTCCGCGGGAAGCCTGCTTCTCCCTCTCCCTCTGTCTCCCACCTTGTGCTCTCACTCTCTCTGTCAAATAAATAAATAAAATCTTAAAAAAAAAGAAAATTCTTTTAAAAAACAAAACAAAACAGAAGGGGACATTTGGACACAGCAACAGACACGCACAGAGAGAACACAATTTGAAAAGACGCAGGAAGAAGATGGCCATTGACAAGCCATGGAGAGAGGCCTGAAACAGATTCTCCCTCACAGCTCTCAGACAGAACCAGCCCTGTTGATACCGTGACCTTGGACTTCTAGCCTCTTGAGCTGTGACACCATACATTTCTGTTATTTAAGCCCCCCAGCTTGTGCCCTTTGTGATGCTTTGAGCTAGCAAACCAGTATGATGATAGATGTAAGAATCAGCAAGACCAAACCAAAGAAAATAACTCAGGAAGAAAACGGAGCAGTTCCAAGCATTTCAGCAATTAGATCTGTGGGATCTTTTTGGAGCTCGCGGTGAGAAGACTCAGACCCAGTTTCTCCCATCACTCTGTCTTCATTCTCGTTCCCACGGTGGGAATCTGACTGGGCCAGCTTCATGAGGGGTCTCTGCTCCTGTGTCAGTTAGCCCCAGCTCCCAGAGGGTGGAGTGGCACACCCATGGCCCCTGAGGACTCTCAGAGACTCTGGCAGAAACGTGGGAGAGTGTCCGCATTAAAAATGCGTACCTACTCTGGCCCCAGTTTTCGGCTAAGTTCTGGGAAACTGTCTTCAAGGCAATTTTACTTTGAGAGAGACAAAGCACACGTCCACCTAAGAGCATGGAAAGAGAAACAGGAGCTCTAAGGGAAGCAGATAAAGGCACAGGAGTACACAGATGACTTCTATAGGAGTTCAGGGTAAAGTTTCATGAAGAGGTGGTCCTAAAACCTTGACATGTGGATAAAATTTAGACATGCAAATTCTAAGAGAAGGATTTTTGTACCTGAAGAAGCAAAAGCGGAGACATGGAAGCAACAGCGGATTATCCATGGTGGAGGGCAAGGAAGTCTAGCCGCAGGGACTGAGTGGGACAGAGCAGTGGTAAGTTCATTCAAACACTGTGGCCAGGTCCCAGAGGGTTAGGTGGCTGTCTTAGAGGCTTGAACATGACTGAGCTGATGGTGGGGAGTCAGTGTATGCTCTGCCAAGGGCAGCGCGATGATTGTAACTGTGCTTCAGGTCTAAGATAAGAACAGCAGCGGTGGGTAGGCTGGATCTACACTGAGGAAACTGAGGGCAGAGACATCAATTAGCAGTCAACTTAGCCCAGGTAGACAGACAAGAGAAGAGAGGATGGGATGATTGGAAGGAGTTGTGTGCATTTGACCCGAACTTTCCTGCCTCTGTGACACTGACCTTGCTGAAACCACGATCTGGAATGTTCTATCTCCATCTTGTCTTCCTTTGAGGCTCCATGAGTCAACCCTCTCCACGAACCTTCCCTGAGTTTCTCATTTGGCAGGAATTTCTTCCTCCTCTGACCTTGTCTGGTGCTTTAACTGCACTGTTCTTCATAGGCCCAGAAAACTTTTGTTCAAGGATTTATTCATGAAACGATTAGCGAATGCCTACTGTATGCCAGATACTCTATTAGGCAGCATGGTTCAAGAGCTAAGCAGCTAGGCTTTGTCGATATATAGGAGCTCTTTTTGCAAATTTCCCAGCTTTCCCACTAGACTGGAAGATCTTTAAAGAGAGAGACCACTCCCATCTTTACCCTCTGTGCCTCACGATGCCCTATGCAGGGTCAGCTCCCGATACGTTGGCCTAATCGATGACGGATGGCAACATGTTCCAATCATGTGTTTTATTTCATGTTAAACACATAAATCCACAAATATATACTCTGACCTTGAACGCAGCCACTTTTCACTTGTTTGGGCTGAGCTTATAAAAAAAGAAAGGGTAGGTTGATTGATTCTTTATCTTAATTACAAATCTTTTTATGCTTTTCTATGCCTATAATATTATATCATATACCTGAGATGTCTGCGTACAAGTACCTCTCGATGATGATTGAACATTCAACATCGAGCTCGGAGGAGCGACAAATGGCCTCGTTATTCCTTATGGCATCTTGGAGAGGTAGCTTAGAGACCGGCCTCATTTTCTGTGCTTCCTAAGCAAAGACACAGGGGCCCACGTAGGTGTAGGGGAGGGGCTGAGGGCACAGAGCTACTTCCACATTAGAACCCAGAACCCTTTCACAGTAGATACAGAAAGGTCAAGAAAGACTACCAAGCTTAGCCCTCTCTGGACAGATGGAGAACTAAGGCCTGGATGAGAACCCAGCTCCTCGTGCCGGGGAAAGATGTGGAACCAGATAATTGATATTAAAGTATTAATGACTTCAAATTCATAGAACTTTAAACATTTAAACCTCTTTCATTCCACCATCCATCTCATGAAAAGATTCCTCTCCACAGTATTTTTAAGGGGGTCGTTAAGGTCCTGCTTACATACCTCCAAGAAGGGGAACTCACTACCTTTTGAGTCAACCAATTCCATTGATGGGCAACTCTCACTTTTTAAAGCATTTTAAAGCTGAAGCTTACCTCTTAGTAGCTTTTATCCATTAGACCTGCCTTCTGGGGACACATAGAATAAATTTGTTTCCAATCCACATGGAAGCTTTTAAGGTATTTGAAGACAACTGTCAAGCTATCTAGCCAGCCTACGCCGTTCCAGGCTAAACATTCTCAATTCTTTCAAGAGATCTTCCTATGAAATAGGTTCTTCCCTCTCATTATCCAATTTACTTGTCAAGAGCTCACTCTGGCCTTTCAATGCTCCTTTCAAAATGTGGTCTATAGAACTGCATCTGTAACTCCAGTTGAAGTATGCCTCTGGTTTCACCTCCTTTGTTCCAGTTCTTATACTTACGTTACTATGGCCTGATGCTCACTTAGTTTGTCTGTGGACTCAGGTTGAATGAATCACTTGCAAAAACTTCCAATTCTTTTTCAGGAGGGCTACTGCAAAGCCACATTTTCCATTTAATTAGAAAGAACTTCTCCCAGGGATATTTACTTTCTGAGGGACATCTGCATAGTTTGGATAACATTATACCCCAAAGAATGGCTTCCTAATGGCAGATATTTAGACGCTGTGACCCTGAGGAGAGACAGGAGTTGTCCTTCACTACACCGCTTTTTCTTCTCCTATTCCCCGCCCCCGCCCCCCTGACCCCTTGCGACCCCTCCTGCCACGTGCCCCAGAGGAATGATGGGAGAGCGCACAGAGGCATTACGATCTCCCAATCAAGTCTTCTTCCCAAATGTGGAAACCCTGGTTCCAAAAATATACAATTAGCTATAAATCCATGGTACTGTCTCCCAAGTGGTCTCAAGTCCTGCATTGCTGGAGGTCATAGAATTTTACGGATATTTCATTAACACTGGAGGATGGCCCTTCCTCGCTAATGATCGCCTAACATTTAATAAACACAGCCCAAGAGTTTTACAACCTGTTAACTTGCAAGTGGCAATAATTAACCAAAAATGATAAATAATTAAGGCCTAATTACATGGTATTAGTCATTTCATTTTCCAGCCCATGCAGTAAGTGGGTTTGAACTGCTGAGCAGGGCTCCTTTGCCATCCCTCCGCCGTCATTGGAGCGGGGCTTCCGGGAGCTCTGGAGCCACACATGCCTTTATGGGGGAGATGAGACGAAAATTGGCTCATTAGACAAGTAATTGGACTGTTTCCCTCACCAAGGCACATTCACATGGAATGGTTTGCATGCTTTGGGTTTGGAAGAAGAACAAATGGCTGCACGAGTGATCCCTGGTTTCTCTGACACTGAGGAAGGGAAGGGCTGGGTGGAGAACAGAGTCTGTGAGGCATAGAGGAAAAGCATGGCCGGCAGAGGCAAGGTATTGGAGCTTTCCTCCCATCTGCCGGAGGGCCACAGACAAGATACCTCCCTTCTCTGGGCCTCTTACCAGGGGGCATGTGTGAGTGGGGAGGGGGGCGTGTTAAACATAATATTGGGGCACTCTCTACCTGAAAGGTCCAGAAGATAAACATCCCCTTGTTTATCTGGTTACAGTTGCCCAAAGAATATCGTGAGAATCTCTGCCTTCATCTCTCAACTGGGTTTGCTTTGCGTCGACCTCATTCACAGATTGAATGTCCCCTTGTAGTCACAGGTGGCTTCTATCACTTTCTGAGGCTGTGAGCTCCCAGTTCATGTCCCTGGGGAAAGGTGCGGGGAGCTAGGTCAGCTTTATCAAAGAGAAAACCCATCTAAATGAAGATAAGGATGATGATAGAGATGATGGAAAAGATGGCACTGAACACAAACCTTTGGGGAGCACTTTGTACATTTCGGGCAATTAGATGAAATGTATCACAGGCTTTACCCCGCTTCGACCTCACAGTAAAACTATGAGATCGGGACTGTTATTGTTCCCATTTTACAGACGGAGAAACTGGTCTAGAGCAATTCACCCACACAGCTACAAAATGGTGGACCTGGGGTTGGCATACCACTGGGCTCCTTCACAGATATGCATTGCAATTTGCAGAGTGTTTTGATATTCAGGACCTCACCAGGCCCTCAACAAGAATCCTGTAGTATGGGTATAAGTATATCCATCCCCATTTCACTGGTGGATCTATAACCCCTGTGCAAGAGGTGTACCCAGACACAAGGCACAGCTGTTTCTGCAAAATAAGGGGTTAGGTCAGACCAGCAATTATTTATTTTATTTTATTTATTTGTTTTTTTTTTAGAGAAAGAGAGAGAGATCATGTGCAAGAGGGGGTGGCGGGGGGGAGGCGCAGAAGGGAGAGGGAGAGAGAGAATCTCAAGCAGACTCCCTGCTGAACACAGAACCCGACGCAGGGCTCGATCCCATGACCCTGCAATCATGACCTGAGCCGAAATCAAGAGTTAGACACTCAACTGACTGAGCCACCCAGGTGCCCCAGACCTGCAATTTTTAAACTGTGACCCTCAGGTCCTGAAGATCTTTAGAGAGTTGCCCCAGGGAAAAGAGGCTGTGTCCATATGGGTCCATATGAGCCTGGAAGCCCTCACCCCCGAATAAAGTCAGGGTAGCTCAGCTTTCGTCAAATTTACATACTGGATTTTTATTTGTGACTTCCATTGGAAGTTGTTAAAAGAAGAAAAAAACATGGACACTCCAACAGATTAAAGTCACTCAGACTCCCAACTGCTAGGAGTCCAGGCATTTCTTGGGCTTATCCCTCAGGGCAGACTCCCTGGGTCCTTGTCCCACACTCAAGTGCAGCAGGGAAAGCATATCTAACACCTGGGGTTTAATCTCGGTAAGCAAGCAGGAGGGTGGATTCGGAACTTTTCCACCAGTGCAGATAGAGGGGGACTGGGGCCAAGTGGATTCTTGGGGTTGGCCTGGAGGTTTTCTTCCAGGTGTTAGCCTACCTAGGTTGTGCTATGCTTTGTCTGAGGTGTGTGAGATAGTTACAGACACCAGGGCTGAGTCCTGGCCCCTTTACAACTCTGCTCTAGGGCACAGAGGACATCAGGCTGTCTCTTTGGGTTTCAGTTGTACCACATGCAATGATTATTTATAGTAATTTTATTGAATGCATCTCTTCCCCCTCCTCGACTATGTCCCATGAGGGAGAGGGACCCCGGCTGTCCTAGCACTCAGCCCAGCACCCACACTTAGGTGATCAGTAGCTTTTGTTAGGTACTCGTGTAGAAGGAATAGGTTGTGCATATATGGGGTCCTTCTCAGATCTAGTCCTCCAGGAAGGTGTTTGGACTCAAATAAGTGTGGGTAAGGTTGGAGAGTTTTGTCTCTGGATGAGCAGCTGGTAACTGTCACATGGGGATGGGAGGGGAGCCGAACAACACTGAGGGGCAAACCTGGAACTGTGCTCCATCCTCATCAGGTGAAGGAAGAGGCAGGAACCCAGTTGCCGCCCCCGACGGTGGTGCTGTAGTTCCTCTGGAGGAGTAAGAAAGGATCAGAGTTCTGGTTCAGATAGGAGCAAGTTGCGGCTGCCCTGAGTGGAACCCCACCCGTCTCACCATGTCTCCCTCTCAGGCCTCCAGAGAACAAGTCTGGGCATCCATCTGTCTGCCGCCTCCCTGGGGTCCTACCGCCTGCAAGCTGAAAGGCTCGGTTGCCTACTATGCATCAAGGGGTGAAAAGATTGTGCTGCTTGAAGTAAACAGCATCTGTTGCCAAGTTAATGTGAAAAACTGAGGCTCATTCCCGGGAAGGAAGTTAGGAAACCCTCGGCTTACCAAGAAGCTGGGACAACCCACCACAAAGATCTCCCAGGTTCACCATCACATGCCCTTGAGAGAGGGAGGCGTAGATAATTTAGGGTGCTATGGTAAGAGGAGTGGTACAGAGAATCCCAGATGACCCCAGGACCCTGGCTCTGCTTCTGACCTTGGATGGCCCCCTAGACCTCTCTGGTGCAATATTTGTCAAGTGAGAAGACAAAAGCCGGTTGTTCCCCTACCTTCCGGGAAGCTAATTAATAACTCAGCCTGGCAGAAAAAAAGAAAACTTCCCCACCCACACCCCTGTTCTCTCACTCTGCTACTGTCAGCCTTAGCTTCTCCCCAGGGGAGTGGGGCTGACAGATGGTGGAAAGAAACAGGGAGCAAGGGGGGCTTAAGTCTATTTTTGGAGACTGTTTCAAAGTTCTTCAAGGAACTTCGGGAAGAGGCATCTTCTGCTCTGCCTTCTATCTGCTCTACACTTCATGCAACTGCAAGGACATACTTTTCCAAGGGCTAAGAATATATGTGGCCACACATATGCCCATGTTCCCTGTCAACAAGTGTATATTGGCTTTAATTATCATTTATCTGGTAGTGCAAATTAAAGTTCTTTACGTTGGCATTCAAGACCTTTTCATTGTTACCTTCTGGGTTCCTCTTTTATGCTTCTGGATCTCTCTCCTCGTGGGGCTTTCCACTGAATGGGAAGAGCCAGATAAGTAAGCAATTGATTATAAAATCAGCAATCAGCCGTGAGGTTGTGGCTGGAAGCTGGTCCCTCCAGGAAGTCTTCTCTGATTTAGCCCTGATTTATCCTATTGCTCCCATTGCTCTTTCCTTGTCCTGGTACTGATTGACCTGCATGGCAATTTCTGAGTTACCACCTCTGCTAGTCAATGGTGAGCTCTATGATCACAGGGCTACATCTGTCTTTATTCATTCTGCGGTCCCAACACTCACATAGTCTTGACCACGTGATGGGTTCGAGATAAATAGAATCTGTTCCTAGAGCTTTCCCCAAAGCTGTACCATCTGCCTCTTCTCTTTCTGAATAAGCTTCACTTTCACAAATCCATACACCTGTAAAAACAATTATATCCTCTCAAGGGAATGCTCATCTCATCCCACCTAGGTTTTTTTATGTTGCTTGTACTAGCTCCCTCAATAGTTACCATATTCCAGGTAAACAGTCTAATGCTACCTTTCAAGTAAATATTGAAAGGAATAATAAAAATACAACTTTCCATTATTTCCACCGTGGTTTACATTTTGCAAAGCAGCTCATCTATTTTCTTATTGAGGAACTCAACCTGGTTTCAAAGGAGACCCCGCTTCCCCTCAGGGACACTGGAACTTTCTGGACCTATTTATATGCCCGTTCTAACTCAGTTGTCTCACGTCTAGAGTCTCTTCCCTCAGCATACTCCCCACCCTGATATACCTTGATGTTGCTCCATTAAATATTTACGCCAAGATTCATTATTTGTCCTTTAAATATTTATAAGCTTGGGAGCCCATATCAGACAATACGTATTTCCTTCTCCAAGAATAGTCTGTTAATTAAGTCTACAGTCCATGAGTTTCTTGTAGGCAGCCTATATTTTTTCTTCTCTGGCCTGGCCCCAGAAGACTGGCCTATCCTTCACAAAGCCATTTTACTACCTGCCCGAGCTGTTCCTTGCTTCCAGGTCGTTTTGGCCACCTGTGCGCTCTTCAACAAGGGCAGATGGTTTTCCTCTCCAAAGTTTGGGAATAGGCAGACAGCCTGAGGTGCAATTTCTCATGTTTTTCTGGAAAAGGGGTGAGCTTCCTGTTTAAGCACATACAGCTTTCTGTGATATTTAAGGACAGAATCCAAAAGGCAGGAGGGGATTTTTTTTAGGAGGGGTGGTGGTGTGGACCAGGACAGGGAGAACATTGACCCATGATGGACTTCACAGGGAAAGCAGGATTACTTTGGAGGAAGCCTGTTGGGTCTCTTCAAGGACCGGGATGGGCCTGAAGTCATCATTCAAACTTGAGGGTTGTGGGACTCAATCTTTCTGTCACCTCCTTCCCCAAATGTTGTTTTCTTTACCAGACCTCCCCAGATTACATGGGGAGAAGAGCTCTGGACCCAGTCCTCTGTTGAGTGTAGAAGAATAGCACTGAGGGGTATGCACGGGGCAAGGGGGCAGGACAGTGTAGACATTTGGAGAATGGGCACTGGGTTTGAAGCCTAGTTTTCTCCTGTAGTCACTAGGTGACCAGTAATGAACACTCTATTGACATTCTCTGACCTGGGGATTGGGGGCTTACTATGTGCCACGCACCCTGGTAATCTCTTCACGTACATATCTCATGGAATCTTCCCAATGAGGTGACTTTTATCCCCGTTTCGCAGAAAACAGGTGCTTAGACCTTATACGACTCACCCACGTTCGAGCAGCTTGTCAGAGGCAGAGCTGGGACTTGGATATGAGCACTCTGATTCCAGAGAGCCCATGTCAAGCAGGCTCTGAGCCTGTTTGCCAATCCATAGATCCAGATAATCATACTGACCTCATGGTCGAGAGGATGAAATGAGATAGTGTATTTACCATAGTTCACATCGTGGCTAAAGTAGAGTTCCCCAAAGAAATGGTAGCCTCTGCTACTCGTATTAATAATCACAAACAGGATAATAACATTTTAATTGAATAAGATGTCCCTCGGAATGGATTCCTGGCCTTTGGATTTGTTCAGGGAGGGTCTAGGCAAGAAGATCACAGTCATTGATGGGAGTTTGGTAAAAGGTATTTAAGTATTAATCAGAGGAACTTTAAGTTCTCTCAGGCCCGTAGTTCTACGATTCTAAAAATGAAGCACCCAGTAGGCAAAATAGTGTAAGTAATGTTACCTTGGCTTCCCTCCAGCAGAGGCAGTCCTTCAGGGAGAAAGTTTGGTTCTAGAGCCCTCTTCTCTCCCCTTCTCTCACACAGGCTGCTCTGAGCACTCCAGTTGCCCTTTCCCGACCCAGGACTCACACCTTCCTTGATCCAACCTGCAGGGAAGTTCTTCTCAACCCTGGGATTTATCCCTCTGCTTCCATTCCTCAGAGAAAAGAGCCCTCCTGGACAGAGGTAGAATCTGGACCCTGAAGCCCATCTGATTTTGGAGTAATTTGTATAAGGATATTAATGAGGTAACTCTCTTCCAAGTACCCTGCTGGGTTTATAAAGGCATCTTCAAACATGAAGGACACCATTTGGGAGGGGGACCTTTATTCTACTTTAATTATGTCTGGACATTTGCTTTATTTGGTGTATGTGATGGGTCAATTTATACAGCAAAATTTACCGAGCACCTACAATGTTCAAGGTACTGTGGTAGGTGTTAGGGATTCAATAGTGAGAAATAAAGATTGACCATGTCCTTCATGAAGCTTATAGTCTAAAGGGAAAGAAAATACTGCATCATGGACTCTCAGGTGATGCTAATCACGGCACTCACTTGACTAGGACTCTGTAGAGAAACTTCAAATGTATTAACTCATTCTTCCTTAGCAAATTCGTAAGTGGTGACGCTTAATATTTTTATCTTATAAGAGAGGAGACTCAGCCTTCTCCAACTAGAGTTGAATCTCAAGAATAATTTAATACATACCTGTGTTTTAAACACTATCAACTATCAATGACACTGTCAGGCAAATGGATAGTGAGCATACGATGTTCAAATCTTTAGTGAGGAAAACAGCTCCTTTTGGTTCCCTGGTTAACGAGTTTATTTTCATTTTGATACATGCTCATCTGCCAGGTGTGTGGTGGGGTTAAACGAGACAACGACACTAATAACAAGATCTCAATCTCTTCATAGGCTCTGGGCTGTATTAGTAAGTTCTCAAAAATATCAGTTCCATTCAATCTAGCTTACTCTTCCAGCTTTCCACACTGAAATGAGTGCCCTAAATATTTTTCACTTACTAGTTGCCCTTCAGTTGGAACAACTTTAGTGACTGAGAGCTTTCACATCAGTGGAGAAGAGTGGGTTTGTGGACCAGCAGCCTCAACAGTGTCTGGGATTTTATTTGAAATGCAAATTTTGAGGTCCCATCCGAGACCTACTAAATAGGAAACTCTTCCATGTTTTAACAAACCCTCCAGGTGATTCTGATGCAAGTTCAAGGTAGACAACAGCTGACCTACAGTGCAAAGAAGCCCGTTCCTTCTTAAAACAGAACTTCTTATCCTCTCCCTTCGCCCATCTCAACTATTTCAGTCCTTTAACAAATCAATGGGCATCAGCATTGTTGTGCCTTACGGAAGATGATAGAAGTTTCCTGAGTCATGAAGGCTGGCTTTCCATTATCACATTTAAGAGAGCTCTTCCTGGGATTCAGAACCAGGAGTCAAACCTTTGTTCTCGGTCCTGCGGGTTGTCAGGAAGACATTCATCATTCAGATCGATGTTTTCATCAGCTCCTCTGCTTCCACAAAAGTGTGAGCGGTGGTTTCAGTGCCACTGCTTTGCTTCAGGGTAGGGGTAGGGAGGGAGAGGTGAGAGCACATTGGGAGTGTCTTTCTATTCAGCCAAATTTGCGTAAGTCCTCAAGCTTCTGCACACTCTTCAGCCATGTTTAAGCACAAGTATCCATCTCATCACACAGAGATACCTAAGCATTGTCTCGGTTACCATTGTAACCAAGCTTCTAGCATGATGCCAGACACATAGCAGGTGCTCAATAAATACTTGTGAGTAAATGGATTCCACTATACTCTAATTATTATGTTCAAGAAAAGACCAACAGCACATCAATAAGCTGCTAAATTTGTTCCTGGGAAGGAGAGGGATTCATCAGTAGTTGCTGACCCCTTAAGACAAGTCAACCACTTTTAATAAATTCAGCAAATGTCTAACACCCAAATAAAATACCAACTCCAGAACAGAAATGTCAGCAGAGAATATCATTTGCCACATGTTGACTTATATAACTTATGGTACCTTCATTCCAATAAGGTGAAATTTTATCAAAGCTAAGAATTTAGCAAAGAATTATAGATTCTATTATCATAAAAACATGTTTCCTTAGGTTCTCTAAGAGCACAATAATTTAGCGGGTATAATGGTCTAGAACATGGAATGGTTTGCATGCTTTGGGTTTGGAAGAAGAACAAATGGCTGCACGAGTGATCCCTGGTTTCTCTGACACTGAGGAAGGGAAGGGCTGGGTGGAGAACAGAGTCTGTGGGGCATAGAGGAAAAGCATGGCCGGCAGAGGCGGGGTATTGGAGCTTTCATACTTTAGGAAGAGGAAATAAATGGTAGGAATAAATAGGAAATTTGCTAGCTGAAGAAGTAAAAGAAAGCATCCACCATTCTACATACATACACCCACACACAAATTTACCAAACATACATACAAAATCTTTTTTTTAAAGAAGAGATGGTTGCCAGGATTGATCTTATTGAACAATCTAGAAATCATATACATTCACATGGAATCTCCAGCCATGATACCACCAAACCTTCTTAGCTAATGAAATGCCAAGGTTTGGGAACCCACTGCAGAAAGACCCCAAGTGATGGGAGGGATTAGCACATGAAGTCAGATGTGCTCCAGGGTAAGGAAATGAAATTAGCGGAACAATATAAAGGATGCTCTTGAGATGATGGGGTCACCTCTTATCCAGAACAGGGTTCATCAGCATTGTCTCAAGTACATTCTTGGGAGCACTTCACCTTTCTTGGGAAGATCTACAGCAAAAGTCGTCTGGTTTATTGGATTTGGGAGACCCTTCCCCTATGGGATAACCACAATATACATGGGCTTAATAAAAGCTGATGAGAAGCCCTGCAATAAAGAGTCTTATTCACCAGTGATTTTCAAATATAATTGATCAATGAAAGTTCTGACTTCTGTATCAACCTATCAACATTCTGTGGAACTAATAGTCCACCAAACATACTTTGGAAAACAAACTGTATCCTTGAGACATTGATCTAAGTTGATATCCTTGGTAAAGGACCACTTGGACCTGGAAAAGAGGGAGGATTGCAGGTTTACCTGTTTGTATTCTTCATGTGCAGACACCTGAGGAAGTCAGAGCAGGGCCTGTGTCCTCCCCGTGTTTGGAACTTCAGCATGGGTCTCACAGTGCTTAATACATAGTCGGTACTCAACACTGCTTGATATAAGCTTGGTAAGTGTTGGTCATGAGACAGAGATCATAGCGTTTTCCTTTGCTCAGGGGACAGGTATGTCCCTGGAGCTCTGGCTTCTGCTTCTTGAAGTCATAGTAAGATGGATTTATTTTAGAGAATGGTGATTAAAACAGCCAAAGGGAAGGAGAGCGTTAATTACATCTTCTGGAGGGAGAATAACACTTTGTTTCAGAAAGATGAAGATTGATAGGGAATAGTGATTAATAAACTTAGAGAACACAGAGCACCTCCTCTGTCGAGACACTGGGAGGGATATCTGGATGAACAATGAACTTCCTCAGCTCTCTGTCATGTGCACTGTCCAGTGCCAATAAGATTGTCAAGATGAACAGAGACTCATGCTCCGAATCTTGTAATATAGTACCTGTATAAATTTGCCTGAAACCAGAGCTTTGATTTAATAAAAGAAATCGTAACTGCCATAAAATTTAATACACACATTGACTTTATTTCTCTAATGAGTAGAGTGGGAAGAAAGGAGGTTCACTACAGAAAGTTCATAGCAGATAATGAGAAGAATTTGGGGAAAGAGATCTGATTTTTTTTTTTTTTTGCAGTCATATCTGAGAGAACTAACCTATTATCTTCTTAATGTGGACCCATTGAAAAAAAAGAATCCTATGATGAAAAAAACTTTATGCTCCACCCATTGTTTGTCTAACAATAGAAGCAATGGCCATGCCACACCTTCATTAAAATTTCCTATTACCCACCAGTGGAAGGCACACAAGACACTTGACTTAATTCCCAGAATCCTCTCTTAGGACCATCCTGCCCTTTTGCAGCTCTTTTTGATTATTTTGCATCCAAGACCAATTAAGTTCATTCCATTTTTGTTACATGGGATTTTTTTTTTTTTTTTTTTTTGCCTTAACTCATGGCATACGCATTGCCCAGAAAGCCCATCTGGTGACCACCTCAGTCTTCAAAAATTTGTCTCAAGTGTCCCCTCCTCTGTGAAGCCATAATATTTTGTAAGACTCACACCCTCCAACTAGAGGGTGTTTTCTCTTCTCTATCCTACAATAGCTCTTTGCATATCCCTCTATTCTTGGGTCATCTCAAGCACTGACCAATCCAAATGGTCATTAACTGCTGGTCTGGCATAGGATCCTGGAGGTCCCCTGCTGGTCCATAGAGTCTGAGAAACATGGAGGGCCTGAGGTTGGCAAGGGCAGTAAGGATGAGGCTAGTGATCACTCGGGCTCAGAAAAACAGGTATTTACAAAGGGGATCAGAGCTTTTCAATATTTTATCAACCTGTGTGGTCATCCCAATCCCCAACAGCTCAATATCAGTCTCTATGGTTTCTCAGCACATAGATTTGGAATTATTTACATGTCTGCCTTACCCATTAGATTGAGAATGCTTCCAGGACAAAGACCTTGAGTCTTGCTTATCTTTATGTCTCCAGAGCCTAGCATGGCACCTGGCATGGAGCAGGCATATTGATTTCTAGGAAGAACTTAAGGGTTCTCCCTAATGAATCAAGATGAAAGCATTTTCAAGGAGGAGGAGGCCTGAACATGATTGGTCATATGTAAATTCACCCATTGAGCTGTTTCAAATTTTTATTTGTTTTGTTTTGAGTGTTTTTTTTTTCTGTGATGTTTTAGAAATGAGTAATTATGGTTGTACCTCACTGTTTCATTTCTCCTTTCCTAGAATACTGCAGGCCATACCCTTAGTCATGGCGTACCACCTCTTAGTGGTAAGACACGGGGATTGGCTTCGGCCATTGCAGGTAATGAAATAGAGCAGGTCCCATAGTCTGCTTTAATCTGAAACTATTTAGGACTAACAAGATTAGGAAAAAGAAACAGTAGGGCCCAGCTTACTAGAGTTTCAACCTAGGGGTTTGGGGCGAAAGCCAGAGCTAACCAGAGTGTCGCTTTGGTTCATATTTTGTCAGGCACTTTGTGATGAGTGATTTAGGGCAGTATTTGAAGATTCCCAAGCTCCCTGGACATAATAGAGTTTAACACTACCTTAATAGCACCCAAAATCTCACCTTAATTTCTCACAAGAAATAGTATACATTGAAAGAATAAAGAAAGGAAGGAAAGAAGGAAGGGCAAGAGGAAAAAAAGGCAGGCAGACAGACAGACAGACAGGCAGAAGAAGAAAGCTGTCAGTCATCAGTGAGCTAATTCACAGAGCGAAATGTGTGTGTGTGCATTCTGAGAGTGCTCTAGCAGTTACTAAGCTAGATCTGGTTTTGGAAAACAATGAAATCTTCAAGGGAAAAAAAAGAATCCTCCCCCCTCCTCCCCGCCCAAGAAACAGAGCATTGGTATTCCTCTCAGAATCTAGAAGCTTTAGTTCTGGTACAGGGTAGTGTTTCTTTCACAAATAATATTTTCAACATCATCGCCCTTGGGTAGCGTTGAATAATCCAGATAATCTCATTTTCAGGTTGGCGATGCATCCCCTTTCACACAGAGCTAAATGTAGGGCTATCGAAGGGACATTGCCAAGCAAACTCAGCCCTGTGGAGTTCAGCTAGCCTGGTTGCTTTGCAAGGTTTGGCTATGGGGTGTGGGGATGCCACTCTTCCCTGGGGCTTCACGTGGGCAGGAGTCATTTGCTGAGCCATTAGTAATGGAACAAAGAGGGAAGGAATCCAGACGTCTGAGAGTGCACACATGGGAAAGTTAGAGGCTGGACTTGTATTTAAAGAGTTTAAAATTTAGTCAGAAAAGTAGCCAGGCACACCCATAATTCAAGGTAGAAGACTTAAAGAGTCCTAGTATAAACCCAAATAACACAGTAGGGAGAAGGGGAGGAGGCATCTCAGATTTTTGGAGGGTGGGGGGAAGGAGATTAAGAAAAGACTTCAAAGAGGTAGAAGTATTTTGACTTCAAAGATGCAAAGATTTAGCATGAACTTGGAAGAATAAAAGAATCCGGATAAGTGACAATTGGTGAAAAGGGCATTCTAGGTGGAGGGAACAGCATGAGCTAATGCATGAAGCTTGGAAAGTGGAAAATGTGTTTCAAAATTCATAATGATGACTTTGATTTGTGCAGAGAACACATGCTAAAGAGAGCAGGAGCTATTCTGAATGGCTTTCCTTTCCTTTTTTTTCTTTTTTAGAAGAGTGACAAGATAAGAACTGTGTATTGGAAGGTCTGGAGGCCTACTCAACATACGGGCTTGGAAACCAAGGCAAGTCTACAGTAATTCTTGTAATGATGAGGAGATTAGAGATTTCTCAAGCTATACATCTATATATCTCTGTATCTTTCTGTCTACTGAAAGAACCTATTATGACACAGGAAGGTGGAATACTGAGAAAAATGGCAGGTCACTGTAGGATAGCAAAAAAAAGAAGTGATTTTAGGAGATGCTTGTTTAAATACCAGCTCACTTTAATTTCTTAGGGTTTGGTGTCCTCATTAATAAAATAAATACAAAAAAAAATTTCTCAGGGTTATTTTGAGAATGTTAGCGTATGACACCTGGAATATAATAGAAAATTTATTAGTTTTTTTGCTTCATGCTAAACATCAGCTGCTTAAAACTTATACATCAAAGATATCAGCCTCAGTAAGAATTACACAGAAATTATTCACCATCCAATTCATTCCATCCATAATTTGCAAACGAATTGGAGAGAAAGTAGGTGCAAAGTTCAGTTCTTCAAGACTCAGGATACTCCATGAGAAGTCCACCAAAAGGTTCTTGGAAGCAAATAACATCATGGTAAGAAGAGGCCTGGAAAATCCCCTGGTTCTGCCTATACCACCAAGACTGAGTAGACACACTTTTTAAAAATATAACCCAACTTAAGGATACACCCAAGAGCCCATGGCTTCACAATTGACACGTCTGGGGCCCTTTTGGTATTATTCAAAATGTCTTTGGATGGCTCCATTTGATTCTTGTTTCAGGTCCAGACATGAGACCTTTTAGCTCTTAACCAACAAAGACCCAAATGCGTCTGTCCTTAATTAGTGTAATGAGGCTTTTGGCTCCTGCTTTATGACAAGTAAATGAATTTGCCCTTTTGGTGACAGGTCCTTCAGGGAATGATCTGAAGACTTGTGTAACAATGCCTCCAACGTACTAGGTCATTAAAAATAGTTGTCCAACTATGAAATTAGTTATTGATTAATATTGTAACAGGAAGATCATTGCGTTATGAAAGAAAGGGAAGTAACATTACGCTCTTGGCCACAACTTTCTGAGAGCTTTAAACACAGAAAGTGTGAAATTATTGCTACTTGGCAAGAAAAATGATTGTTCAAATACTGCCATGGATTTTAGAGGTCTCAGTGGTCATCTCCAAGAATGCTCACCTGGAATATCAGAAGGGTGTGTGTATGTGTGCGTACGCACATGAGAAATACCTAGTCACATTCCGCCCTACTTGAAATTAGGTCTTGGCATTTATTTTAGTACCAAAATATTTTAGAATCTGAATTTTTCCATCATTCTCTGCATCACCACAAAATAGTAAATCTTTCTGTGGTACATTGTGAAATGTTCTCTGGAGCAATGCTCTAATTTTCAATAATAGGATTTGCTGTGACAAACAGGGCTCTGCATGAATTTCCCTGGGAGTGGTGAAGAGGGAGTAAGGAATGGCCTCTGAAATCAAGAAGGCTTTTCCCAAGGTGGTAACATCTGAGCTGGTCTTGGACAGGTAAAAAAGATTACCCGGGAAAGGGGACCAAAGGGCACTGAAGTAAAGGGAATAGCATTAATCCATTCAACAGGTAGTTGCAATAATGTGCGATAAAATATTCCAACAGAAGTCCAAGAGCCACCAGGGCGCCCAACCAGGGGACTTAAGCCTCGGTGATGATACTGTCCTTCCTATGTAGAAATAAGTCAGGTAAGGGGTGTTGAGAGAGGGACATTGTAAGAGAAGCACCCGCACAGGGAGGCCCAGGGGCAAGAGAGAATCTATCTTGTCTGAGAAAGTGAGACTGTCAGCAAGTCTAGAGCATGCCATACGGGAAAACAAAGGATGCGGGATGAGCTGGGAGCAGCAGTGGAATGACAGAGCATCAAAAGTCTTGCAATCCATGTCAAATAATTTGTATTTTGTCTTAATGGCAATGAAATGTCATTGAAGAATTTTAAGCAAGAGAGACAGGAAAAATACCTCGGCAACTATAAGGATAATGGATTAGAGCAAACAGAGTAGGGGCGGGTTGACCATCCAAGAATCTTCTGAGTCATCCTATGAGGTGAGTGATGATGATCTGCCGTGGATGGTAGCAGTGGGACAGACACATGTGGTATATAGAGGTGGAAGCCACAGAATTTGTGTGCCTATGAAACAGAAGAAGCTGCTGTGTATGGAGAATGTCAACTAGCTCATTATGGACTGAGCACAGGGTGTGTGAGGATGTGTGAGGAGAGACGATCTTGAAAAGGCAAGCTGGAATCAGACTGTAAAGGCCTTGAATGTTCTGGGGAGCTTGGCCTTATCATCAGGATTTATGAGCTATTCTCTCTAACTCCCCATGTCTTGGTAACCTAAACTGTTCTAAACATCTATTATAGGATTCCAATTTCATTAGCATTTTAACACATTACCACATTTTTACCCTTGAGCGGCCAAGCATGGTTATGTCTTCATAGTGGAGAGTAACTCATAATCAGACAATCCAATACTTTCCACTCCATAAGGTTATTTTCTCGACATTTCCCATTGTGTAATTGCCAGCTATCTGCTCAGTTCATGTCGAGGTTTCACTCACCTGCACTGGCAATTTCCATACTGTATCACTGCCCTAGAGTGTGCTCAGCGTGGGATTACAGAGTGCTGGAGCTGGAGGTGATTCTCAAGAACCATCTAGTTCAATCTCTTCATTGTATGGTTGGGGTTCAGAGTGTTGAAATGATTGGTCCAGGCAAATGGCGACTATTTCAAGCCCAGGTAAGACTCACCCAGGTCTGTCTTCCAGCCACAATTCCTGGGAAAGACAATACCATGCCAGATCCTTTTCAGGACAGCTCTCCACTCCTTGTCTAATTATCTGGGGTCATGGAATAACTCTGGTTGAATTTTCTTTGGGGAGTTCTCCACCATTTTACTTTGCTGTCTACCTTTCTGCTCAAAGTACTCATACTCCATCATCTTGAGATGGGAGAATTTTAAATGAGTGTTTGAGCCCTTCTGGGGAGAATAGGCTGAGCTGTTGAAGAATCACAATTGTCATTAACATTTAGTAGGGCACTAAATGTGCCAGCCACTGAATTAGGTGCTTTCTGCTGTTATTAACACATAATTTTTACAATAAACTTCTGCAGTAGGTACTATGAATTATCCACTATTATAAATACTGAAACTGAGGCTTTATCAACTGACCCTATGTCCAGTTGTGACCAAGTGGTTGATGCCAGGATTTGAACCTAGACCATTGGACAATAAAAAGCCTTAACCATGCTTAACCCCTCCACTACAGTGGTCTTTAAGATAATACTGTAAACATTCAAACTGAACAAAGCGTGAAAACCTGAAATGCTGATTTCATCTCATCACGCACTTGTATTCGCATTTGCCAATTTGTTGATTTTTGAAACTTATTAAGATAGTATTTGTTGCTTCCCACAATATTTCTGTCTTTGGAATTGTTTACCTCGGTGAGCCTACAATAATAAATGGAAGATCCCTTGAAGTTGGGGCTGGAGCGGCAGCGTCTGCCTGGGCCATTTCTAAGCCCTGGAGGAAAAGGCAGTTTGCAACAAAATAGGAAAAGGCAGCTAGCCTGGGCTGTGACCTCAGGAAGAGCAGCCGCCCTGATTCCTGGTGGCTTTCAGTCTGTGGGGACATTCCTTGGTGTGGCCCTGTTGCATTTCATCTTTGTAGCTTCTGTGGGCTATCTCAGCATATTGCCTCTTTGTTCTAGAAAGGTTTGCCAAATCATCTGAGACATCCCCATTTCTGAACATTGGAGTCACATGGGACCAAACTGGCACCAGGAGCTCTCCTCAGTGGCTTTAGGAAACGGACCAATTCTCAGAAAAGGGATTTGGGGCTGGGGCGTCCAGAGTGTCTGTCCTACGTCACACAAGCCTGGAAATGGAAAAGAGTTGACATTTAGTGTACTGCCAACTGCTGCTAGAAACACAGATACGGGTAATTTATCTACAAACCACATTAAAAAGATAGGACTCCCTCTTCAGGCAATACTCCGAATATGGGGGAGATTGATAACAATATTCATCAATTATGCTTTATAGTTGATGTTTTCTCAGACATATCTCCTATCTCTCACAATAATCTTGTGAAATAGATAGGTGGTATTTTTATTTTGTACATGAAGAAACCGAGGTTCAGGGAGGAAAAGTAACTACCTGAAGGACAGGGAAATATTGAAAATAAGAAACACTATCCTAATAAGCCTCAAACACCAAGACGTTGGTAGACAATGCTGATGTTAATACAAATGCGTAAGGACATCAGCATTTTGGTGTTCAGTGCCTTGTTCTGGGAATGAGTAGCACAGCAAATTTTGTCCATACTTTATCTGTGAAGATAATTATTCTTTCATATTATAATCTCACCTTCTGATCTGTTTTTACCTAAGGAAATGCCGTTAATAGATTGAAGGTAGATGCTTTATGCGGTCACATTTTTCATGGTCTGGCTGCGACTGCCAGAATTCCAAGCCTACCAGGTAATCCATTACCTCCACATCTCATGCCCATTAAGTAAGAACAACAATAGCTGACATATCCAGGATATTTATTATGTGCCAGGCACTCTTCCTGTGTCCTGTGACTTCAGATGAGCTAACCCCTCACCCCCAAAACCACCCTCCAAATTTCTCCCTTGGGACTTTATCTCACAATCTCCACCATTTTTTTTTTCCTAGAACATTCCTTTCACCCTCTTGCCTTACCTGAAGTATGTCTGTCCCCTGAGGGTGTTGTATCCTTCATGGCTTTATCGAGAAGGCAGTTTTTCTCTCATGTGTCACATACTTCCAGACGGGTAGTTGGGGAGTAACTATTCCTTCCATCCATTGCCGCTCCCTGCATTTTGCAAAAGTTTACGTTCTTGGAAAGTCATTAGCTGTCTCTCGCTTCCTCATTGTGACTATCTACTGACACTCCTGTCCCTCTCCAATCCAGCTCCTGTGTCACCATCACTCTGTACACCATCCTCATTCTTGAAACTGTCAAAATCCAGATGACTGGCCCATCCCGCGTGAAAATCTCTGTTCTTGACCTTATTTACTTTGCGTGAACTTTTATCCACTCTGTCCCAGGCACTTGGTCCCATGGCCGTAACTTAGATCCACGTCACGTGAAACCACGTCCTCTTCACCATTTCTAATGCAGACATTCAATCATGAGTCTTGTTGGCTTTTAGTCCATTGACCCCACCACTTTAACGCCATTCATCACAACTCCCACCTTTGCTTCCTTTCTTATTGAACTTGGATTCTGTGGCCATCACTGTAATCATCGTATCATAAAAGGTCTCAGTGCCTTGGTTCCTCACTCCCTCACCGTATGTGATATCTAGACAAAATGCATTGTAAATACCCCTCAGGGCCTGTACACAAATCTTTTTTTTTTTTTAATGTTATGTTAGTCACCATACAATACATCATTAGTTTTTGATGTAGTGATCCACGATTCATTGTTTTCGTATAACACCCAGTGCTCCATGTAATATGTGCCCTCCTTAATACCCGTCACCGGGCTAACCCATCCCCTCCCCCCTACCCCCAAAACCCTCAGTTTGTTTCCCAGAGCCTCTCATGGTTCGTCTCCCCCTCTGATTTTCCCCCTTCATTTTTTCCTTCCTTCTCCTAATGTCCTCCCTGCTATTCCTTATGTTCCACAAATAAGTGAAACCATATGATAGTTGTCTTTCTCTGCTTGACTTATTTCACTTAGCATAATCTCCTCCAGGTCCATCCATGTCGATGCAAATGGTGGCTACTCCTCCTTTCTGATGGCTGAGTAATAGTCCATTGTATATATGGACCACATCTTCTTTATCCATTTGTCTGTTGAAGGGCATCTTGGCATAGACATTGCTGCTATGAACATTGGGGTGCGTGTGCCCATTCTTTTCACTACATTTGTGTCTTTGGGATGAATACCCAGTAGTGCAGTTGCTGTGTCATAAAGTAGCTCTATTTTTAATTTTTTGAGGAACATCCACACTGTTTTCCAAAGTGGCTGTACCAATTTGCATTCCCACCAACAGTGTAAGAGGGTTCCCCTTTCTCCACAACCTCTCCAACATTTGTTGTTTCTTGTCTTGCCTGATTTCAAGCTCTATCACAAAGCTGTCATCACCAAGACAATATGGTACTGGCACAAAAACAGACACATAGATCAATGGAACAGAATAGAGAGCCCAGAAATGGACCCTCAACTCTATGGTCAACTCATCTTTGACAAAGCAGGAAAGAATATCCAATGGAAAAAAGACAGTCTCTTCAATAAATGGTGCTGGGAAAACTGGACAGCCACATGCAGAAGAATGAAACTCGACCATTCTCTTACACCACACACAAAGATAAACTCTAAATGGATGAAATATCTCAGTGTGAGACAGGAATCCATCAAAATCCTAGAGGAGAACATAAGCAGTAACCTCTTTGACATCGGCCACAGCAACTTCTTTCAAGACACGTCTCCAGAGGCAAGGGAAACAAAAGCAAAAATGAACTTTTGGGACTTCATCAAGATAAAAGACTTGTACACAAATCTACGGAAAGCCACGTTCTCAAACCTCATGTGTGCTCCGAGGCCTGTGCCACAATCCTTCTATGATTCTCTAGTCAGCTTGCTTCTGTGGACACGGAGACAGGTACATCCCTACCTCCCGTTCTTTAGGATAGACTCACCGTCCAGGCCAGTCAAGCTTGACCAACACTTCACAAACAAAGTAGAAAACATCCCCCAAATCTATTAACTCATCTACATACATCCTTGTCTTCTCTGCCCCCCTGCTGCATGCAAGAAGGTCTTCTCTTTCCCTCACATTAGAAGCTAACCCCCCCCACCCCTAATAAGGCCTCTGATTTTCTCTTCTCACTTCTTCGCCTCCTTCCGCCCCTTTATCCACCAGGATCCTGGGTCACCTGCATCTTCTCTAGGGGTCCATTTACTCCCCACGCAGATGTGTTCCCCTCCATCCCCTCTGTCCGTTCACCTTCTCCTGGATTCCATGCCTCTCACTTATGCCTCACTTCTTGTCTTACTCTCATATCCAAGGTCGCAAGAAACTGTCTACCCATGCCACATCCACTTCCTCAGCTCCCAAGCCAGTCCACAGTGGTGTTTCCCCAGTAGGTCCACTGAAAGTGCTCTTGTCAAGGTCAATATTAATCATCTCAATTTTGTCAAATGCCCACATTTCATTCAGTCTCTTAGCAGCCTTAATCAAAGTTATTCACCTTTTTCTTCTCAAACTACTCTTAATAATCCCTCTCCTCTCTCCAGTTGCTTTTTCTTGGCCTTCTTTGTATATTTTTCTTCCTCTACCTGACATCTAAATGTTGGAGTGCCCCAGGGCCTGTGCTCCTTCTTTCTCCATATACTTTTCTTAGAGCAGTCTATCCATTTTCATTACTTTAAATGTCATATATATGCTGATAACCTCTAAATGTGAATTTCCAACACAAATTGCTCCTTGAACTCCAGATTTGTATATTTGCCTAGCTGACATAGCTTTTTAATATATCCACAACTTTAAAGAATCTTCTTTTTCCTTTGTCCATCCATCTCATTAAATGGTACTACCATCATCCAGTTGTTCAAACCCAAAACGTCAAAATTATGCTTTAGTTTTTGCTCTCTCTTTAACATCCAAATTTTCTGTCATTTCTATTCATGAAAAGTACTTCAGATCCATAGACCTCTGCCTGTCTATCTGCTACATTATCCCAAGGCTCCATCCTATCACTCTTGGACGACTACAATGGCCATTCCTACTTTTACTGTCACCAAATCTCTTCCTCATAGAAGAGCCAGAGGAATGCTTTAGTAAATGAATAAGGCAAAGTTAGTCTTCTGCTTTAAATGCTCCAGTAGCTTTCCTTCATACTTAAACAAAGCTCAGCACCTTCCAAACCTATAAACTGGATACACCCAGATCCCTACTGACTTAACAACATTGTCTTTTGCCCTTCCTCTCCTGCTCCAAGACCACAAAGAAAGGGTTGGACCCCAGAATAAATACAGGGGATCCACCTGGCAAAGGCGAACTCTTCTATTATGCCCCTTCATAAACTCTGTCCATTTTCATCATAGCACTTACAAGTTCAAGACTGAATATTTGTTTACATCCTTACTGTCATCCTCTCTCACTAAATTGTAAGCTCCATGACTTCAGGATTTATGTTTGTTTTCATCACTAATACAAACCAACAAACCATATTTATAAAGCTGATAGTTTATAAATAACCACTAAATGCATGAATGTTGCTGGACGGTAATTATCAGATTCATATGTAGATAAATGACATATTTGATGTGTGAAGACTAGGTGTTTAGATTGTATTTTGGGTAACCCCAAAATATATTTCAAGTGAATTCGAAGTTCTATGTGACCCATACCATTGTAAACCATCTAATATATTAAAATCACAAACCCTGTTACTGGTGGTTTAGCATACTCATCACTGTTGTCATGTTGTGCTTGTTAACACACTCATCAGTAGTTTATAGAGCATATTTACCAAATTCCAGGAACTGGGCTAGATACAGAGTTGAAAAAAAGAGGAGTAACACATTCCTTGTCCCAGGTATATTTGGGGGAGAGAAAGCAAAGACACACTAAAAGACAAACAAGTAAAATGCTGAAAAAGCTCTGTGATTTGGACTTTTAGTCAGGTTCCCTTTGATGAAATAGGAATTAGAAAAAGTGGTCCCAGGTACTTTTAAATGCAAATATTATCATCATGTACTAAAAGCAGCACTTTAAAACCAGAAAACAGAAATACAAGTCATACTGTCTTGTCTCAAGGAATTCATATCCTGGAGAAATTAACTCTAGCATTCTTATTATATTAATCTGCACTCCAAACAGAGGATGTATTTCTGTTTTTATCCATAACATTGCTGCCAGATTAATAAGAATTTTTAAGATGTTAATGGATTGATTTCAGCATAATTGTAACTATATTAATTCAGTGCAATTACTTCTCAGTAAAATTTAAATGAAGCTAAATTGAAGAAATTAGAAATATTTGAAATCTCTAGTTGAAAGCCTAGAGGCATTGTAACCTTGTCTACTCTCATCTCAGATAATTTGTAGTCAAGCTCTGGGAAGGTAGCGAGGACCTTTCTCATAAGCTGAAGAGTTTCAAACCCTACCAGCACTTCGGGATTTGGATTTAGCAAAATGATAGGGAAGGAATTAAAAATAGTAATAATGATAATAATAAATACCACTGAACTGCCCATCAGGACAAATGTTTTCAATCACTCATTCAACACATTTTTAGTGCTGTATTACAAACAGATACTCACAAGAAAATACCCAGATGTAGGGAAGCTAGTATGGGATCGTAGTTGAAGCTATAAGAAATTATGAAAAACTTTCCAAGTGCAACATCTTTCAGGAACTCTTACTCAGAGGGATCAACATCATGTGATTAAAAAAGCCCTGGGCCTCGACTTAGAGGATCGGCTCTGCCATTCATTAATGGTTCACCTTTGGACAGGCCCCTTTGTGTCTTGCTTCATTTCTGTAATGATTCTTGGCTCTTCTAATTTTGCAGTGCCATTGTGAAGATCAGATGGATGTGAAAGCACTGTTGTCAACAAATAAGAACTTTACAAAGGTAACTAAAGGGGATGATTGGAAAAGCACTGCAGAATTGTAATTAAATCAGTAAGAGGAATGTGGTAACAGGACTTCTTAAGGACTATGTCCAGTTCAGAAAGATTGGCTCAAAAATACCCCAGCAGTCTCTGGTCTTGTAAACATACTACTTCCATTTCTTTTGGCTACTTAATAAAGAATGTTGACTCAATCAACTCTTTTGTTGAATATCCACCATGCCAGCCTCTGGGATAGGCTCTATGAAGGCTGGTAAGATACAGGATATTGACATTTCATGTTCTATGTGAGCTCAGAATGAAGTCAGAAAAGAAGGGGCGGTAGCTTAAGATTTAAATGTCTGCATCATGGTAGATGCTCTTCATACTATATATCTCACATAAGTGTTACAATAAATTAGGGAGATTTTTCTGTCCTTTATATATATATATGCAAATAAGGTCCACAGATGCTAAGTGAATGCCCAGGATTAGGGTTCTTGAAATTTAGGTTCAAAAAATCAGTGATTTTTTTTAAAGTCATGTACTTTCTACTATACTCAGTGTACTTCTAAGTTAAAAAGGAGGTTTTATAACCAAAAATATTTTAAAAATAGATATTAGCTTTCAAATTAGTGGTATAATCTGAATCTCTTAAACCCCCTCCGGGCTCTTGCATGGCAGCTTTCCAGGTTTCTGCCCAAATATCACATTTCCAGACAGACTTTCCTGCCCACTCTATCTAATGACAGATCCACTCCCACCTACTTATTGACATGTTCTATTACGTCACTGTGTTATTCATACCATAACGCACATCTCTCTCTTTGTCATTTTTATTTATTAAGGAGTTAATCTGGCACCATGGGAGTGTAGAGTATGGATCAGTGCTGTCCTGGAGAGATATAATCCAAGCCCCCTGCAATTTTGAACTTCCCGGGGCCCACATCTAAATAAGTAAGTAAGTAAGTAAATAAATAAATAAGTAAATAAATAAATACAAGTAAAATTAATTTTAATAATCCATTTTATGTAACCGGTTATATACAAAAATGTTGTCAACGCATAATCAATATACACACTTATGTAAGAAGACGTTTTACACATTTTGGTAGTGCCTTGGAAAGTTTGTGTGATTTTGCACTTACAGCCCTATCGGTTTGGACTGGCCGCGTGCCATGTGCTCTATAGCCACATGTGGCTGTTTCACATTGGGCAGCACAACGCCGAGTAGGGCTCTCCGGATTCCTTGCCACCTCTGACACTCTTTAGCTGCTTAACCTAGAAATTAAACTCCACTGGAAAGGGTCCTACCTGCTCTGTAAATGCCTTTAAACCCAACACCTAGAACAGAGACTGACATGCAACAGAAAAGATCAGTTACAGCAAATGCTCGTGCTTCACAGGCTGGAATAGGTCAGCTCAGCGCCTAATTCGGGTGTGAGGTGGATTTAGACATGCATAGCAGAATGTGAAGACAGACCTAGATCTAGAATGCTCAAGGGGGATGGGCGAGATTAATGACAAATGGCCTGATACTTATTTAGAGAACAGTATACAGAATCCTCTTTGGCATGAGAACATGTGGGAGCAGAATGCTAAATAGAATGTTTATAACTGACGCTGAAAATTTTGCCAAGGGATCAGGTGGACCTGAGTTTTTTGTTTTTTAAAGATTTTATTTGTTTATTTGAGAGAGAGAATGAGGGAGGGAGAGCACATGAGAGGAGGGAGGGTCAGAGGGAGAAGCAGACTCCCTGCTGAGCGGGGAGCCCGATGCGGGGCTCGATCCTGGAACTCCAGGATCATGACCTGAGCCAAAGGCAGTCGCTTAACCAACTGAGCTGCCCAGGCGTTCCAGGTGGACCTGAGTTTGAATTCCTCTTCTATCTGGGTGATCTTGGTGGGCAACCTAGTCAATCAATCTGTGCCTGAGTTTCCTTTTAAGCAAAGTGGAGAATGTGCATCCTTAGTCCTTATTTAAGGATTTAATAAAATACTGCATGCAAATCATTAGGCATCTAGTGTACATTCAGAAATGTTAATCAGTGTTGCTGATTGTTGATTGCCATTGTTGTCATCAATATTTCTATGTGGATGGGGAGGTAATTTGAAACACTGAACACCAGGCTACAAAATCTCAGCCATGACCTCAATAGTCATGTTGCTATCACTGCTTACCCAGCTCCTATTGCCCCACCACCCCAATTAAACTTTTCAATAATTCTTCATCACCTCTTGGCTGAAGCCCAAACCCCTTACCAGTGCCCCAAACACTCTCCACATCTTGGGCCTCACCGTCATCATTTTCCCCTAACTCTTTTCACATTACATTCTAGCCATACTGAATCATTTAGAATCTTCCAAATTGGGGCCCCTGGGTGGCTCAGTCAAACATCTGCCTTCGGCTCAGGTCATGATCTCAGGGTCCTAGGATGGAGCCCTGCATCAGGCTCCCTGCTCAGCAGGAGAGTCTGCTCCTCCCTCTCCCTCTGCACCCCACCCCCTCAAATAAATAAATAAAATCCTAAAAAAAAAAAAGTCTTCCGAATAGCTCACTCTATTTCATGTAACTCTGTCTTTGAACATGCCATTCCTCTGCTCTTGTCATTCACTTGTCTGCCTGGAAAACTCCTGCATGCACTCCAAAACTCATCCCAAATTTCCTATCCTGAGCAAAGGAGGGAATATTGAGCCACATCTTCTATGGAGCATTTTTTAATGCAATTTCTTATTTACATGTCAGTCTCCTTCACGAGACTGCCATATATTTGAAGGAAAGAGCCGAGTTTTACTTGTATGTGCATCCCCAGTGTGCAGCACAAAATAGATGTTCAGTAGATACTTGTTAAATGAATGAATGTTTACGCTATAGGCAATGGGAGACTCTTGAAGACTGGAGCTACCAAGGTTTTTGTTAATGTCTGGACTGCTACATTTCAATTCCTGTTTGCATCTAACTCTTAAACAGATTATCTGGGAAACCCCCTCCTTCCTGAAATAACTGCTGTCAGTGTCTCACATGTGAGAGAAAGATTAAAACCGAACCCCGATTTCCTGGAATTCATCTTCCTCAGCAATGCTTTAAGTGCTCCTGGCTTATAAGGTGGGGTTTCCTAATTGTGTTTAAATCTCCTATCTACTGCTGGCCATAGATGTGCTAACAAATGAAAGTTTGGGGGGTGGGAGGGGAGAAAGTTTTGCCTCTTATAGCAAGGAAATAGTTTGAGGCTATGTTTTAATTAAAATGAATATCTGCGCTATCTTAATGTTATTGCCAGTTAAGTGTACCAGGGTGATTTAAGAGTTCTATAACACAATTATACTCTGGTAATGAAGCTCTGCAGAATTATCCTCAGAATTTAGAATGCAGAAGGGAGTAGTAGCTCTCATTTGTAACCATGTTACGGCCTTTATTGTTACAGTATTTTCTGTTTTCTTCAAAGATTAACTCAATCGTATTTAAGTCTCTGGCTACATTACAGAGAGAGAGAGAGAGAGAGAGAGAGAGAGAGAGAGAAAACGGGCAATGGGAACTGTTTCAGTGGCTCTGAAGCCCGGCTTAATGTTTTCCTGCGAAGACAAAATAGCAGGGAAATTTCACCAGTGTCACCTTCTTATTGTTCTCTCTCTAGCCCTCCTGGCTGAGCTCCCCTCCGGCTGGTCTGTGCAGTTCCTGGAAGATTCTCACTTGGGCTGCGGAATGATGGGGACAGAGTCGAGAAAGTGAGCCAGGGATGACTGCATTCTAGGAAGAGGGCTAGCAAGCCCAGGAGTCTGTGTTGCCTTTAGTTATGAATCCCCCTAAGACATTTGAGGTGGGACGGGGGCTGCTCTGGCTCCCATGGAGTATTAATAGTGGTAAATTCTGGGAACAAATCCAGAATCCATCATGCATTATCTGTCAACCTCTCCGGGTCTCAGTTGATAAATCTGAAACATGGGGTGATAGTGAAAACTACCTTGTCGAATTTTTGTGAGAGGTAACATCTAAGAGAGGTTACACCTGTAACTTAGAACAGTGACTGGCATACGGTACGTGCTCAAAAAGTAATAGCTAACTTAATTACTATAAAAATACTCACTCTCGAACAACTGGTTTGGAGCTCTGTTTCTCCCAAGTGGCATCATCTGAAGATTGGCAGAAACCAAATCATACACATGTATCTTCCCTAAAACTCACACTTTGAAAAGTTTAAAAACAAATTTTGATTCCATTTAACAAATATTTAACACCTATTATGCGGAAGACCTTACACTAAGCATTTCAAGTAATACAGGCATGAAGCATGTCTATCTTCCAAGGATGTGTCTTCAAGGTTCTATCTTCAAGGATCTTATAGCCCAGTGGGGGAAGACAGGCGTGCAGACAAAGATGTTCTAAAGAAAGGGACATGGGGAATAGTAATGCTAGGTAAGGAATCTTTTACTTCCAGTAGGGAAGATTTTAATGATGTAGTGACCTTGGAACTGGATGTTGGGGGACAAATAATATTTTCATAGGCAGAAAATATTGGGAAGCGGCTCCAGGTTGAGAGATCATCTTGACCGAGTTCAGATTTAGCAAAGTATAAGGAATGATTAGAGAATGGGAGAAATCTATTGCTATGGTAGCACAGCATGGTGCATGTCTTGGGGGAGGGGCTCTAACAGGGCTGATTTTACAGGGGTCAAAGTCCAGTCATTTTCATTCATGAAAGGCAGGTGAAGGAGTTTTGACATAACTCTGTACAAAGCTGAGTGTTTCTGAGCAGGGTCAACCCATGATCTGACATCTTCTATACTTGTTTCTGGGTTGACTTCTGCTCAAGGACACAGGACGTTGTAATACTTCACAGCTATCCTCACATCAACAGACTCAACTTGGAGAGATGTCGCAACCTAACCTTCCCCTTGGTCCCCAGGGGGGAAAAAAAAACGTTAACCTAAACCTTATTATTGTTTTTAAATTTATTTTCCTTTCAAGTAGGCTCCACGTCGAGCATGGAGCCCAACGCGGGATGTGAATGAACTCATGACCTGGAGATCAAGACCTGAGCTGCCATCAAGAGTCAGATGCTCGGCCAACTGACCGAGCCACCCCAGGCGCCCCTAACTAAACTTTAAAGGGTTGGAAATAGTTCTTTTTTTCTTCTCCCCCAAAGCTCTGTTTCCTTCTTCTCATCCTCCATCATAGTAACTAATGCTTATTTGACATCTAGTGTATTCTGAACTCCATACTTTGCTATTTACCTGCTTGAGCTCATAGTAACTCTAGGAGCTTCCTGTTATCATTACACCCATTTTTCAAATAAGAAAATTGATGTTTATAAAGATTAAATGCATGGCCGACCATTAACTCAGCTAGTAAGCCGTAAGACTTGAGACAAGGTCTGCTTCCAAGCCCCTTAAGCACACACAGTTCTACTCTACCATGAATAGGGCCAGGTCATTGATGGGTCATTAGCATCTTGAATGTAGCATGGTGTGGCTTTGACACGAGAGCCAAGAGATGTGAGTTACACAACCAGTGATACCAAGTCATTCTGTGACATTCTCCATGTCACCTGTCCTCTCCAGATCCTCACTTACTCCAACAGTGAAATGAGCAGATGAATCGAAAATGTTTCCTATTTATAGAAAACTTGCCTGTTTGTTCTTTCATACCTGTTAAATTATTAGTGCTGATGCTCATGGCTATCCACGACAAGGGCATTGCCCCGCTGCACACACCATAGAATTCTGGTTTGGTAAAGGGACTTTCTCAAGTCCCAGTAGCGAGGAAGTATCAGAGCCAAGAACTGAGCACACGTTTTCTGCCAACTAGCTCAGTGCTTTCCCTACCACTCCTAACACACGCCCTGCCCAGACTGGAATTGTTGCTGCACTTAACCTACTATCCCACGCAACAATTTTTTTTTAATACTCTGAATCTTAAATTATTTTCTAAACCTCCACTGACCCTTTTAAAATCAGCCTATAGCACCATCCCTTCAAGTTATCTTTGCATAAGCAAAATAAAGGCATTCTAATGAGTTTGTGCGAAATGCTTTGGGTGGATATGCATGCTCTGGGAGGAACGTTAGAGCACGCTACTTTCTGTGCTGCTGAATAGACAGCATTAATAGTAATGGCCCTAGATATTTACATCACAAATCTCCCTTGTGTCCACCCTCCAGCCAGATGTTATTAAGCCAAGATTCCCTACTGATCTGCAGTGATGTCAGAAGGTATAATCAAGACATAGTCAAATCCTTGGCTCTTAAAAAAATCACCCAAAACACCCAGGGCAGTGGTGGGGTAGAGCAGCTCAGCCGCAACACATGTAAATTCCATTTCTTGGACAGAGAAACAAAATCATTTGTCTGGAAGAATTTCCCTAGGGCCTGAAATGGACACACCGTAAATAATCAGAGCATTAGTGAATTACAGTGAGAATCTACCCAGCTTCTCAGGATCCCGCCCCTTGCTTTCAGCCTGAAAATCATTTTCTTTGTAGTGATTTGAAGAATTTAATCAGCGTGTCTATGTTGACCAATGGAGATGTATCGTGGTTTATCCTACTTGGTAGACCTGAAACTTTCTCCTCTCCCTTGCAAGTGGTCCCCTCTGCCTGGCTATTATTATATGACCCGACTGCCTATGGCCAAACCTCCCTGGACAAGTTAGGAATACCACTGGGGACCCAACCCAAAGGGTGGGCTGTGCCACTCTGATTCTTTCTCCCAGAAATTTAGAATTGGATTGTAGCCTGAGTCCATGAACCAAGGAATGGCAGGGTCTTGTCCACTGAAGGTCATGGACCACCATTGTGCAGCAAGGTCATGATGAGTGTGACAGGAGAGAAAGTGTTGACCATGAAGATGGGTGCAGGGAGAAGAGAATGAAGCAAACAGGCAAGAAGAAAAACACACAGGAAACCATGTGTTTGGTTTGGCAAAAACCATGTTTTTGCTATCAGCAAAAAAAAGATAGGTATCCTACCTTCTGTCTCTGCTCTTTAGGAACAAGATGTATTTCTCATTCCTGGGCTGGGAGTGGGGTGGATCTCCCAAAACTTTTCAACCCCTTTCATTATTTTACCTTTGCTAATTTGAGAGGTTTGGCTTTTGCTCCTTAAAATCTTGCAGATCTTTAAGCAACTTGTTTAAGGTCAGAAAAACTGGGCACTATTAATATGCGTGATATTTCATGATTTACGAAGAAATGGATGTCTGACCGGATTCAGGATTCAATGCTTTATTTCTACACAATAAGCATTTGGGGCAACTGGCTGCAACCAATGTGGTTTTGCTTGAGTGTTTATGCCTGTGTGGTGTTTTCTGTCAATAGTAATAGAGAAGTTCCTGTTAATAACGATGTCTAATATTTATTGAATATTTACTCTTTTGAGTAACTGGCCAAGTGTTTATATGAATTAGTTCACTTATTTCTCAAAATCACCCACTTACAGATTAGCAAACTGAGACTTTGAGTGGTTAAATAAGGACTCACATTTCATAAAGGGTCAGGGTATGAGGCAGTGATGCAAAGATGCCAGAGTCAGTGTTCTTAATGACTATCCCAAATTTCTTGCCTACATAGAACGGCTTGGTACCCTATGTTTGGGGAAAAAACATTAGACATAAGTAAGGTCTCTCCTCTGAAGTGACTGGCCCAAACTATGTCCGGTAGGGATACTTTATATTTAATAGTGGATACAAATTTAATAAATTTTTTTAGGGGGAATATAAATAAAAGGTTCGCCATAGACACAGGAAATTTGCAAGCCAGCTACTATTCCAAGTGATTTTTGACCACTTTCCAATAAGCCTGTGTTGCATAGCAGTTAAGGCTTTCTTCTGTCGAGAGCTGTGTTTGAATAGTGGCACTAGTGTCCGTTCTTTATAGAACTTTGGGGGAGTTACTCTGCACTCCTGTAGCTTCATTTATGAAGTGGAGGTAATTATATACCTGCTCCAAAAGGTAACAGGAAAGGAACAATACAAACAGAACACTTGGTACGTAGTAATGTACATACTTAATAGTGAACATTCTTATTACTAGATACTTCTTAAATGATATTTATTGGGATGATTGAGGTCCATGAACTATGCTGCTGCTAAGGTATCTTCTCTGTTTATTGAGTAGTCACATATGCCTTTATACTCCTTCTGATAAACCCTCATTTTAATAAAAAAAAAAAACAAACCTAAGTGTACTTCCAGCATATGTCCCTGACAAACCAGATCAAGAGAACATGGCCCCACATCCATAACCCCAACTGAATCTTGAAAACAATCACCGTGTGAATCAGAAACCATAATCACCATTTTACAGACGCAGAATCTGAGACTCAGAGAGGTGAAGTCAGTTCTCAAAGGTTACAGAGCAAGAGCCTAAGGGAAGACTTGAATCCAGTGTTTCAGACCCGGTACAGTCTTGCCAGCTTGCTGAGAGAAAACCATGGAAGACTCTGAGATGTTACTGTGGAATGTGTGTCCAGAGGGAGAGGGGAGTAGAGCCAATGAGGCACAGAGAATGAGTGTGCAGGAATGACAGGGACACGATTTATTGCTGCCTGGAGAGATTCTGAGATATTTTCATCAAAGGGAATAGTTATCAGTACTTGGGGCTATCGGGAAAATTGTGGAAGACTATGAAATGGGCAAAAAAAAAATTATTGGGGGCCCTGTCTGGCCCACCCTTTTGGGTTGTACTTCCTTTTCAATGTCTTTGAGCTATTTTACCACTCTGAAATTTAAAGAAAACCCATAATAATGCAAATGATTATTAATCCCTAGAGATGCAAATCGTGTCCAGTGGAGATGAATTGATGGTTGCCCTATGGATACTAACCAGTTTTGCATCTATTTGTCATCTCCATTGGCCTGCCTGGTTGCCTATGTGTGTTCCTTAAAATCTCCATTGAATGGGTTGTAACATCTTACTGGTTCCCTCATTAATTCATGAGTTAAATAAAACATTTGGCATATGTTCCTTTCATATTTATACGAGAGTCGGGTTTCATCTTTTGCTAAAATTGCTCGTAAATAGGACAGAGCTGCCCACTGCATTATACAGGAGACCTAATCAGGTACAAGTTACTCTTTCAGGGGGAAGTCAGAGCTTTCCTTTGCTTAGCAGGTGCAGATGGACCAGAAACACCCCATTCATTAGATGGAAGGGAATGACAGATGAGAGGTCTGAAGCACAAGAAAGAAAGGCTTCCTTATCTGTTTCCAGAGGCAGATTACTGAGAAGCAAGCACCACAGCCGCTTTGGTGACAACCGAGCAGCCTGTGGAGGCAGCCTGGGAAAGCGCACAGGCAATGGGACCCGGAGCCTGGTGAACTGGGACTTTGGTCCACCTCTGCCATTAACCAGCTGTGTGACCTTGGGCAGTCACTTAACCCTGGGTTTCCCCATCTGCAAAATGAGATGCCAGAACTAAATTATCCCCAAGGTCCCTTCTAGCTTCTAGCACTAACTGGCTATGGCCCTGTGATTCTGAAGACACAAGGTGGTCATGGCTCAATGGTCCTGAGCAATTCTTAGCCTGGAAATTAGCAGGCTTGTGGTAGACGCCAAGGACTCGATGGTCTGTGGAATCTGGAATGAACTTCTCCCTTGTAATCTTTCCTTCCATCAAATATCATGGTCTCTGGCTTGAGGAAGAGTATTGGGTGGGAGACACTGAACCATCTATGTAAAAAGATTTAAACTTCAAAACCAGGCTTTTTATGAGAGAGATCTTTGAATCACCTCAGCCTGCTGTTGTAGGGGATATATTTTAATTGTTTCTAGACATGGAATTGAAAGCCATAGTTGAGAGAAAACCAGTGCTTTTGAGAGGCTTTGCTACTCGTTGTTTACTCTTATGTAAAGTCACTTGAAATCCCCCATTCTTAGTGTTCACCTAGAGTTTGGGTAACTTTGGTTGAAAAGATGACAAAGGATTAACAACCAGTTGGGGAGCTGGGTTCAATGACCTCTGATCTCCCCGATACCACACCTGCAACCAAATATTATGACTACAAATCATTACTCTTTGTAACCTTTCTTTATTTCAAGGGTCTGTGGTTTAGATACAGTGTGCACTGAGCAAGGGCTCAGGAGATATTATTTGGAAAGTCACTTTGTCTTTTTAAGCCTCATCGCTGGACCTTTAGAACGAGGGTCCTGGCTTCGTACCATTAAGGCCCTCACCTTCTGAAGTGAGCCTCCTCCTTAGCACCTAGAGTGTGCCTATGGTCTGACAGGAGAGCAGAAAACAGAATATGAAAACAAGACTCTTGACCTCAAGGAGTTTACACTTTAATTTTCCAGGAACACTTCTGTCCATAGATTTCGGCCTAGGAATTTGAAAGGCAGGGTTTTGTAACACCTCAGAGTCCATTTCCAAATTTCTACATTGCCTTGAAATTCTCCTCCCCCAATCCCAGGCAGGAATTTTTGAGATATGCAATTGATACATCTCTCCAAATGTTTCCTCCACATGACATTTGATTCTTCAAGGTTCAGAATTGCGTTCTGTTCCCTTCTAGGAAGTTCAGTGGGGTGAAACATCGGACTTCTCGGAGTATAGGCAGTGATGGAAGAATCTGTAAAGTAACAACAAATCTCTGGTTTCCTCTCAATCAGAAGGGAGGCCACGATTTCAGGGAGAGCATGACCTTATCATCCAGTGTTGCATTATCGTCCAGTTGAACCCAGAAGGCCTGGAGTCAGCC
Source organism: Callorhinus ursinus (assembly GCF_003265705.2). NCBI lineage: Eukaryota > Metazoa > Chordata > Mammalia > Carnivora > Otariidae > Callorhinus > Callorhinus ursinus. The sequence continues at coordinate 11,278,932 of NW_027397086.1, forward strand.
CGAGCCACGTCGCAGTCTCTGTTCCCCACTTCCTAGCTCGGTGAACATGGCCTCTCCTTAACTCCTCTGAGCCTCAGTTTTCTCATTCTAGAGTCTTCCGTGAATTAAATGAGAAAATGCATGAAATCATGAGATGTATTAAGTATGCATGAATTAAATGAGAAAACGCATTTAATACAATGCCCGACCTATAATGAACATCAATAAATGGTGGCTATTATGAGCGCTTTAACCAACAGCATCATGATTTATGGGTCCCTGCAATGACTCTACTTCTCACTAACCATAGTTTCAAACTATGTTGATCCTAAGTGAACCAGTTCACTCTTGACCTCTGTGCCTTCATCTGTAAAAATGGAAAGCTAGATGGATGAGGTGTCCCCCAAAAGTATCTTTCAACAATAATGTCCTATCATCAAGGGGGCCAAGAGGTATAATCACTTTCATCTTGTCTGCCAACTCCAGCAGCTGAAAAGTGTTTTTCTGGAATGTTCTCTTAGAATAGCATCGCGATTAAGAGCACGGATTCTGTAGCTAAATTGCCCGTCTTTATCCAAGTTGTCTAGTTTATTTACCACGTGGGATTTTAAGCAACTTATTCAGTCTTGCTGTGCTTATGATTTCTCATTTGCAAAATAAGGATCATAAGCACACTCACCTCATAAGACTATGGTGAGAACTAACCGAGTTAATCTGTAAACAGCCTTGAGTGTCTCACTCAGAGTGGGTGCTATGTAAGTATTTGTTGCTCTTGTGACCATGAGGGCCCCAGGCCACCTCTGGATTTAGGAGAAAGGAGCACTGTGGTGGCTGGCCTGGAAGGGGGGATGTCAACCTTCCTTTTCTGTGGTGACATAAGGTCATATGGGATTAAAACAGGACAGCGCTGCTGGTTAGGTCATGGGGTAGGTGATTAGCTCCAAAAGAGAGAGAAACAACAAGACCCACTGCACAGAAAATCATCTTTGTTGGAGGAGAAGGGATTGGACTTCGGTGAAGGTCAGTCAAGCGCCGGAGGGGGAGGGGGAGGGAGAGGAGAGGGAGGAGACAGCTTGCTCTTTTTGGATCTGTGGACCTGAATTACATGTGGCAGGACATGGCGTGCAAAGCAGGGATGCACAGAGAGATACCTTGTGGGGCAGAGAATGTGAGAGAAGTTGGGTGTGTTCTCTCTGAAAATTTCCAGACAAATGTATATTGGAGCCCTGTCACGGGTCCTATTTCTGGCAGGGCCCTTTCCTTTGCAGAGGATTGAAAGGATTTAGCCTCTCAAGTCACATATATTCAAATTGGGTCCAGGATAGGGTCTAAAACTCTAATCCTATGTCTGCAGTGACAGCAATGGCGTGCTTCATTTTGTCCCATTTTCTGTCAGGGAAATGGAGATTCTAACTCGTATCAGCCCCTTGCCGATGATGTTAGGGTGTGTTTAAACACAGGAATTACCAAGTATTTGGTGAAACCCTGAATTTACAGCCAAGATTCATTAGTTTGGTGTTGTGTGTGGGTAAGGGTGGTTGGAACACGAGGAGAAGGGCATTCAGATGGTGTGACACACTAGAATCATGAGATGCTTTTAATGAAATACAACTCTAATAAAATCTTTCTAAGTTGAATTATTTTAGTAAGAACAGCCGTAACGGAAAACTCACCACAGTTCTTTGTGGTACTGATACTAGTCTCATTTTGCCCATGAGGGACCAAGGAATCAAGACTCAGAAAGACATTTAACTTGTTCAAGGTCTGTATTGATTAAATACTGTTGCATGAAAAACCACCTCCAGAGCTCAGTGACTTAAACAAGCGTTTGCTATTTCTCATGAGTCCTTGGACCAGGTAGGTGGTTCTACTGATCTGAGCAAGGCTTGGCTAATCTTGGCTGAGCTCAATCACACATCTGGTGGGTCAGCTTGGGGCTGAATGGTCAGGGATGGCACCACCCCCATATCTGGCATTGCCTGGCTGTCAGCTAAGGTGACAATGTGACTGGGCCATGGATCTCTCCTATTAACATAGGAGAGTGGCAGGATTCTCTGTGTGTGTGTGTTTGTGTGTGTGTGTGTGTGTGAGAGAGAGAGAGAGAGAGAGAGAGAGAGAGAGAGAAGGAGGAGAATTTGCTTCAAGGTCTCTCGAAGCCCACACTTGGAACTGGTGGTGTCACCGCCACCTTCCGTTGGTCATTCCACTCATTAGGACAACCCAGATTCAAGGAGCATGGAAACAGATTCTTCCTGTCTATGGGAGAGGCTACAGAGTCACATCGTAGAGGACATGGATAAAGTGAGGTCTGACGAATTGCAGCCAGTTTTTGCCATCAACCAACTATAATGTCCTATAAAGAAAACTAGAATTAATCTCAGACTAGGAGTCGCTCCAAAGCCCACGCTCTTAACCCCTCTGCAGTATAGACTTAACATGTTTGTAATTAGTACTTGAGTTGCTGGCAAGCTTCTACCCTTCTGGGAAGGCTGAATCTCAGTCTCTTATTTAAACAGTGGCACAGAGGGTTAACTGTCAGCCCAGCTACTCCAGGATAAACAACTGCCTCTCACTGATAGATTCTCCCCTGTGTCTTTATTTTTCCGAAGTAAGAAAAAAAAAAAAAAAAACCAACAGACAAAAGTCCGTGTTGTCTGGCAGAGCTCTGTTTGGGAGGACACGTGACATAGGAAACTAAGGTGCAGAATCAGTGTGGGAAGGAGAGACACATGTGTCCTTTCACTTGATCCCTGGATTGAGAAACCAATTATCAATCCATCTTTAACTTCACAGCCAGCCTGCCTTGAACCAAAGTATTTATGGGACACAAAAGAAACTGTTGCTGGAAAATGACCTCGTTTTTACCCTTTCCTTGCAAGGAGCCCATTAGGAGGAGGTGCTATGCACCACGACATTTCCCTGCCTCAGGCTAGGTGCTCCCTTTCTTGTCAATTTCACTTCCACTCATGGTGCTTAAATTTTCTACGCATTCTTAGGGGTTCGCAGAAGAGACATTAAGATTCCCACATGGCAGTTGAGGAAACGGAGACATGGGGGATGAAGGGATATGCTTAATTCTGCAAGATTAAAAATGCACTGAATAAAAGAAACTTGTGATCTTGAACCCTAACTGGTGCTTTTCTTTTCTGCCCCACATTACCTGGGTACAGAGAGGAGTGACCTGTTCTTGTGGGCTCTTGGGCCCATAGAGGCAGCCAGGTGAATATCAGGCCGGCTAAAAACCGGCGGAGAAAATGTTTTATTTATTTATTTATTTTTTAGATTTTTTTTTTTAATTTATTCATTTGAGATACAGAGAGAGAGAGAGCATGAGCAGGGGGAGAAGCAGAGGGAGGGGGAGAAGCAGACTCTCCGATGAGCAGGGAGCCCGATGTGGGGCTCGATCCCAGGACCCTGGGATCATGACCTGAGCCGAAGGCAGATGCTTAAGCATCTGAGACACCCAGGCACCCCCCTTTTTTTTAGATTTTTTTAAAAACGGCGAAGAAAATGTTTTAAAAAAGAGATTGCAAAATAACAATCTCTGAGCCATATCTCCCCTGCAGATATTGTATTTGTGCCATACGATATTTAAAGTGAACACTTTAAACATATTTTAAAATTATGAGGCTCCCTGTGAAAACTTGGATTTTGTATTCTCTTGAAAAATAGGATCCAGAAACACTGGACTCCCATTCCTGTGCATGCAGTGGTAACAGTATACCAGACTGACAGCCCCTGGGGTGGTCATCCTCCTCATTTCCCAAGGTCTTTCCCAAGGTCTTTACCCCTGTTGTGTCTCACTGCCTCCCCATAGGTATCTGCATTTACAGCCTCTTTAGCAAGCGATGCTTAAAGCACACACACACACACACACACATACGCACACACACATACACAACATAATCCCATCTTGAGGTTCCTTTGTATCATCTTGGAAATATAGTACCTCATTCTGTAATTGAAAACAACATCTCGACAGGCGGAGCAAGATGGCGGAGGAGTAGGAGACCTGGATTTCGTCTGGTCTCAGGAATTCAGCTGGATAGGGATCAAACCATTCTGAACACCTACGAACTCAACAGGAGATCGAAGAGGAGACTAGCAACAACTCTCTGAACAGAGAAGCGACCACTTTCTGGAAGGTAGGGCGTGCGGAGAAGTGAATCCGAGGCGATATTCGGGAGGATAGACGGCGGGGGAGGGGGCCTCCGTCGGCCGCTTCTGGCAAGTGATAGAGCCGCGGAGCACAAAATCGGACCTTTTAGAAGTCGGCTCCGCTGAGGGACGTCGCTCCAGTGGCTAAGCGGAGGGTGGAACCCTCGCGGGACAGTGTGGTCTCAGGACCCTCGGGGTCACAGAAAGACCGGGGGTGCCTGAGTGCAGCAGAGCTCCCAGGTATCAGAGCGGGGAAGCCGGCTGCAGAGACGGAGCCGAGGCGCGGGCTTGCAGCTCGGGGTGGCCATAAACTGTGATCCGCGGCCCACTTGGGCCACTGCTCCTCCAGCGGGGACCCAACAAGTGGCAGAGCCAGGGACACTCTCCTTCCTCCCCAGGGAGGAGCGGCGCGGGAGTGCACCGCAGGGATCTGCTGGGTTTGGAGACTCCACACGGGGTCGGGTGCCAGACATAGAAACGCTCGGTCACAGGCCGGGTGAGCACGGAATGCGGCCGGAGACCAGGGAGATGGGAGTGACTGACTGCTTTTCTCTGGGGGCGCACTGAGGAACGGAGTCCTGAGTTCTTGCCTCCTCTGGGGCGAGATTGGGAGGCCACCATTTTCACTGTCGTCCTCCAAAGCTGTACCGAGAGCTTGCAGGGAACAAAAGTTCCTGAGAGCAAACCCGAGCAGCTTGCTTAGCCCGGACTCACAAGGGCGGGGCAATTCCGCCTCCAGCAAAGACATTTGGGAACCACGGCAACAGGCCCCTCCCCCAGAAGATCAGCAAGAACAGCCAGCAAGCCAAGACCAAGTTTACTGATCAAGGAGAACAGGAGAACTCCAGCGCTAGGGGAATACTGCACATAGAATTCATGGCTTTTTTTTACCATGATTCATTAGTTTTTCAAAGTTAATTTTTTAACTGTTTTTTTAATTTCCCTTTTTCCCTTTTTCAACCAACATCTTATCAATCCCTTTTTTTAAAAAAACATTTTTAATTTTCATTTTTAGAGTCATATTTTATCCCTTCATAGTAGTTACCCTTATTTTTGGCATATATATATAAGTAGTTCTCTCTTTAAAATTTTGAGATACAGTTTCTTCTAACAGATCAAAAGATACCCTAAATCACTAGTGTATGGCTTTGTTCTAGTCTCCTGCCTGATCACATTCTCTCCCTTTTTTTTTTAAATCTTCTTCTTTCTTTTTTCAAACAACTTCTTATCGTATCAATTCCTTTTATAAAATCTTTTATAATTTTCATCTTTATAATCATCTTCCATCCCTTCATTGTACCAACCCTTATTTTGTACATATATAAGTCTTTCTTCCTTTAAAATTTTAGGAGGCACTTTTTTTTAACAGACCAAAATACGCCCAAAATCTAGTGTGTGGCACTGATCTATGCACTAGCCTGATCATATTTGATCATATTCGTTTTGTTTCTATTGTTCCGTTTTTGTTTTTAATCTTTTTCTTTTTGTTTTTTTTTTCTTTCTTTCTTTTCTCTTTCTTTTTTCTTTCTTTCCCTTTCTTTTCCCCTGGTTTCAGGTCTTTTCTGATTTGTATAGAGTATATTTGCTGGGGACGTTGTAAACCTGGTAGCATTTTGTTCTCTCATTCATCTATTCTCCTCTGGACAAAATGACAAGACGAAAAAAATCACCTCAGCAAAAAGAACAAGAGGTAGTACCGTCAGCCAGGGACCTACTCAATACGGACATTAGTACGATGTCGGACCTAGAGTTCAGAATCATGACTTTAAAGATACTAGCTGGGCTTGAAAAAAGCGTGGAAGTTATTAGAGAAACCCTTTCTGGAGAAATAAAACAACTAAAATCTAACCAAGTCGAAATCAAAAAGGCTATTAATGAGGTGCAATCAAAAATGGGGGCACTAACTGCTGGGATAAATGAGGCAGAAGAGAGAATCAGCGATATAGAAGACCAAATGATGGAAAATAAAGAGGCTGAGAAGAAGAGAGAGAAACAACTACAGGATCACGAGGGCAGAATTCGAGAGATAAGCAATACCATAAGAAGAAACACCACTAGAATAATTGGGATCCCAGAAGAAGAAGAAAGAGAGAGAGGGGCAGAAGGTATATTGGAGCAAATAATAGCAGAGAACTTCCCTAATGTGGGGAAGGAAACAGGCATTAAAATCCAGGAGGCACAGAGAACCCCTCTCAAAATCAATAATAATAGGTCAACACCCCGACATCTAATAGTAAAACTTACGAGTCTCAGAGACAAAGAGAAAATCCTGAAAGCAGCTCGGGAGAAGAGATATGTAACCTACAATGGTAGAAATATTAGATTGGCAACAGACCTATCCACAGAGACCTGGCAGGCCAGAAAGGACTGGCATGATATCTTCAGAGCACTAAACGAGAAAAATATGCAGCCAAGAATACTATATCCAGCTAGGCTCTCATTGAAAATTGAAGGAGAGAGAAAAACTTCCAGGACAAACAAAAACTAAAGGAATTTGCAAACATGAAACCAGCCCTCCAAGAAATATTGAAAGGGGTCCTCTAAGCAAAGAGAGAGACTAAAAGCAGCACAGATCAGAAAGGAACAGAGACAATATACAGTAATAGTCACCTTACAGGCAATACAATGGCACTAAATTCATACCTTTCAATAGTTACCCTGAATGTAAATGGGCTAAATGCCCCGATCAAAAGACACAGGCTATCAGATTGGATTCAAAAACAAGACCCATCAATATGCTGTCTGCAAGAGACTCATTTTAGACCCAAAGACACCCACAGATTGAAAGTGAGGAGGTGGAAAACCATTTACCATGCTAATGGACACCAAAAGAAAGCTGGGGTGGCAATCCTTATATCAGACAAATTAGATTTTAAACCAAAGACTGTAATAAGAGATGAGGAAGGACACTATATCCTACTTAAAGGGTCTATCCAACAAGAAGATCTAACAATTGTAAATATCTCTGCCCCGAACATTGGAACAGCCAATTATATAAGGCAATTAATAACAAAAGCAAAGAAACACATTGACAGCAATACAATAATAGTGGGGGACGTTAACACCCCCCTGACTGAAATGGACAGATCATCTAAGCAAAAGATCAACAAGGAAATAAAGACTTTAAATGACACACTGGACCAAATGGACTTCACAGACATATTCAGAACATTCCATCCCAAAGCAACGGAATACACATTCTTCTCTAGTGCCCATGGAACATTCTCCAGAATTGATCACATCCTAGGTCACAAATCAGGTCTCAACCGGTACCAAAAGATTGGGATTATTCCCTGCATATTTTCAGACCACAATGCTTTGAAACTAGAACTCAATTACAAGAGGAAAGTTGGAAAGAACTCAAATACTTGGAGGCTAAAAAGCATCCTATTAAGGAATGAATGGGTCAACCAGGAAATTAAAGAAGAATTAAAAAAAATTCATGGAAACCAATGAAAATGAAAACACAACTGTTCAAAATCTTTGGGATACAGCAAAGGCAGTCCTGAGAGGAAAGTATATAGCAATACAAGCCTTTCTCAAGAAACAAGAAAGGTCTCAAATACACAACCTAACCCTACACCTAAAGGAGCTGGAGAAAGAACAGCAAATAAAGCCTAAACCCAGCAGGAGAAGAAAAATAATAAAGATCAGAGCAGAAATCAATGACCTAGAAACCAAAAAAACAGTAGGTCAGATCAACAAAACTAGGAGGTGGTTCTTTGAAAGAATTAACAAGATTGATAAACCCCTGGCCAGACTGATCAAAAAGAAAAGAGAAATGACCCAAATCAACAAAATCATGAATGAAAGAGGAGAGATCACAACAAACACCAGAGAAATACAAACAATTCTAAGAACATATTATGAGCAACTCTATACCAGCAAATTAGATAACCTGGAAGAAATGGGTGCATTCCTAGAGATGTATCAACTACCAAAATTGAACCAGGAAGAAATAGAAAACCTGAACAGACCTATAGCCACTAAGGAAATTGAAGCAGTCATCAAAAATCTCCCAACAGGGTGCCTGGGTGGCTCAGTTGGTTAAGCGACTGCCTTCGGCTCAGGTCATGATCCTGGAGTCCCGGGATCGAGTCCCGCATCGGGCTCCCTGCTCGGCAGGGAGTCTGCTTCTCCCTCTGACCCTCTTCCCTCTCGTGCTCTCTGTCTCTCAAATAAATAAATAAAATCTTTAAAAAAAAAAAAAAATCTCCCAACAAACAGAAGCCCAGGGCCAGATGGCTTCCCAGGGGAATTCTATCAGACATTTAAAGAAGAATTAATACCTATTCTCCTGAAACTGTTCCAAAAAAGAGAAATGGAAGGAAAGCTTCCAAACTCATTTTATGAGGCCACCATTACCTTGATCCCAAAACCAGACAAAGACCCCATCAAAAAGGAGAACTACAGACCAATATCCTTGATGAACATGGATGCAAAAATTCTCACCAAAATACTAGCCAATAGGATCCAACGGTACATTAAAAGGATTATTCACCATGACCAAGTGGGATTTATCCCTGGGCTGCAAGGCTGGTTCAACATTTGCAAATCAATCAACGTGATACAATACATTAACAAAAGAATGAACAAGAATCATATGATCCTCTCAATAGGTGCAGAAAAAGCCTTTGACAAAGTACAGCATCCTTTCTTGATCAAAACTCTTCAGAGTATAGGGAAAGAGGGTACATACCTCAATATCATAAAAGCCATCTATGAAAAACCTACAGCGAATATCATTCTCAATGAGGAAAAGCTGAGAGCTTTTCCCCTAAGGTCAGGAACACGGCAGGGATGTCCACTCTCACCAGTGCTATTCAACATAGTATTAGAAGTCGTAGCCACAGCAATCAGACAACAAAAAGAAATCAAAGGCATCCAAATCGGCAAAGAGGTAGTCAAACTCTCACTCTTTGCAGATGATATGATACTGTATGTGGAAAACCCAAAAGACTCCACCCCAAAACTGCTAGAACTCATACAGGAATTCAGTCAAGTAGCAGGCTATAAAATCAATGCACAGAAATCAGTGGCATTCCTACACACCAACAACAAGACAGAAGAGAGACAAATCAAGGAGTCGATCCCATTTACAATTGCACCCAAATCCATAAGATACCTAGGAATAAATTTAACCGAAGAGGCAAAGGATCTGTACTCAGAAAACTATAAAATACTCATGAAAGAAATTGAAGAAGACACAAAGAAATGGAAAAACGTTCCATGCTCATGGATTGGAAGAACAAACATTGTGAAGATGTCAGTGCTACCTTGAGCAATCTACATACTCAATGCAATCCCCATCAAAATACCATCCACCTTTTTCAAAGAAATGGAACAAATAATCCTAAAATTTGTATGGAACCAGAAGAGACCCCGAATAGTCAGAGGAATCTGGAAAAAGAAAAGCAAAGCTGGTGGCATCACAATTCCGGACTTCCAGCTCTATTACAAAGCTATCATCATCAAGACAGTATGGTACTGGCACAAAAACAGACACATAGATCAATGGAACAGAATCGAGAGCCCAGAAATGGATCCTCAACTCATCTTTGACAAAGCAGGAAAGTATGTCCAATGGAAAAGAGACAGTCTCTTCAACAAATGGTGTTGGGAAAATTGGACAGCCACATGCAGAAGAATGAAACTGGACCATTTCCTTACACCACACACAAAAATAGACTCCAAATGGTTGAAAGACCTAAACGTGAGACAGGAGTCCATCAAAATCCTAAAGGAGAACACAGGCAGCAACCTCTTCCACCTCAGCCGCAGCAACTTCTTCCTAGAAACATCGCCAAAGGCAAGGGAAGCAAGGGCAAAAATGAACTTTTGGGATTTCATCAAGATAAAAAGCTTTTGCACAGCAAAAGAAACAGTCCACAAAACCAAAAGACAACTGACAGAATGGGAGAAAATATTTGCAAATGACATATCAGATAAAGGGCTAGTATCCAAAATCTATAAAGAACTTACCAAACTCAACACCCAAAGAACAAATAATCCAATCAAGAAATGGGCAGAAGACATGAACAGACATTTTTCCAAAGACATCCAAATGGCCAACAGACACATGAAAAAGTGCTCAACATCGCTCAACATCAGGGAAATCCAAATCAAAACCTCAATGAGATACCACCTCACACCAGTCAGAATGGCTAAAATTAACAAGTCAGGAAACGACAGATGTTGGCGGGGATGTGGAGAAAGGGGAACCCTTTCCCAACATGGTGGGAATGCAAGCTGGTGCAACCACTCTGGAAAACAGTATGGAGGTTCCTCAAACAGTTGAAAATAGAGCTACCATATGATCCAGCAATTGCACTACTGGGTATTTACCACAAAGATACAAATGTAGGGACCCGAAGGGGTACGTGCACCCCAATGTTTATAGCATCAATGTCCACAATAGCCAAACTGTGGAAAGAGCCAAGATGTCCATCGACAGATGAATGGATAAAGAAGAGGTGGTATATATACACAATGGAATACTATGCAGCCATCAAAAGGAATGAGATCTTGCCATTTGCAATGACGTGGATGGAACTGGAGGGTGTTATGCTGAATGAAATAAGTCAAGCAGAGAAAGACATGTATCATATGACCTCACTGATATGAGGAGTTCTTAATCTCAGGAAACAAACTGAGGGTTGCTGGAGTGGTGGGGGGTGGGAGGGATGGGGTGGCTGGGTGATAGACATTGGGGAGGGTATGTGCTATGGTGAGCACTGTGAATTGTACAAGGCTGATGAGTCACGGATCTGTACTTCTGAAACAAATAATGCATCATATGTTAAGAAAAAAAAAAGAAGAAGAAGATAGCAGGAGGGGAAGAATGAAGGGGAGTAGTCGGAGGGGGATACGAACCATGAGAGACGATGGACTCTGAAAAACAAACTGAGGGTTCTAGAGGGGAGGAGGGTAGGGGGATGGGTTAGCCTGGTGATGGGTATTAAAGAGGGCACATTCTGCATGGAGCACTGGGTGTTATGGACAAACAATGAATCATGGAACACTACATCAAAAACTAATGATGTAATATATGGTGATTAACATAACAATAAAAATTATAAAAAAAAAAGAAAACATCTCAGGGCGCCTGGGTGTCTCAGTCAGTTACCCCTCAGCCTTCAGCTCAGGTCATGATCCCAGGTTCCTAAGACCGAGCCCTGCGTTGGGCTCCCTTCTCAGTGGCGAGCCTGCTTCTCCTTGTTCTCTCTCTCTCTCTCTCTCTCTCTCTCTCTTAAATAAATAAATAAATCTTAAAAAAAGGAAATGTCTCCTATCTTAATATAAAGATATCGAGGAAAATTCACTCACCAGTAAATAACAGGGTAGGCGCTTTTTCATTTTGATCCTAAACTGAAGTATCAGGAAAGGCTTCCTCTAAGAAGTAACGCCTGAACGGGGCCCTGAGAGGTTTAAGGTAAGAGCTAGCACGGTAGGGGCAGAAAGTTGACTGAGTTGCAGGTATCCAATATATGTGAAGCAGAGCTTGGCGACAGACGGTTGTGGACAAGGTAGTCCAGCGTGGCGCTTTCCGTGGAGGGAAGGAGACAAAGTGGTGTCCAGGTCCTGGAGGCTGGGCATGCTGTGTTTTATAGACAACGGGAAAAGACTTAAATGTATTAAGTGGAAGATGAATTTAACCACAGGACAACACAGTAATATTTGCCTTTTAAACAGATTATCTGGTGGCCATAGAAAGGATGGATTTCATGGCAAGTGAAACTGGAAACAAGGAGACCATAGGAAAAGTTACGGCAGGAATCCAAGTAAGAGGTCGAGAGGGACTCATCTGAGAAATCCTGTAGGAAGTAAGGCCAGGAAATTGAGAAATATATTATTTTGATATTTACTGAACACTAATTGTGTGTAGATGTTATGGGAGAAATGAGCTATGGAGTGCTCTGCAAGGCTTCCATCTGCTTTCCAGTCTCCCCAGTGAGTGGTTCCCCAGTCTCCAGGGGGACACGACCACATGACAGGGAGCTGACTCCCTCACGCCAGAGTGGAGTCTCATTTTAATTATTAGAAAATACTTCCTTATATTGAGTCAAAATTGTCGCTCCTCTTATGACTTCTGGCTGCGTCCTTTGGAGCTGCAGTGACAAAGCGTAATCCCTGTTCTGCATGACAGCATTTCAGGTAATGGACAGCAGGAATCATGTTTCTCAAAACTCCTCTCCTTCTCAGCTAAAAAATTCCATGGTTCTTTATAGGAGTCGACGTCCTCCACCCGCAAGTGGAGCACACAGCATGTTCAAGTTCTACCCATTGTGTAGGGTCCAGCTTCGATGCCACCACAATGCCTCCAGGTTGTGGCTCTGTGGATGGAATCGAGCTTCTGGAAATATAAGACTCAGAACGGCACCGGATACTGATGCTCTTACCTATGAGGATGAGTCTGAAGGTTCGGTTATGGCAGGACTGCAGAGCAAGAAGGCTCAAAAGTTTTGTCTGGGGACCACCAGCAGCAGCATTATCTGGAAGCTTATTAAAAATGCACATTCTCAGGCCCAACCTTATCGGATTCCGAATCTCCAGGGCGTGGGCCAAGGAATCAGTGTTTTCAAGAGGATTCTTCCACAGGCTGGTTTGAGATGTACTTTCACAGAGGGTCTTTGACTAGCATCCAAGGAGCTTTAAAAAGCCTGGCACTCACCTTTAAACAAAATTCTTCTCCTTCTCTCACAAGGGCGCTCGAGCAACCTTTCTAAAGACGGGGAACATGTCAGCATGATATGCACGTCTTTAAATACTGGGGGAGGGAACCTTAACTAAGCTAATTAAGTTTTGCAATCCAGTGGTTGGGAGAAATATTTTTTAAAAAAAATAGAAAGAAAAAGAAAACAAAACAAAACAATATGCCTTTGGTCAATCCATTACAAAAAGGACTGAGCCGCTGACCTTTTCATTCTGCCTGTGCTTGTGTGCGCAGCAACTCTGTAACCTTTTCCAGCTGGAATAGAAAGTTCAATTAAGTTTGTTGGCTCAGAAATCTGCCCGTGTCCCGGAGAGCAGATTAGGCACTTAGGGGCTGCAATTATCCATCTGCTGCTTCTGCAAAACTGAAAAGAATGCACACGTGCCGTACCTATCCCTGGGCACAGGCAGAGGCGGATATATGTGTATCTGTATGCACGTGCACAAGCAGAGCCTACAGACAGGCGCTGGCTGCAGCTGAGACATTCAATCGTTTCCAAATTTGGGTCCTTTATGCTTTGCTGGGGATGATTTTAAGTTAGACAAGAGCCTGAGAGTTGAGACCTGCGCGGTTCTTGGCAACCATATGCGTCCTCCCATCCTTTCTTCGGATCTGGGTCTTCTGAAGGGCACCTCGGTCCTCTCCCGGATTTGAGCGCAGAGTGTGAACTTGGTCACGGGTAGGGGCCTTAAAGGAAGCCTCCACTATCCCGCTGATTACACATAGCAAGTCCGCCCTGCTCGGCGGGGCGGGGGGAGGGAGCGATATGTGTAGTTGCTGAGGATACCAGCTAAGCAGGTTGTGTCTGAATCTTGGCGCAGGGATTACCAGCTGAGTAAACTTGAACATGTCCCTTTAACTCTCTGAGCTTCCTTTTCCTCATATGTAAATAGGGAGAACAGTACTCATCTCACAAAGTGGTAGTGAAGATTCAACAAGACAGCACACGTAGTTGTCTAACACTTAGTTTATACTTAATAAATGGTAGCTGTGTTTTGATGATATTGAGAAGTCACTCTGATGTTCATTTGTGGGTCTTAAGTTGGTGCCTGGGTCTTTAAATTTCCTCTCCGACACTCATGTCCCATGGCTGGATGCTGGGCCACCATCTCCCTGTGCCGTGAAAGCTTCCCTAGCTCACTCCAGGACTACACCCTCTCCTGCTCTTCTGTCTAAATCTAGAGTCTTCTCTGAATTTCATGTCTACTCTACCATGTTCTAAATAAAGATTGTTCTTTGAAGACCAGGGAAGTGAGCTCTTCAAAGCATAAATTAGATCAAACCAGTCTCCCCACTCCCATCCCACCCTCCCAGCATGAAGCTCTCCAGTGACTTTACATAGAATTTAAATAAAATCCAGCCTCCTCACAGAGGCCTGTAAGGTCCAGTAGGATCTGGCTCTAGTCCGAACTCATTTACAGTGCCTTGACTTCTAGCTCACAATGCTCAGGATGCCACAGTCTTCTTTTCAGGCCCTTGAATACACCCAGATCTTCCTGCCTCAGGACCTTTGCATGGCTCTTTTGTTAGCTTAGTGTGCTCTTTCCCTAGGTTGTAGCATTGGTGGTTCTTTCTCACCATTCAGTGCCATCTCCTTGGAAGGCCTACTTGAACTGCTCTTTCTAAATTAATCCCACTCTTTAGTCATTCTCTGTCCATCCAGCTCCAAGCTTTATGATCTCACAGTTTACTTGTTATTTACTTGTTCCATATTTATGATCTACTTCCTTGTCACTAGATTATGGACTTCACGAAAAGAGGGGCTTGGTTTGTTGTGTTCAACACTATATCTTCAGCACTAGAACAGTCCCTGATGTACAAAAGGTGATCAGTTAACTTTCATTGAATTAATAAGTTGATGGGTCCATGCCTGTGGCCTGAAGCCCTTTCTTGATGACAGTTGCTCAGGTCTTAGATTGTTCTTTGCTTCTGGATCCTTGGTTGCTTGGCTCTAGAATGCATTGATAAAGGCACATTGCCATTTTTTGATCAACTTCCCCAATCCCTACTGCTTTATTCATTTATTTCCAGTTATCTGTCATCATAGTGTCTGGACACCATGTTTTATGTGCTAGCTTTGATTTCACATCTCTCCATATAGGTGTCTGCATGCTAAGCACAAGGTCAACTCCAAGGTATGTCTGGAAAAACATTCCTAATGAAGTCTAAAATTCTTAAGGTGGTGATATTTACTTCTTGTCTACTCCTGCAGCCTCACCTTGTACTGAGATACTGAATGTATCTATGGACAATACCATGACATACATACCATGCATAACAATAGAAGTCTAAGAGAACAAGCCATCTCTGCAGCAGTTGGCCCACAATGGTTAGGACTTGATCAATCATTGCCACCTTCCTTAATTTTTGCCCCTGCTTCCAAGTCAAGACCACCCAGAGGAAGCCAACTATGGTCCACAAACCAATTACATTGGATGCCCATCTCCAGCTTTGGATGCTAACAACCTCCAATCCCAGAATACATGAAATTTTCCCTTTATTCCACTCTAAACCTTTCCTACTCTCCTGGTTGCCTTTGAGTCTCTGCTAAACACGAGCGATACTGTTTCCTTTGCAATATCAAGTTCTGAATAAACAGCGTCTGTTTCTTCTCATTTGGGTTGTCTCTGTTTATTTCCACATGCATGTTATGGTTAGCCATGGCTTCAAAACCAATCATTCCCAAGCTTAATGGCTGAAAATGCACATGGATTTGCTCATAGTTTTGGAGTTAGGGATTTAGGAAGGGCTCAGCTGGGTAGGTTCTCTCTGGTCCACATGGCATCAGCTGGGCAGTTGGGTCTGGAGGATATACTTCCAAACATGATTTCTTCTTGGTCATGAATAGGACACATTTGGCACATCAGTGTGCTTTGGTCTCTATTCCACTCCATGGTGTCTCAGCCTTCAGGGTCCCAACACATAATGTTCTCAGCGTAGCCACTCTTCTTGCATGGGAACTGGCTTCCAAGAGGCAAAAGCATAAGTTACACCCAAAAAGGCCCTCTGTTATAGCCACCATTTTAATTGGTCAGACCAATCATAAGGCCACTCAGATTCAGTGTGTCCTGGGGGGATGAGGAAAGGGGGAGTGGCAACATCATATTCTAGAAGAGCAGGTGGGATGGAAGATACTGTCATGGGTGTTTTTGGAAACACAATCCATGCTTCCCTTCCTTTCTGTTCTCCAGCCATGCTGGCCTTGTTTCCTTATCACAGATACACGATGTTTCTTCTGTGCCCAAGGTTCAGAATCTTTGCAAGCACTCTTACCTCTGTCTGAATGCCTTCCCTCCCGATCCTTGTCTAAAATGTGCTATCTGCTGCAAATTTGAGCTGCAATATTACTTCCTGTCCTGTCCTCAGGGAAACATTTCTTGATACCTCCCTCAATACCCATACATAGAAACTAAATCAGATCTCCCCCATTTTCTGCCATCATAGTGTTTATCAGCATTTGGAATTATATTCTGACATTATTCTTGACTTAATCTCCACCCCTCCCCCCTCCTCTTGCCATGGATATAAGCAGGGAGCAGGATCTGGGTGTGTGTTGACCACTATTTTAGCCCCAGTGCCAAGTACAGTTCCTGATATACAGTAAGTGCTTAATACATTTTTGTTAAATCAATCAATGCATTTATTTAAACTTTTCTGCCCTTGTGCATACCTCTACTAAGAGCCTAGTGTTTGAACTTGCTGTTAGGGCCCTGAGTCCATTGAAAAATCAATTCACGTGGAATTTATCCTTGCTTAATGACATTAAATGTAAAGATCTTTTACCAGTTGTTGTTATTTTCATTAAGTCTCTAGTGAACACTGACAATGCATGACAAAAGTCCAGCCTAGTAAGGTGAAAGCAGCTAGGATTGACTTCCGGCAGACCCGGGTTTGAATTTCTACCCTTACAACTAATTGTGTGAAGCTAGGTGATTTATTTAACATTTCTGACTCTCCCAATTTCACCATCTGTAAAGTAAGGATAATAACATATGCCTTATAGAATCTTCTTAAAGTTTGTGTTAGATTATAATCCCCAAACAACCCAGTTTTTAACCCAAGAATCACCCCTGTTGTTCAAAGTTTATCCACACAATTGGAATTGTTAGCATCAAACCTTGTTCTTCTTCCTTGATACAATCTATTGCCACTGGATGAGGTATCTTTTGCTTAATCCCCGATATTCTAGCTTTAGTCTGATCAAACTATGTTTTTTAAGGTAACTAGAAAATACTTTACTTTTGGTCTTTAAAAAAAATTCGAGATGACTTCTAATAAATCAGCGTAATTGATTTATTGACTTTTCAAGAAGAAAACTAGGAAATTTGTCCTCTATGGCTATCCTACCTGTTGATGTATTTATTAACTTGGTTTTTGATCTTTGGATGAAACAACAAAGATAAAAAATATATTGAAGGAGCTCCCTTCTTTGACGGGAATGAAATATATGTGGGGGGATAACCACTATGTAAGAAAACTGAATGGTTTATGCCCAGACCTGGTTCTTTAAAGAACCTTCTAGCACCAGTGATTTTGGTTGCATCAGACTCCACAGACAGAAGCTTTACTTACATACCAGGAAATTTACTTGTATGACCTGTGAGCTCGCCCCCATTTTCAAGATGACAAAACTGGGGGTCAGAGAAAAACCACTGCACATCCAGTGCAGAGCACAGCCAGAACATGACCCGGTTTTGCATTCATGTTAACAGGTGCTCTTCCCTCCTCTGAACGCTTTCACAGTTTATGCCCAGCCATGAAGAGATAGGCAAATCAACAGAAAGCCGGCAAAGCAGGGAAATTAATTTCAAGTTGCCTTAGTCATTGCTGTCAGACTCCAAAGCCCCGACATGGATTAGCAGCCTGTCTCCTTCCTCCTCTGAGAGGAACCACCAGTCATGCTTGTGCGTGACCAGGGTGGCACCCCCAGAGCCTCTGCCAGTCCCGCCATCAGACAGGACGTGTCTGGGAAGAAGAATTTGCAGCCGACTGCTCTGCCATTCAGGTCCCCATCTGTGTCAATTGAGTAATTTATGGATGCACTTTTTCCTGTGCTGCAAAGGAGATGCACAGGACCTTTGGAAATAATTCAATCTCTTTCAAGGGAACACATTTGGGGAAATTATTGTTAATGCATCTGAGTAAGAGGTGCTCAACCCCGACAAATATTTCATGCAATTATAGCAAAGATGAGACAGTGACAACCAGTGACCATCAATCATTTTCCAGATCAATAATAACCATGGAACATGCAATCAAACCTAATCAACACCCCGTGATTAAAGAACGGGGCCTCTCTTCTTTGCTCTCGGGGTCATAGTCCCTTGAAAGGATTGGCTCAGAGTCCTCAAGACAAAGCATAATACTGAAACAAACATACAAATATGGGCTTTAAAATCTAGCAGATCTGGGTCAGATTTAGTATTTACTTGCTTCTTGATCTTGGACAAAATTATATGATAAAAATTAACACTCAACTGCATTCTTTGTCTCTCTCTCTCTTTGGTGCCATACAATGTGCTAAGCACTTTGTCTGTATTATCTCCTTTAACCTTATAATATGCATGGGGTTCGTGCCACTATATCCTCTTTACAATGAGGAAACAGTCTCAGAGAGAGGGGTTAGCTTGCTCAAAGCCACTTACACAGTGAGTGTCTCAAATCCAGTTCTGTCTGACCAAAACTTCCGTAATTTCCAAAATGGAGAACTTTTAAAACTAACCAAATGGCTGGGCCCCACTCACTTCATATACCTGATCATAATCTTTGAGGGCAAGGACTAGGTATGTATTATTTTAAGTAAAAATTTTAATAAACTTTAGCAGACATACAGAAAAATGAACTTCTGGAGTATAGAATGGTATATTTCCCCAAAGTAAACATATGGTGTGTGCAGAACAAACCAGCCCCCCAGGAACCCCCTTGTATACTTCTTAGTCACTACCACCCTGTTCTGTCCAAGGATAACCAGCATCCTGACTTTAAATAGCAAACATTCATTTTTCCACCCTTTTGAACTTTACGTAAATGGAGTCATATCGTTGACATACTTCTGTGTCTAGCTTCACATTACATTCCTGAGATTCATCGATATTGGGAAGGATGGAAGTTGTTCGTCCATCCTTGTTGCCATAGCATATCCACTGTGTGAGTATGCCACAATTCATTTCGCCAATCTGCTCTTGATGGACGTCTTTTTTACACGTTTTACAAATGTGGCTGCTACTAACATTCTTGTATCATTCCTTTGGTTAGCAAAAATTGTATGCCTTTCTGTTGTGTGTCCCCCTAGGAGTGCAACTTTTGGGTCACTCTGTGTGCAGGTTAAGCTGTAGCAGATCCAGGAATGAGTATTTTAAAACTCCTAGGTGATTCTGATACATATCGAGGGTCGAGAAACCCTGCATAACCCTATGTCACCTCCCTTATTTAGGAAGTAGCTGTTGTTGCTTTCTGGAATATAATTAAGTCATAATAAAGTTCTGCATGGAGCCCCAGGTGTTATATGAAAACAATGAATCATGGATCACTACATCAAAAACTAATGAGGTATTGTATGGTGACTAACATAACATAATAAAATTAAATTAAATTAAAAAAATAATAAAGTTT
This sequence comes from Callorhinus ursinus, assembly GCF_003265705.2. Lineage (NCBI taxonomy): Eukaryota > Metazoa > Chordata > Mammalia > Carnivora > Otariidae > Callorhinus > Callorhinus ursinus. The sequence continues at coordinate 11,298,394 of NW_027397086.1, forward strand.
TAGAAAGAAGGTTTTGCCTTAATACTAAAGACAGCCTCTCTTCCTCCCTCCAGTCCTCCATTCCATTTCCCTGAACCAAGGCATTCTAACTTTTTAATGCCTAAGCTTCAAAGGCTGGCTGGTCCTGGAAGAAAAAAGAGCCTGCTTGCCCGTGTCTCTTATTCTTGGAAACAGGAAGATTTCGCCATTGCAAAGAAGAGAATAATGGAATAGTATAATTTTGGGCACCAAATCTCTTAGTTGCTGAGGACCCATGAAAGGAACTGATGGTGTTACGGCAGATAATAAGCACACAAAATGCATAGTACATAGCGTGGCTCTCAATAAATGGTTCTGTTATTATGATTATGATTATTGCTATCATCAGCAGCAGCAAAGAAGTGAAAATATGCTAGGGCTGTGGGTTCTTCATGGAACAGATCTGGCCAGTCATTTCTGAATACTCCCAACATGTACCATGTGCCAGACTATATACGGCACGAGGAGTTTAGGGGGGAGCAAGCCAGGCTGACTTGAAGCCACTCACGTGTCTAGTGGCAGAGGGGAGGGCTGCTGTATCTCTGAGCTCGTGCTGTCCATGTATGATGTGTGCGGTGGAGGGAGGGCACTTCAAGGGGTGGGTGTTTCAGAGGAAGCCAGTCCACACTATTCCAAGATCGTAGGAACGCAGATTCCTCCTGAGGATAGGCCACAAGCTTTACTTCAGGCTCAAGGAATCTGTACACAGAGACCTCAGAAACTCTATTCTTTAGTCAGGGTGATTTTAGTCTCGAATAAGAGAGAATAACTCAGTTTAACTCAGAAAGAAAGTGGGTGGGAGACCTTGTAGTTGAAAGGTTTCCAGTGCACAGATGCTTAGAACAAACTGCTCCGCTGGGCTTCAGGCAGGGGGAGGCGGGCAGCTCCAAGTATGGACAGGTCTCCGTGTTCTTGTTTCTTTGCTCTGTGTGCTTTTAACTCTGTCTCGTTTTCTCCCTCTGCCTCTCTCACCTGGTCTCTTCTTTCTCTCCATCTCACAGGTTCTTTGGGTCTCTGTGCCCCTGCCCCTTTCTCCTCTCTTCCTTCCAGACCCTCTGCTTACTCACAGTTTCTGCTCCCCAGGATTTCAGTTTGTGCGGGTCATTGCCTTGCCACAGGCCTTAAATGTGTCACAACTCAGCCTCAGGGTCTCTGTGCTTTTGTGCCCCCTGCTCTATTAGTAGCTATATTTTGTGTCTCTTTATTCAAGCTCCCAACTGATTGTCTCAGTTGACCTCTCAGAGCTCACCACTTGAATTACAGATGGGTTTCCATTGCATAGAATGGCGTCCTCCAAGTTGGGAGCCCAACTCCGATACAATCACCTGTGGCTAGGTGAAGAGGACCACCTGATCTCATGCTCCAACCATTCAGCTACAAGATGGGCAGTTGCCTTAAGACAGTGTGTTGGGTAGAACAGGCAATGAAACATGGTAAGAAACCTTTTAAGCTGCAGAGTCTTAACATCTAAAGTTTGCTTGGTGGGTAACTAGAGGCTCCTGGGAGCCAGAAATTTTGTTTGGATTCTCTTTGAATACAGCAATTTGTTCATAAGGCTCAATGGTATTTTTGGGATGAACAAATTCACTTCTCTGTTCTCTATCATAAATGTGTCTTCCCTCTATGCCCCAAGACTTGGGGTTTCGCTTTTTCACTTACTCATTCAACAAATATTTACTGAGCTTCCACTTTGTGCCAGACACTGTTTTATACACTCAAGATTTAACAATGGATAAAATCCCCTGCGTTGGTAGAGCATAGTCATAAGTGCTAGGAGAAAGAATAAAGTAAAGTGGTAGGGTAGTGATAGGGAGGATATTTATGCAAGGGGGTCAGGGAAGTCTAGTTTGAGGAATTAACACTGAGTAGCTAATTGAATAAAAAGAGGGGCAAAACTTACACAAATCTAAGGGAAGTTTTCCCTAGAGGAAAGATTTCTTTTCACTCAGATGGAACAAGCAACAAGTATAAAAGCTGTAAGTGGGGATAAGTTCTGCACTTTATAGGACAGCAAGATGGTGTTTCCAACCTCCAAGATAGCTCCTAATTTCTGCATCAGTGTGTGTGTGTGTGTGTGTGTGTGTGTGTGTGTCTTTTTATCTCTCTCTGTAGTCTCCTCTCCTGTGGATTCAGAGCTGGTCTATGTGACCAACAGCATATGGCAGAGGTGATGTATGACTTCCAGTGATAGATTATAGAAGGTATTGGCAGTCCTGCCTTGGCCTCTTGGCTTACCCACTCTGGGAATAGTCCGCCACCACGTTATGGGGCCACACGAGAACCCTGTACAGAGACCCTGTGGAGAGGAGATAAAGCCTCCTGCCAATAGCCAGCACAATCTTGCCAACCACGTGAGTTAGCCACCTTGGAAGTGGATGTTCCAGCCCTGGTCAAACCTTCAGATGACACCAGCCACAGCATACATCTTGACTGCAACCTCATGAGAACCTCAACCACAAAAGTCCAGCTAAGCTTCTTCTAAAATTCTGGCCCACAAGAACAGTGAGATAGTAAATATTCACTTTTATCTTAAGCCTTTAAGTTTTGAGATAATTTATTATGCAGCAACAGATGATCAGTACATGTGACCAGTGAGTCTAGAAGAGAATGAGCTCTGGAGGGATGTTGTAGATTAAGGATGGAGCACATGGTCATATTGTTTAAGACTTTGTAGCTTATAATAAGAAATTTGAATTTATCCTGAACTTGATGTTAAACCAGTGGAGGGTTTTGACCATGGGAGTGGCATTAGGTTTTAAGAAGATCATCCAGGCAGCTAAGTGGAGAACTGAACCCAAGGGGGCAAGTGTAAAGGCAGGGGGACCTCTTAGGAGGCTACTGTGTTTGTCTAAGTAGAACATGATGATGCCAGGGACTCTTTAGGCTCTATTTTGAAAGGTATAATCTGTGGGTTTTCTGGTAGGATTGGAGTAAGGTGTGGGAAAGTGAAAAGTCAAGATGCATTCAAGCCCTTTGGCATCAGGCACTGGGAAAAGAGGATGCCTTTTACAGAGGTGAGGATCACAGTGCTGGTGGCATGGAGAACAGACATAAAGGTGGAAGAATGGAACATTTGGAAATCAGTAAGAGGAAGAAAAGCCAGTTGTAAAGACTGAGAAGGAATGGCCAGGGAGGTAGGAGGAAAACCAGGAGAGTGGGCAGTCCTAGAAGGCATGGCAGGAAAATACTTAAAGGAGCAGAGAGTAAACAACTCAACCAAATCTGCTCAGTATATTGGTAAAGTGAGCTGTAAGCACTGACTGCTGAACTTGGCATGGTGGACATCTTTGCCAACCTTAGGAATGAGAAACACAGCCTGGCAGGTGTGCTTATGAATTCATCAGCCCCAGAGTATATTTTGCTAGTCTTCCTCTTCCTTGTTCCATAATAAAATCAATGCGGACAGTACCATTTGTCATCCAACTGTCAAATTTCCACGGCAATCTTCATTTTGTGATTCTCCTTAGCACACTGACCTATCAATGATGCCCAACTTTTCACACCTGTGGAAACTGACACTAAGTTAGAATCCACCCTGCTTTGGAAGTTGAGAGTCTTAAGTATGTATTGGAAGGAAGAAGAGCGAGAGGTGAGGGGACCAGGTGGGGCTGGGCAAAGCCGTGAACCCTTGATTCGATTCTGTGGGCCATAGGAAGCCACTGAAAGGTGTCCTGTGAGCATTTGACACGTCCGCCTTGTACTTCATCAATCCTCCAGTCAGCAAAGTGGAGAGCAGAGGGGCTGAGAAGGGGATATTAATGGAATTTAAGAGGCTAAGCAGGATTTGAGTCTCACAGTTATTACTCAGGATGAAGACAAGTTTTTGCTGAATTTTAGGGATCTATAAAAATCCAGGAAAGGGAATAGGGATGATGTTGTCAGAGGATTAACAGGATGAAGTGAAGAATCACAGATTCAAGAGACCCTCTACTTTCTGGACTGGGAAATTAGAAAGACCAGGCTGACTGTAAATTCTTTGCCTCAGTTTCTCCACCTGGAAGCAAGGATTGCCCCAACACCTGACCACTGATCATAGGTTTCTCTTAAAGAGGCCACTGGAGCTCCCGCCTCCTGCATCAGCAAATAGCTATTTGCTCCCAGAGAGAGCAGTTATTTATGCAGGTGAAAAGAGCAAACCTGAAAGGAGGTGCAGTGCAACCCTCCCTCCTTGGCACCTCTACAGGCTTGGTGTCTCTCCTTCAGCTGCTCAAAATCAGATCAGATCCATAGGGTGCTGGCACTTAGAAGGTGCACAACCAGTGCCAGTTACCATCATCAGTATTGTCTTAGAACCCACAGACCAGTGTATGCAGTTGATCTCTCTACCGGGTCGGCAGCCTACTTCCCCGGGGAGTGCTCTTTCCCCTTTGGCTCCCTTTTGATTCCAGCACCTAACACAGTCTCTGTCACACACTAAGTGCACAGAATGATGCCGAATTTTACTCTTCACTCAGTGAGTCTCTCTGTGCCTTTACAGTTTTGGCACCACTCCCCAAAGCCCCCTACCCTCCATTAGTTTCCAGCTTCCCAGGAAATGCTAAGGCATTGTGGTCATGCTTTCATTCATGCGCTCATCTCATGGATATGCATTCCTTGGTGGGTCCAGACCTTGCAGCCGAGTGAACAAGAGAGAGGCTGAGCTTATAGTTTGATGTCAGGGTTCTTCCATCAGAGTCACTTGGGGAACTTGTAAAAAATATAACTCCCAGGACTACATTTCCATCCTGTTGGTTAGTAAGTTTCCAGACTAGGTTCTGGGGATTGGCATTTTTCAACAGATCCCATGAGATTCCGTGGATGGGTCACGGAGAGTTCTGTGAGAAGGTATGGCGTATATATTATTCCTGACTCAACAACTTAGTTTGGAACCTCAGAAAGGTCTGTCATAGTTAACACTCAGTTTCTCCACCTGCAAAGAAGATAAAACCTCTCTCCTGCCTACCCCTAAGGGCCAATGTCGGGACAATATAAAATAGTCAATAGCAGTATGGGCTTGATGTGTGTCACATTTCTCTACACAAACCACAAACTGTTGTCCTTAAGCATTAGCTAGTGTTGGAGACTTCCGTGTAGCTGGCACTTCATTACTATTTAAAAATGCATTATCGGGGCACCTGCCATGTACAAGTTAGGGTCTTCTATCTTCCATGGACTCTTGATAGGGGTTCACTAAATTGGGGGTAAAATTAGTGGCTGATGACATTTTAATGTACTGCCTCTCTGAGTATGTTACATTTACCATCTTCAAGAAAATAATAAAATAATATAATTGATAATAATAATTGCATTCATTTTATTGAAATTTTATAATGTATCAAGGGCTGTGCTAAGCACTTTTCTTAGAGCTGAAAAGGACTTTTGGAACTGTCTACTAGAAGCTGCAAATCAACATGTAATTGATCATTTTTTTAACCTTAATAGTGTTTTAAAAGTCAGTGTCACTAAGCATGAGACACATTTAATAGAAATATAAAAATCCTAATCCCTCTTGTTTCTCAGAAGACTCATGGCACACACCACCATCACTTGCCTGAGCCTCAGAGGTAAGCTCAATCCTCCCACTTCACAGATTAAGAATTGGATGCTCAGAAAGTTTATATGGCTTATATGGAATCATTTGGGTCTGTCTGAGTGCTCCGGCTCTTTCACGAAATTGCTTCTTCAGCTTAGCAGCCATCAAAATCTCCAGTTCAGTCAATTAACCTGGAGCCTTGGCCTTTAACTCAGTTACGCACCACAGGCTGAGCAAAGCCTTTTCCTTCATAGCCATGACCTACCATGATCTCTAGCCCTCACTGTCTCTCTGTAGGCTCCCTCAAGCCCCATATCTTTCACATGTGCTCTCCCCTGCTCCCGTGCACATCACAGGCACGGAAATGTCCCATCAGGGACATTTCCTCTCATGATCTCCTCCTCACCTCATTAGCCACTAGGTACCTTTGTCTGGAAGACGGGTTCCTGGCATGATGATTTAAGCAGTCAATTTAATTGGAAGATTAGGAAAGCCCTGGTGTCCGGCCATCATTTAAGAATAGATGGAGCAATAGTCCTTTTTAAAGCCTTTTCCCCGCTCTCAATTCTTGCATATTTTGCACAGTTCCCAAACTCTAGAAATTCCACCTTGTTTTTGCACCACTAGTTCCTTCATTTGTTGCCATCTCTGCCCCAAGCACCTCTGCAGAGAGGACTTCCTTGCTGCCCCATCCAACGTGGCCCTCCATTGCCTCCTGCCACTCTACATCCAGATCGCCCACATTATGTCATCCACAATATGGTGGTGGGTTGATGGTGTCCTCACATCTCACTCCAAAGGGTTCATGGTACAGACTGGAAGGGGTCCCCAAGATCCCACTTTCTAGTCTTCACATCTGTAAGTCTGTCTTGTTAAGTATGGGCAGGACCTGTGACGTGTTTTTAACCAATAGAATATGGCAAGGTGATGAGATAAGATTATAATTTGAATGGGATTTCTTGGTTGTATCACATTTGGTAGACTCTATCTTGCCAGCAGACTTGTTCTCTCCATTGCCGGCTCTGAAGAAGCAAGCTGCCACGAAGTAGGTAAATGCCCTGTTAGAGAAGTCCGTTTGGCAAGGGTCTACGGCATCTAGGAACTGAACAAGAAGCTGAAGTTTTTGGACTTACAGCCATGGGGAGATGGATTTGGCAAACAACCTTAGTGAGCTTAGAAGTAGACCCTTTGGCAGTTGAGCCTCCAGATGAGAACTGAGCCTTGGCCAACATTTTAATTTCAGCCTTGCTGAGAGAATGCAGCTCACTCTTGCCCAGACACTTGAACCGCAGAAAGTGTGAGGTAATAAATATGTGTTCTTTTAAGTTGTGGTTTGTGGCAATTTGTTAGAAAGCATAGAAAGCTAATATGGATATTTCCCCATTCCTTTACCTCGGCTTTGGTTGAGTAACTTGCTTTGGCCCATAGAGAATGGCAGCAATGTCAGTGTGCTGGTTCTGTGCATGAGCAATAAGAGGTCTCATGTGTTTGTGCTTGTTCTCTTAAATTTCTATCATCATCTTCAGAAGCATGTGCCTAGGCTAGCCCACTGCTTCCAGAAAGAGAATGAGAGCCCCAAAGAATATTTTCCAGTGAAGTCTAGCCTAGATTGGCCCTTTCTCAATTGACCTACAGATGTGCAAGAACCACCGAATTTGGGTCAGTATGATTCCATGGGTAACTGGGCAGAACTGAAACTGGAGCTCAGCTCTTCTGATTCTTAGTGTGTTGAATTCTCAGGAGAAAGCAACTCAAACTAAATATTAATAGTAATATTTATATTTGCTTTATACTTTGGCATCTGGGGTTTTCATCTGGGGTTTATAGATAGAGGCCATGGAGGGAGCTCTTTGAAACCCTTGAAATTATATATTAAATTTACATTTTGTGCATTTGGTGGAAGGGATAGCCTATAATGGCCTCTCACATTTAGAAAGAGATCTGTAACTCCTCTCCCGTTGAAGAACCACTGACACTAACAGAAATCACTTTCTCCCCTGCTAAGGCCAAGGGATGGTGGGTGTTGTTCACTTAAGAAATACGATTCTCAACCCCAGTTCATTTCTCTTAGTTATTTATCTTAAAATTTTATGGATTGGTTCTTGATGGCTTTCAGACAAGGTACCATTTCTTTATACCCATGCATTTTCTTTATCAGTTAAAAAATATCCATATTTCCCTAAGGAAAATGATTCTAATAAGGATGTTTTTAAAAGCCCAACAACAGGACCTACTAAGAATGCTAATTCCCTTAAGTTCTTTCAGTTTTATGTCTCCAAAAGAAATTACTTCCATGGATGTGAGTGTGGTATATTGATGGGACACATTGTGTTTCCAATTGCCAGGAAGAAAATATCAGAGAACCCAAGGGAGCATGGAGTTCAAATCCCCACTTTGCTCCCATTTCCTAATGGCACAGCCTTGCAGAGGTCACTCCACCTCTGCATTTTGGTTTTCTTAGCCTCTAGGTTGAGACAAGCATATCTATATTTACAAGGTTGCTGTGAGAATTACATGAACTAACATGTGAAAACTTGCTTGGCACATAGTAAGTTGTCAATAAATGTTGAAAATTCAAATTTATTATATTTCCTGCCATTTCTGCTCATTTGCAACACTTCAAAGTGGGGAGAGCCACTCCTTTGTCTCCAAGTGATCACTTGGGGACTGGAAGTGGGCTGTTTATTGACTATTCAGCCAGGCTCCTCCTTTTGGGAGACAGGGGCTATGTAAATACCAGTATTATTATATTATCCATCTGGCACTGTGGCTTCGGAGTATAATTAGCTACTGCAGAAAATACATTGAAGAAAGAAGGATCCAGGATGATTTAACAATAATAGTAGCGATTAGCATTTTTCTTGTGTTATTAAGGACATAGAGTTTATGAGACACTCCAAGAATTTCCAAATATTAAAGAGACTTTAAAATCATTACACTTGTCTCTACTCCCATTACTTATAGCCCTCATCTCAGCCATCAACCCATCTCTTGTCAAGAATATTCTGACAGCTGCTAACTGGCCCCCTCCCCTCTAGTCTCATTCCCTTTTAATTTATTCCGTGCTCTGAAGTCAGAATGATCTTTCTAAGATACAACTAAGACTATGTTCTCTTCGAGGCCCCTTGGTGGTCCTTCAATGACTTTAGGAGAAAAGCCAGACTTTGTTAATAATGTTTCCAAAGCTTTTCTGGGCTGGCCCTTGCCTCATACCTCCTCACACATCTTTCTCCAGCTCTGCCCCTGCTCTGTCAAATTTCATTTCATTCTTCCAGTCTTTCACAGCTCTGCTATCAGAGGGTGAGAGAGTTTAGTACACGGTACCCGTCTACTCCATGCCTGGCCTTGCAGCCAGATGAAATTGGCACAGGCTGTTGGGGTGTCACCATTTTACCCAATAACCCTGTAAGAGAGCCCGGCTTTAGGGCCATTTCGCATGGCGCCTTCCACTCCTTCATCCCCGAATTATATAGACTCACCTGTTCCCACCCCTGTAGAGCAGACAAGTACAGGCCTTCAACAATGGGGCACTGTCTCTGTGAAAATTAGGGCATGGAGGAGCATAGCAGAAAATCTTTGGCACTCTAAAAGTGTCTTAGCTAGAACACAAGGAGCACAAGTCATAAAAGAAAGCAAATCATAAGTTGGACTTTATGGAAACTGCTGTTCTTCAAGACATACTCTTGAAAAAATGAAAAGGTGACCCACAGACAAGGAACAATAGTTGCAAAGATATATCTGATGAAGAACTTGTATCTAGAGTACATAAAGACCTCTCAAAGTTCACTAATAAGAAGATAAACCAACTAAAAATGGGCAAAATATTTGAACAGACATTTCAGCAAAGAAGAGATATGGTAACAAAAAAGCACATGAAAAGAAGTTCAACATCCTGAGTCACTAAAAAAAACAAAACCCAAAAACTAAAATCACAATGAGCTATCACTGAACAACTATTAAAGTGGGGAGAAAAAACTCACACCAGTGGCAGAGGGGTGGGGAAACTGGGACTCTGAAACTTTTTATGGGAAATGTAAAGTAGCACAACCACTTTGGAAAGCATTTTGGCAGTTTCTTTCTTTCTTTTTCTTAAAGATTTTATTTTTAAGTAATCTCTACACCCAATGTGGAGCTTGAACTCACAACCCCAAGATCAAGAGTCACACGCTTTACCGACTGAGCCAGCCACGCGCCCCTTGGCAATACATATGAAAACACATGTCTGCACAAAGGCATGCATGAGGATGGGTATAGTAGCTTTATTCATAATCACCTTCAACTGAAAATAATCCAAATGTCCATTGACTAGTAAATGGATAAATAACTTGAGATACATCCAGGCAATAGGATGCTACTCAGCGATAAACAGCAAACTCCTAGCGCAGGCGACATGACTGAATCTTGAGAGTGTGACGCTAAGTCAAAAAAGTCAGATGCAAGCAACTGCATACTGTACGATTCCATTTCCATGACATTCTGGAAAAGGCAACTTCATGGGAAAAGACATTGGATCACTGGCTGCCTGGCCCTGGGGGTGAGGGGGAGGGAATTAAATGCGGGTGGTCACGAAGGACCTCCTGGGGGTGGAGGGAATATCTGCATCTTGATGGCAGTGGTGTTCATATGACTCTGTTTGTCAAAACTCATCAAATTGTACACCTAAAAAAGTGCATTTGATTGAATGTAAATTTTATTTTCAAAAATCACGAGTAAGAAGAAAAAGAGACACGTGGAACAAAACCCAAACAGGTTTATAAGCTTGCTCAAAATCTCTCAGGAAGTTATTTTTGCAGATTCAACCTGCACTCAGCATCTTGTCCTAAATATAGTCACTGTTTATTGAGATGCTAAGGAGAAAATAATTGTCCCACCATATAAACAAAGCAAACTTGTTTGCCATTCTCTCTGAGAAGCAATGACAATGAAAACCCACTAGGGAAGCCACTGCCCATTGGGGTCCCCATCTGCATTGGCAACAGTCTTGCCCAGCTGTGTGATCTCAGGCAGGACTGGGCCTTTGCAAGGAGAAGAGCATGTCGATCTAAGGACATCTGTAGCCTTGGATTCCATTCTTGAGAGAGTCACGCACATTCCACTGCTAAGTTGTCTTGTTTCTCCAACGGAGTCATGGATAGTTCTGGGTCTCAGTTTCCCCCACTCTTGGGAAGTCTAAGTGCCTTGAGTTTCTCAGGGACAGACCCAGTGTTTGTTAAAAAATAAATAAAGACAGGGGCGCCTGGGTGGCTCAGTCGGTTAAGCATCTGCCTTCGGCTCAGGTCATGATCCCAGGGTCCTGGGATCGAGCCCCATATCGGGCTCTCTGCTTGGCGGGAAGCCTGCTTCTCCCTCTCCCACTCCCCCTGCTTGTGTTCCCTCTCTCGCTGTCTCTCTCTCTGTCAAATAAATAAATAAAATCTTTAAAAAATAAATAAATAAATAATAATAATAATAAAGAAATAAATAAAGACAGCTAACATTTTTAGGTACTTACCATGTGCTACCCACTGTGCTGAAAACTTACATGGGTGATGAGGGCTCATTTCATTTCTCCAACAACCCCATTTTCTTTTCTTTTTTTTTTTAAGATTTTATTTATTTATTTGACAGAGAGAGAGAGATAGTGAGAGCAGGAACACAAGCAGGGGGAGTGGAGAGGGAGAAGCAAGCTTCCTGCCGAGCAGGGAGCCTGATGTGGGACTCGATCCCAGGACCCTGGGATCATGACCTGAGCCGAAGACAGATGCTTAACAGCTGAGCCACCCAGGCGCCCCCTCCCCCCACTTTCTGGGTCAAATAGCTAACCCTTCAAGATAGGCTAGAGAGGCAAGCACACAGTAGATACCATCAGTGTCCTCCTTATTCCCCCCATGCTCTGACTACTTCAGTCAATGCTCCAGGCCTGACTTCTGATTGCCTGCGATTCTTCTCTGTTGAAACCACTTTCCCCACATATGCAGCAGGATGGAAATGGCCCCACTGCACGATGCCTAATAGAAGTCCATGTATAAACATCCCAGCTCCATTGGCCCTTGGAGGGGATAATTCTGAAGTCTATGCTGTAAACCAGCATCCAGAATTTCCACAGGGAGTTTATTCCTCGGGTGCCCAGCCTTGATGAGTTGCCTTCCTTTCTCCCATTTTACTTCTCCATTCTCCTACTGGTGTTGGCTTCACCATACAAACAAACTACTTGCCCACCAATCCTTACCTCTTGGTTCTTATCTAGAATAATCCAAATAAAGAGCCACAATGGCACCTGGACAAATCAGTGTTGCAATAACCATGAGAAGTTGTTCTCAGAGGAGGCTCAGAGACCACGTGCAGAATCTGAATGAATGAATCAATCAATGAATCAATGAATGAATATGTAAATAAATAAAGTCCCAGAATATCAGAAGGAAGTTTGTAGAACCTTGTCGTGCTGAGGAGAGTCTTTCCGGAAGTGGTGAGAATTTAGCTCAGCGCTTAACCCTGAGTGAAAGTTTGGGCGTCTCTTTCGCTATATAGAGCAACATGTGGCTGGACTGTCGTGGTTAAGGGATGAACGAGCAGTGACACCAGCCAGAGAGGGCCCAAAGTGAACAGACTGAATCTGCCTTGGTGGTTTAGTTTCCTTCCACGATACCACCTCTCTGTAAGCCAGCCCTCTTCCTTCCAGGAAGTGGGAAGAAAACAAATAAACTGTATGGCCAGCTCATGTGATGGCATCTGACATGTGGCTCCAGATCCCAGAGTGTCTCTGAGCTCCTGGACCCCAAGTCAGGGCTGGGATGAGCAATAGTATTTGGAAAAAGGTAATGGCCTGATTCTAGGGACAACTTCTTCATGATGATTCTGAAGAGATAAGCCAGAGGCATGACACATCACACATGACTGTGTTTGTGATCTTTCACATGTGGGTAGTAATACCTATCACAGGGCTGACATGGGTAGTAAGTGACACAACATCTGTAAAGCTCATCATAGTGTCTGACACATAACAAATTCCAATTAATGGGACCCCCAATGAGCAAAATGTCCTAGTAGCCGAAGACGAATCTTGTCTTCAGTTTCTAAGTAATGTTCAGCTTTGTTCTTAGAGGAGTGAGTGGCCTCCAATAGCAAAACCACAAAGTAGAGACCATGATGTCTCCCTCCTCAGGTGAAGATTTTTATGACCTGATGCATGTGGAGTACCAAACTGATGCTCAATAAGTACCACGAAATCTCAGTCTAAAGACATAGGAGGAGTTGCTAGTCTTGGAGAGCAATGGACCGCAGCTTCCCCTGAGTGATCTCCCCAGAGCTTATTCTACCCATGGGCATAACTCCAGGGGAAGGAAGATTTACCCTGAAGCTGATGAGCTTGTACTTCATAGTTCCTTACTTGCACAGCCCTCTGAGGCTAAAATTCTATATTCATACTTTGGCTTTTTTGTTGTTGTTAAATAGAGCCCCCTCCCTCAATGGAACACACCTCTGTCCCCATGACCAGAATTTGCTCCTTAATAGGGGCAAGGGTTATGATGGGAACATTCTCTGGGCTCACAGGGGCAATCCAGGTGAAGCTGAAGGAGTGAATCCAACCAGAACCATCCTCATAAGCTGGCTGTGCCTTCACTCAGGCATCTCTTTTTTCATCCTTTCCCACCTCCCTGCCTTCCTCCCATAACAGAGTCACAGGATGTCCAAATGTAGGAAGAATCAAGCTTAACCACCTAATCTCTGGAGAAAGGAAGGTGTTTATTTGCTCAGTGGCTGAATCAAGGTAGAACTTTGGTTTCTTGTCTTTGAGTTTAGAGTGACTTTCTTATATTTTACCCTTCATTACTCCTTCCCTCTCTCCCTCCCTCCCTTCCTTCCTTCCTTCCCTCCCTCCCTCCCTCCCTCTATCCTTCCATTTACTGCCTAGAAATAAAGGAGTTTTATTTTTTCTCTAAAAGGAAGTTACTTCCTGAAAGTGGCCAACAAGGGACAAAGAGCTGTCTAATTTTTTGGCATCCTGCTCTGGGACTCGATTGTTTCCACTGGCCTTTTGTGCTCTTAGTTTATGAAAAATCAATAGTTTAATATAGAAAAAAGTCCCCTGGCTATCTATTTAGAGCTGTATTGCCTTCATTGCAGGGCTCTGGCTCTGCCCGCCTGCAAAGAATTCCTAAATCAGATTGTTTGGTGCAGCGTTAGCCCAGCTCTCTGCAGCCCACCCACCTGATGCCGGATGATGATGGTAGTAACAGCCATAACAGAGCTCAGACACATGTTCAGGGCTGAGCATTTCTGAGAGACATCTCATGTATGATGACCCTCACCTACATAGCTGACACCCAATAAATGCTTAACTGAATTGCTTCAAATGAATAATTGCAGTACCCAAGTAGATAAGATAGAAAGCATCATCCTTGGGTGGGGGGATGGGTTAGCCTGGCGATGGGTATTAAAGAGGGCACGTACTGAATGGAGCACTGGGTGTTATACGCAAACAATGAATCATGGAACACTACATCAAAAACTAATGATGTAATGTATGGTGATTAACATAACATAATAAAAAAAAATTAAAAAATAAAAAATAAATAAAAAATAAAAAAATAAAAAAAGTTTAGAAAAAGAAAGCATCATCCTTATAACAGTAAAAGAAGCAGCTAGGTAGTGGGTGTCTACTGTATTTCCCACTGTCAATATTAATCTTATCCCCTCTCTAGCATACTCACTTAAGAAAACAATTAATATCCCCATGAAAAAATTAAAGCTTAGGGAGTTTATGTGACTTGCCAAGGTCATTGGGGGAAAGCACAACTGGAAAATAATACCCCTTTCCTCTTGCTAAAGCCCATAGTTTCTCTGCTTGACCTTAGGGTCTCTGGCCATATGGGAAAATACAACCCACAGGGATTTAGTGATGAGCTCTTAAACACCCACATCTTAGACTAAATCTTACCCCTTGTTCCCTCCCCAACCCCAGCCAACTGAAGCCCAGAACAAGCAATGTGGACCCTTGGTTCTGGTTGGATTCACTCCTTCAGCTTCACCTGGATTCTACCTGGCTTCACAATGACCCATGATCCATGCCTAGACTCCAGGTGAGGTGGGCCAATTGGGTTCTTTCCTTAGAATTTTGGATTTGAGGGACTCAGGGAGTGAACTAGCTGATAGTGACTTCCTGTGCTGGAAAGTTTTGCAGGCACTGTGGCTGGAGCAGCCTCATGGGTTATGCTCAAGATAAGGCAACAGAGGAAGCTTGGGGAATGGGAGAGGAAAAAGAGAGCAGAAAGAAGAGAGTAAGGTTGTTGCGCACGTGTGGGGGAGAAAGAGGTAGCCTCTTTCTGCTCCCTCCGCAGCTCGGTGGTTTGGAGTTAGCGTCCCACCACTGAGTCGGGGGTCAGCAAACACAGCCTGCAGGCCAAATCTGGCCAGCTCCTTATTTCTGTAAGTAATTTTATTGGAACATAGCCACACCCTTTTGTTGATGTATTATCGGTGGCTGCTTCCAGGCTACAACAGCAGAGTTGAATGGTTTCAATAACAACCAGATGGCCCACAAAGCCTGAAATATGTATGATCTGGACGTTTGCAGAGAGAGTTTGCTGACCTCCGCACTAAGCCTGAGGAATTCCTGGTACATGAGAACTTTTGTCATAACTAAGGTCATTTAAAGGATTTTTAGGTTTCAGAGACTTTGCATACTTTCACTTTGGGAAACGTTGTGAAATACCGTCACACTCCACATTAAGTATATTTCCTTAAAACTTACGTTAAGATGGAGCTACAGTTCATGTAATTGATACAATATTACATTTTAGACAAATTTAATTAAACAATTGATTTTTGACTATACACATTGCATTTCTATGTATTCTGAAGGAAAATTCCTCTCCCCAGCCCCACCCTGGGGGGATCTCAGACCCTGGCCAATCTCACAGGCCTAAGGCTGTGCCTATGAGCTCTGTGGATATCATGGCCAGGCTCAAAGCAAC
Organism: Callorhinus ursinus; assembly: GCF_003265705.2. NCBI lineage: Eukaryota > Metazoa > Chordata > Mammalia > Carnivora > Otariidae > Callorhinus > Callorhinus ursinus. The sequence goes on from NW_027397086.1 coordinate 11,313,877, forward strand.
TGCAATGTCACTTCTTCCTTTATCCTATTGTTTTAAACAGCTCGACTAAGATATAATTTATATGCCATAAAATTGACCCATGTTAAGTGTGCAATTCAATGATTCCTAGTAAATTTACAGAGTTGGGGACCCACCACTGGAATCACATCCCCATCTTACTTTTCAGACAGAGTTCAGTGCTATCTTGAGGTTCACTTTTCCTTCCAGATGGCTTGTCCCCTTCCAAGCTCTGTTCCCTAAGGACGGGCCAGTGCTAACCGTGTCAGCAGCTCACCCTTGTATTTGCTGGACTGCAAGATTTATGCTTTATCTGCATGATCTCACGGCATTCTCCTGGGCCTGAAGTGTGGCAGGCCCAGTCATTTCTAGTTCCCAGATTGCTGTCCAGCTGACAAGTGTTAGTTAGGCACATTTCTAGGCAATGTGAGAGGGTCATCAACACAGCCACCTCTTTCGAAAGTTGGGGAAAGATCAGAGATGGGCATAAATAATGAGTAACTGAAAGGAGCAATCTAGACTCTTTAGGAGTATGGCATTGTGATTAAATTTGCGTTAGAACCCTGGCTCTGACTCCCATTTGCTGTGCAATGTGGGCCAGCTATTCTGGTTCCTCAGCAATAGAGAAGGACAATCCTAGATGCATGGTTAAGGATGAGAAGTGGACCTGTTAATCTCCGTAGACACCTGGAATGGTGCGCAGAGCATAGTCAATTGCGATAAATTTGGAAACAACTCTTAGAAACAGATAAATGTCCTCTTAGCATGCAATTGTAAAGTGAGTTGAGGAAACATTTGTTGAGTCTTCTCGAAGTGGAGGCTGGATGTTCAGAGGCAGCAGGAAGGCTTCAAGGAGAGGCGGTATGAGGATGGAGAGATAGCAGTGTGTCACCCCTCCCCGGTTGGAGGAGAGTGGATCTTGAACAAAGTTTTGAGAAAAACAATGAAAAGTCTATGTCAACAAGGAGAAAAAAACAGAGACAGCATACATGGCTGTAGGGGCTGTGTTAGAATGATTCCCACAGGCTCTGGGATTACGAGATTTACCTCTGCTGGGAAATTGAGTGGGTCAAGGATATTGTACTTAAAAAAGTAAAGACAAATCCCCAGCTGTCATCCAAACTGAGGAAGAAACACAAGACAGAAGTGCGGATGCCATTTAAGGGAAGTATTTGTAGATGGCCCTGTTTGTCAGAGGAGGGAGAAGCCATTCCAGCTGAGGGATTTAGGGAGGCTCCATGGAAAAGTGGGCTTAGGAACTTAGCCTTGGGTCATATGTAGGGTTGTTATATGCAGAGATGAGGAGCAAAGGCATCTCAGAAGATGAAATAGTGGGGGTAAAGGGGGAAACTGGGACCTCACAGAGGCAATAGGTGTAAGAGCAAATTTATTTTAGGTTGGATAATAATATAAATAACCATAACTGCTATGTATCGTGTTATGTGCCATAAACTTTGTGTTATCTTATAATCATAAAAGCAATACTGTAAGATAGATACCATTTTCACTATTTTGTATACGAGGAAATTGAGGTCCGGAGAGATTCAGCAACTTGCTCAAGGTCACATTGCTGCGATTCTGAAACCTTTCAAATTTGTGCCCCAAACCCCAAACCCATGCTCTCTGTTACTGCATGAAGAGCTGAGGTGGGTTTGGAAGCACCATCTTCCAGATTTCATATGAGGATTAAAGGAGGTAACTCATGTGAAATTCTCTCATACTTCTGTCTGTGGAAAGTCCTGCAGAAAGAGCAACTGAAATCATTCCATACATTTCCGAGAGCCGCCATAATAGATCGGATGGCTTAAAACAACAGAAATGGATTCGCTCCTAGTTCTGGAGGTACAAGCCCAGAATCCAGGTGATAGCATGGCCATACACCCTTCAGATTTCCTAGGGAAGAATCCTCCCTTGCTTCTTCCCAGCTTCTGGTGGTTACCAATAGTCCACAGTATTCTTTGCCTTATGGATGCATCACTGCAATCTCTGCCTGTCTCCACATGATGCCCTGCTCTGTGTCTCTGTTTTCACGTGGCATTCTCTTCTCTGTGTACGTGTCCAAGTTTTCCTCTTCTTGTAAGGATACCATTGATCAAGTTTGGTCTCTATGACCTCATCTTAACTTGATTACATCCACAAAGACCCTATTTCCAAATAAGATCTTATTCTGAGATTCTGGGTGGGCATAAACTTTGACACTTGGACCCTGTACAATAATCATCATCATCACTACATAAGAAGTGATACCAGAAGATTCTGGTATAGCCTAAGTGCTCAGTACAAGGTAACCTTAAGTAATAGCAACAGCTGTAGCAACAATGATGATAATAAATAAGATAATGTGTATATTTAGTATCGTGGTTCTTGTATAATAGGACTGCTCATTCTCTTCTTCCCCAAAGCACCTAGCACTCGGAGGGTACACACAGCAAGGTGCTGTATAAATATTGGTTGAACAAACAGCACCTCTCAGTTTCTTAGGAAAAGCCCCACCATTTGTCTCCAAGAAATTGACATCAGACATGGCATGGAGCTGCCGGAGGGGCTGTCACCTGTGAGCAGGAGGTGTGAGTGGATGATGGGCTAGCTCCCTGCTACACGCACTGATGGCGGCTCCTAATGAGACAGGGTGAGAAATGAGCTCAGTCTATGGGGCTGCAGTTTAATCCTTTCTGAGCCCACAGGGTCCCAGCATGATGACACCAGCTGTTTTCAGATTCCTTTCTGGAGAAAGCACAAGCTGTTTTTGGTTTCACGATGCACGAGCTACCCTCAGGACCCGCCCTAGCCCTCGGCACAGTTTGCAACACCACCAGGCAGAGAGGGGAGTGAGGGGACCTGCTTTCCAAGCCAGATGGAGCAGCGGAATCCTAGTGGCTGAGGGCTAGTTCTTTTCTACCTGTGACCCTCTGTCTTCTCATCTGGGAAGTGGGAGTGAAATATTCAGCACACTGGGCTGTCTTGAGGATTAATGAGATAATGGGTCTGAAAAGAACTTTATAACATGGGGAGAAATGTAACTATGTTATCTGTCTAGCCGTTCCACCCTGACAGAGCTAAGCTTTTTCCTCCCTGGTCACTCCCCATATTGATGCAGATTTCTTATTCTCTCTTCATAAAATTACATGCTTAGAAAAGCATTTGAGGGACACCTGGGTGGCTCAGTCGGTTAAGTGTCCGACTCTTGATTTCGGCTGAGGTCATGATCTTGGGGTCGTGGGATCAAGCCCTGTGTTGGGCTCCATGCAGAGCAAGGAATCTCCTTGGGATTCTCTCTCTCCCTCTCCCTCCGCCCCCCATAAATAAATAAATCTTTGGAAAAGAAAAAAGGAAAAGCATTCAAAACTGATTTGAACTCTGACATTCCTGAGTGATGACAGCTTCAAGGGCTCCTTTCCTAGGGGTTTCTTCCCAAGAGGGACCAAAATGATAAGCAGGATGAATTTATTTGTTAGTTCGTTCATCCACTTATTCATTCATCGATACATTTATTCACTTGTTCTTAGAGCCATCATCCATTTAACTATCGTTTATTATGCACTTGCTCTGTGACAGTCGTTTCCTAGGTTTGGAGATGAATCCAGCGAGGACTCTTTTTATGGCACTCACCAGCTCAGGAGGCAAGTATGTGAACACAAATAACCAAGGCAGGGTCATGTTTTGTGACTTGGGGCAAGTCTTTTCCTCTCTCTGGACCTCAGTTTCCCATCTATAAAATGAGACAACTGGACCAATTGTTCTCAATTCCCTCTCCTACCAATCTAAGAAACAACTGCACTGTTGGGAAGAACACAGAACTGGGAGTCAGGAAATTCCCATCATGGTCCTACTCTGCCAACAACTTAGAAAGATTCTAAGTCCTTTCCCCTCTGTGGGTCGCAGTTTCCTGGGGTATACCTGCTGGGACAGGGTAAAATAATCCCCAGGATCCTTGAAGCTTAGAGCCTTTTACTTCATGAGATCACTCAGCTCCTTGTCTGGGGGCCAGCGACACAGCGGTAGCAGCTGAGTGAAGATTCAGAGGAAGGCACCAAAGGGATGGCATAGGAACGGAGCTCCTAGAAGCCTCTATCAGTTGTCAGCAGGTGTTTCCCTGGGAGGCTCAGCATCCTGCCGGGGCTGGTGATCTCTGTCTTCTGCTCTCACAGGCTGAGTACAAAAATGTCAGAGGCAGAGAACAGAGAGCTCCTTTTCCTCACTGAGGCCAACCTGCCACCACATGCCTTGTATCCAGGCAGTGTGCAAGCCATGCTAGTACTGAGTATTTACAGGAGGAGCTGAAAGGGGCAGCAGCCCTGGACCGCCTAGCTGGGGAGCATCCTTCCACCTGGTGGATTCATGAGAGCTTCTTGGAGGATGTCACCTCCAACTTGAGATCTGAAGGATGACAAACAGCTAAACCAAGGGTGATGGGGGTGGGAGGGGTGGGAGAGAGAGAGCAGGGTGCTCTAGGAACCAAGAGTTCAGTGTGGCTGGAGCACTGCGTGCTGAGACAGATGTACCTAGATCTTGAAAGGGTCTCAGGAAGCAGATGACCAGAACTCCAAGCTCAGCAAAGCACTGAGCTCAGGGCAACTTGAGTCTCCCCAAGCCCCCGTTTCCTCCCATATAAAATGAAGCATGCTCTAAATGCTAAGTCCTTATTTTAGTTCTCTGGTTTGATGGAAGCCTTTCTACAATATTTTCAAGATCTCTGCATATATGTGACTTTCCTCCACTCTGCAGCCTTCAGGCACGGACGACCGAATCTTGATCTCAATCAGACTCCCTCCTCTGGGTGAACAAAAGAAAAACTGATTGGATGTGTACATCTGGGGAGGGGGTTCTTTTTTCTTTGCTCTTCTTGCTTTGTGACATCCATTTTTCCCAAGTACATTTCAAAGAGATGTGATGAGTGGAACCACCAAAAGGAAGAGGCTGAATGGATGGCCAGGGAGATTAGATTAGAAAAAGGACAATCCATGTTACTTTTAAGGTTAATGTGAGCAGACAAAAGAGAGTTCCTCTGGAAAATCAGGTTAACTGTAAGGAGATGGAAGAGGGATGCATGTTAATGGGGACAGGTGGGGAGTTGTAAAGGATATTTAAAGAAGAGGAAGCAGAGGACAGAAGCTGGACGGATTAGATGGGGGCCCTGGAGGTCCTACAGGCTTCCTGGAATGGGACCTGCTCCTGAAAGGGGTTCAGCTTCATGTGGGGTCTTCCCAGAGGCACTTTGAGAGGAAATGGAAGGAGCTGTGTCTTTCGCCTACTCCTAGATCAGCCTATATCATTGTTCATGTGGACTTTGGACCACTAAATTACCTCCTCCCTCTGCTGGGTTTCCTTGCCTTCATCATTACAATGCAACCAAAGCTGCTTTCCTGTCTAGCCTCTAGCTGCCTCATCGCCCTGTATTTATTCCATGTTACCTGTCTCCGGTTGCCTAACTTATCTGGCTGTTTGCTGAGATTTTGCATCCTTCCATGCTTCTGAAGCTCTACCAGTCCCATCTCTCTACTTGGGAGAGGTATGTTGAAGATATGCAGAAGTCCTAACTCCCACTACTTGTAAATGTGACCTTATTTAGAAATAGGGTCTTTGCAGATGTAATTGAGTTAAAATGAGACCATACTGGATTAGAGTGGGTCCTCAATTTAACTGGCCGGCGTCCGTATAAAGAGAGAGGAGGCACATTCACTCGGAAGAAGGCCACACGACCATGGAGGCAGAGATTGCTTGAGGTGATGTAGCTATAAGGTAAGGGACACCAAGAATTTCTGCCAAACACCAGAGACTAGGAAGAGTCAAAGAAAGATTTCTTCTTACAGCCTTTGGAGGGAGCATGGCCCTGCCGATAGCTTGATTTCAGACTTCTAGCCGCCAGAATTATGATAGAATAAACTTCTGTTGTTTTAAGCCCCCTGGTTTGTCATAATTTATATCAGCAGCCATAGGAAACTAAGAGAGTTGCTTCTCTGTTCTTGTCCTGTTTTGTTTTGTTTTTTTAGTGTACAGCTGTTCTGCTTGCCTGTCTCTAATCATCCTAGGGATGAGGGCATCTGATTTCCTTTTTGAAAATGACCCTTTCCCATCCTGTGTGCCTTCCTGCAGCCAGAGGGTAGCCTCATGACATGCTAGGCCAATCAGACACACTCCCTGGGAATGTGAATCTTCTGCAGAGCGGCACTAGCTGGATCAATGGCTGGAGCTCACTTCTCTCTATGGCATTGTTCTGAATGGACTGTCCATTTGTCTCCTCTCCCTAGATCCCTGGAGCAGTCCCTGCTCCTTTCCAAGACCAGAGATCAACCCCATAGCCTTCCCGTAATTTTTTTTTCATTTTCTTCTTGAGCTAGAATTGATTTCTGATGTTAGCAACCCGAGAACTTAACACGGTGCAGGCCCTTCTGCTCCCCACACTCAGGAATCCAAGCCTCCACTCCAGTGCTCACGTGTGATCAGGTGTGAGTCTGTAGAGGACTTCCTCACCTCCTTTCCCCAGGAGGAAGAACTGGGTTTCTGTCTGTGTCAGTAGTACTGGGGAATATAGAGATACTCCATTAATGAGTGTTGAATGGCCAAAGGAAAGGAGCCTCCCTAGGGTCCCCTGTACTGTTGTGTGTGCTTTGGTGCTAAGAAATGATAAATTGATACATTTAATGTTATCTTCCATCACAGCTCCACATCTCTCACAATACCCCTGAGACCAATCAATACTCATATACTCCAAAGCCAGGACTAGGGTGAAGGGAGTAAGGCTCTGGGGCGGAGGTTGGGGGCAAAATTTAAGGAAGTGCTCACTCTCATTCATGATCAGAGTCACGCAAGTGACATCCTTGAAAGTAACTGCTTCACTAAATTTTATCCAAATATGCACTTTTCTTAATTAAACTACCCAATATAAACTACCCAGTGATTCATTATCAAATCTACAATGGCTCGGGCAGAAAAGAGCCCACCCACATTATTCCGTTTCTTTAAGGAAAGGACAGATGTGTAATAAGATGTGGTCAGTGCAGTGGAAAAAAACATTCTAGGCTAAGAGGCAGGAGAAATGGGTCATATTTTTGAGCTTCTCTGTAATAGTTGTGGGATTTCAGTGATGTCAATCTTCTGGGAGTCAATCCCATCATCTTCAAAATGGGGATAATAACAAGATTTACTATTATTATTATATTGTTTTGTGAACATTAAGTAATACATTTAAAGTAGTTAAACAATGCCTAGCTCAGAGTAGGCATGATATAAACATTAGCTGTTCCTGTCATCATATAATGGGCAGAATGGTTCTGAATTTATCTCTTTTCAGTCTTCAGAAAGACGGGGTAATAATGTTCACACACGTAATTGTCAAGATCATTGGGCATCTCCAAATTAAAAAAAAAAAAGGTGAGAAAGTGAAAAGCATGGATCATTATCTCTGTGCCAACAAGTTTGGTTAATCTGTGATGTAAGAGTTTGGGTTCAGATATCAGAGAATTTTTAACTTTGACACAAATTTGCTGCCTTACCTTGGGCAAGTCAGGCTAAGTTTCTAAGACTCCATGTAGTCATTTTTAAACTAGAGGTACCAATAATCTGTACCTTATAGGGTTTTGTGGGACTTAAATGGGATTATAGCGGCAAGCGCTTTGCATAGATTTTGACAGATGGGTAGTGATCAATGTAACATAGCTGGTATCATTGTTGGCGAAGTTTCTGTTGAAGCAGGGGTTAAAATGGCAGTTGCCTGTGACTTTGGGAGGGGATTTATGGGAGCCAGTGGTTCTCTTCAGCAGGCAAGAGAAGGATATCAATCGGTAAAAGTAAGCTGTAAGTGAAAATTGAAACTGTCAGATGGTGTGGACTCCCTGCTCAGTCTCTGGCAAGTTTTCCTCTCTTCTTTTAATTAAAAGTTTTTGTCTTCTGATGTAGAAGTGGAATAAATCACTACTGACCTTGGCATGCTCAGTGCCTACCTGGGGCTGAAGCCTGGGAGTCTTCTTCCTGGGGAATCCATCGCGGGGACCGGCTCCTAGAAGTCACTCAACAGGTCTCCCAGCACAGTGGGCATGATGGCTTTGGATCCTGACCTGTTTAAAACCCAACTCTAGGACTTCTGGATGTTGGATTTTGGCAAGTTATTCTGAAATATACTTTTCTTTTTTTATGAAATGGAGGTAATAATTCCTACTTTGAAGGTTTTTTTTTTTTTTTTTTTTGAGCATTACATCAGAAAAAGCATTTCTAATACAATGCCTATACATAGAAATTCCTTTCCTCACTCCGGGCACTGATGTGTTGTTCTCTGGAAGCGCTTGACTTTCTCAGGCCTATCAATCAACATTCTCCACTTAAGGAAATAGTGTGGCAAAGAGCACAGACGCTGGAGTCATACCACTTGGATTTGAGACTCAGTTCTAGCATCTACCCTATGACATTAACCAGGTGAGTTAACCTCTCTGTTCAGGTTATCTTTTCTGGCATCAAAGTCGATCTCAAAACTTAGTAGTTTGTAATGATTATTATATTTTGATCACCATTTAGTAGATCAAGAATTCAGGACTCAGCTGGACAGTTGATCTTGGATCCATGTGGAGGCAAAGCAGATGAAGGATTCACATCTGAGGTGGCTTCTTCACTCACATACCTGGTGCTCTGTTGCTGCTCAACCTGCATCTGCCTCCCATGACATCCAGGTTCCGGGACCTCTAATCATCGTTTGGACTTCTCATAGTGTGACAACTTCATGGTTGTTGAACTTTTTACACAGCTTCTCAAGAATTTTGGAGAGGGGGTACTCCAAGAAAAGCTTCTCATGACCCAGCCTCAGAAGTTCCAGACACCATTTCTGTAGCCTTCTGATTCAGCAAACTATTAAGACAGCCTCAGTTCAGGGAGAGGAGAATCCAACTCCATTTCTCAATTGAAGGAGCAACAAAGAAGGGATAGCCACCTTTAATTTATCATACCCCCCCAAGCCTCCACTTTCTACTTCATGGGACTTGAGGAGAACTTAATGAGGTACTGGACTGACAGCATTTAGCACAGTAGCTGACATTTAATAATCACTCAATAAAAAGTGACCTGTTATGAATTAGTTAGCCCTTCTCCAGCCATCCCTTCTTCCTCATGGTTGCTACCTTCCTCCCCACCACTTATGCCCTGTGCACACACACAAATCAGAGCTTTTTCCAAGTTGAAATGAATGGATGGTTTTAGGGGGAGAAATGAGACAGTCCTGGGCGTGCGATTTTGGTTCATGCTATGATTCAGACCTGGACAATGGTGGTAGTGTAAGAAATGGGAAAAGTGGATGAGTTCAGAGGCTATTGGGAAATTACATTAAGAGCTTAGTGATTGATTGATTGATTGATTGATTACTTGATGGAATGGGCGTGTAAGGAGAAGAAAAGATGAGTCAGGACAATGCCCAGGTAGTTGACCCAACCAGGTAACTGGTTGGGTGTTTGTGTGTTTCACCAACATAGGAAACACAACATTTAGGTTCTGTTGGCTACTGTTTCTTTTTCTTATACCCTTGTCTTCCCCATATCTGGGCAGCAGGGAGACATCCTAGCAATTTAAACATTGCTCTTTCAGTAACAGGGAAGCCTTGAAGCTCGTTGATCAGAGGAATGACATGAAACAAGTTGTTCCCTAGGCAGATTATGTGGTTTGTAGCAATGCAAGACAGATGACTCTATCTTGTATCAGTGTTGGTCTGTTCATATTTAAGACTCTTCATGGCATTAATATCGCCTCGTCTTCTGCATAGATAGAGTGCGATTTTCTAGTAGCAAGTTTCAACTGTAAAAGAGAGTGGGAAAAACAACGCTTTCCAACTTAATGAGAACATAGACTGCCCAGATTCTTGGGGAGAGGGTATCTGTCAATCTGAGTATTATTATTCAGAGGTCCCATCCCTTTATATCTCCATCAGCCTAAGGTGACATCCCAAATGAAGTCTATCACATTGTCTTGTATCCCCCCTCTGGTGTGGTCCTTCTTTATGGTCTTTGGCTAAACTCATTGCTCGTAGCTTCATGCACACAGCTCTGGGCTTCTCCAAATGCCCTCTGGCCAGGGAGGGCTCTTCTGTGATATTTGATCTGCCAGCTGGTGTCAAACAGGCTTAGCTTTTCCACAGAGTAAATGCACTGCAGAGAAACCGTATAAAAAACACATATCATGATGTGTTCATGATGTGACATGAATTCAGATATAACATGATAGGCAATTTTCCCCTTCTCCATAGTAGCCTTACTCTAGTTTTTCTTAAATTTTGTAATAATGTGATCCTACATTTTATGCAACTTAAGATCTGGACCTTGTTTAGAGCATTATAATGGAGCAACAATAAAACAGCAATGAAACTGTTAACAATCATAGTAACAACAGCCAACTTTAGAGTGTGTTTATTACATGGCAGGCATTGTGCTAAACGCTTTATATGTGCTTATCTCTTTAATCACCATCTTTGTGACGGACGATTTTTGTGTCCATATTACACATAAGATTTAGAGAGGTCAAGTAATTTGGCCAAATGGCTAATACGTAGTGAAGCCAAACTTCAGATCCAGGTCTTTCTGATTTGGTTCCCCTGGTGAGTAAGGATATTCACATGATACTGGATATTCACATTCTACTGCCCTGGATGGTTTCCAGATGCATTGGGTTTGACCTGAGCTTTGTCTTGATGAAGGACTTGCAGTCTAGACTAGTTTACTTTACTGAGTGCTGTACAGGGCCCTGACATCCTGCTGGATGGAAAATGATAGAAACACATTAGGCAATCAAAATGTAAACGTTTTCACTTAAAGAGCAAATTGTGGAACTCATAGGGGACTTGAGATCCATCACACTGGAATTCAGCAGCAAGGGTAAAATATCCAGGTATGGTAATAAGTTCAGACCAAGGGAATGTCGGCAGAGTGGTGATTTAATTAAAGATAGAGGGCTAGGTTTCATACCCCCACTGCTACTGACACAAGCAAGTGGCCAGGGCTCTGGAGGACAGGTGACAATCAGTGCCATTCTCTGGGGCTCCAGGGGAGATTTGCAGAGACTTCTTGTTGGGAACTCTTTTTTGGCTAATATCTTAGAACTCATTCATGCGTTTATTATGCCATCGACACCGGCAGGAAATGTAGTGTTGAGGACCAGCCGTATGAGCACTAGGCAATGGGACAACCTGAGAACACACTCTCTTTACAGAGAGGCAACCTCCACTTCATCTTGATAGATGAAATATGGCTATTTCATCTATCAAGGTGTTCTAGAAGAAACCACAAGCCCAAAATGAAGTCATTTGCCCCCATGACAGCAAACCAAGATCTAATTACAATGTTAAACCTGTCCCAGGAATGTGACCTTTCAACAGCCCAATCCAGAATTTCCAGATCAGCACTAGTGAGGTCAGCTGAGTGATGAAAACCTTGTCATTCCCTCTCCCCGCCAAAAGAAAGATGCCCTGGTCAAAAACAATCCCCTCATCCCTTTTTTTTCTTTTGCTAATAACTTCCTTGACCCATCCACCTATCTCTAAAATCCTTCCATTTTGTACAACTCCTCAGAGCATTTCTCTACTTCCTGTATGTGATGCTGCCTGATTTGTGAATCGCTTAATAAAGCCAATTAGATCTTTACATTTACTCGGTTGAATTTTTTGTTCTTTAACGAAGGTAAGCTGCGCATCAGAATGCCTATGTGAAATATGCAGACTTGTAAATACTAGACAAAATAAAGAAAAAAGTCCTTCTGGCCCACATCTGTTGGGCAAATGAACCCCATGTTTCTGGTTGGAAATACAAAATTTATTCAAATGTCACTTGTTCTAGGAAGACTCTGTGTTAGTTTGCTAGGGCTGCCATAACAAAGTACTACCATCTAGGTGGCTAGAAACAACAGACATTTTTCCTCTCATCATTTTGGAGGCTAAAATCTGAAATCAAGGTATCCATAAGGCCATATCCCCTCTGAAACCTGTAAAGGAATCCTTCCTCCCGTCTGCCTAGCTTCTTGTGGTTTTTCTGGCAATCAGGACTGAGGAGTTGAGGGCGGTGGGCGGGGGGGAGGGGAAGGAAATTTCCAACCTTCTAATCACTTGGTAGGTTCCACTGCTAACCAGCCCCAACCCCTAGGTGCTTTCCAGGAAGTCACTCCATTAACATAACAAAAGATGCTCTTATTGCTCTCATCCCTTAGGAAATTCCAAGGGTCTATTTTTTGTTATAAATCACAATATCACAAATACCTTGGGAGAAGAGGTTCTGAAAGGCATCAGAGAAGAGTCATTTATGCTGGAGGGTGTGGTCAGGAAGGAAGAATAGGATTTTGTAGGTGGGAGGGGGAGTTGGGGAATAGAGCACATTGTGGGCCCAAGCAGAGCCCCAAGGCAGAGTTTTGAGGATTGCTAAGAAGTTGGAGAGACCCTCCAGGCATAAGGCACAGGTCAAACCATGGCCAGGTCAGAGGGCAGAATGCTTGAGAAGCAGTGACTGGCAGTGATGGGGGCATGTCAGGACGAAGGGTGAGAAATGAGACTAGAAAATCAGGTGGGGCCATTGGAAGAAGGACCTTGAATCCCAGGGTAAGGACTTTGAATCAGGAAAGTGGCTCTGCGATGGGGAAAAAGTTACCCTTGCGAGGCTTTCTTGGGTGGAATAAGTAAGAGGCAACAGTTAGTCCACAGAGTCGCGTGGACTGGTGTGCAAGATAGAGGACTTGTTTTTCTCTTATAATTGAAAGTCATTTCTGTTTTAAGCCACGCTTCTACTGTATGGTGATTGTTAATTACCAGGGATGTGGCTAAGTTCTCCCCTTCTGTGGAGTTGGGTCTAAGTCCTGGGGGATGTACACAGGGCATAGTCATACTGGGTGTGGATTCTGTCCAGATCCATCCTTTCTCCTCTCCTGGCCCCGGCTGCCTATCAGGAAACTGCTGAATCCTTCCATCTTCCCCACCACAGATCTCTCCACGTGGACCATCTCTTCAGACCACATCTGTGCTGCCACCCAGAACGCACTGTCTTGTCTTTGGGCAACTCCAAGAGCATCTCTCAGACCTGTCTGCCCAGACCCTTGGCTCTTGTAAGCTTCAGATGCCCTAGACCTACGTTGGGTTTCTCTTAATTTCTCTGTCACTCTGGGGCAGACAGAGCCGAAGGCACCTTCCTCACACATGTCAATTACACGCTTAATTTGCTTCACTTTTTATTCTTCCTCTTCAGTTTGAATCAACATTCTTGATCTCAACATTAGCAGTGAGGGGGGATTCTTTTTTTAAATCTAACTCAGAGATTCTTAATATGGAGCCTAATAGAATTTTTTAAAGGTCTGTGAACTTAGATGGGGGAAAAATGCATCTTTATTTTTACTTACTTCTGACTGAAACATATCATTTCCTTCCCTTACAAATCTAAGCAACAAATCACATTGGTTTTAACAGTATTGGTGGCTTTGTAAAATACAGAAATAATAGATATTTTCATAATCACATTATAGTCATTACAGATATCCTGAAATATTATTGATATATATATATGACTCTTTCCAAATTATAGTAGTCACTATAATATCTTGTTAATATGTCAACAAAGAAGCGCATATGTTACTATGCTACAGAATTTTAAACTGTTTTAATGAGTGAATTTCTGTATAATTGGCTTCCTCTGTGTTAGTATCTGTTTCATTTTTCAGGAAGAATTATTAAAAAAAATAAAAACCTTTGGGGTGCCTGGGTGGCTCAGTCTGTTAAGCATCCCACTCTTGATTTCAGCTCAGGTCATGATCTCGGGGTCCTGAGATGGAGCCCCATGTCAGGTAGTCTGCTTCTCTCCCTCTCCCTCTGCCCCTCCCTAAGCACACACACACATACTTTCTCTCTCTCTCTCTCTCTCAAAAAGTAAATAAATCTTAAAAAAAAAAAAACCCACACCTTTGAAATGGTGAAAAATGAGCACTAGTCTCCTATAGAATGTGAGACAATCTCTAATGCCCTTCTGGTTACCTGATTCTATAGTAGTCTTCACCTTTCATTGCCTTTGAGCTATTTTATGACTCTGAAAATTGAGCAAAACAGACCAGTGGAAATAACTCTTGTCTAGAGAAGTGAAATGTGTCCTGTAGAGGTATAGAAGATCCCTCTTTGACCTTTTCCAGGCACCCGAGCTACAAGCAAGCTTTGCATGTATTAATACATTCATGTCAGCATTTCCAATTGCCTATATATGTTTCTGCTTTTTGGATTCACCCTTTGAACTGGTTTGTAACACCTTCCTGATTTCTAGATTCACTAGTGAGTTAAATAAATACTTAAAAACCTATTCATTTTGTAGCTGTGATTTTATGTAAAACTGATTTGCAATATGGCTTATGCATGTAAAGAACTATTCTGTGGTGTCCATAGGCATCACATGTCACCGCAAGGGTAAGAAACCCAGCGTGTAATCCCCCATCCTTGGGTACCTTCTGGCCCTAGACGTTTGATACTCAAAAGCCTTTGTTCTTCTTCTGCAGGACTATCCCTTTGTCCAAGCAATGCAAGCCAGGGGGGTCTAGCTGCCGTTTGAAAGGGGATGGTCAGGTGAGCAAGAAAGAGCAGGGTGGGGATGAAGGAAGCAGAAACACCATCTAAGACTTCAAAATCATCCGACAACCTGAAATAAGGAACGATCATTTTCATCTGACAGGAAAGGAAGGGTCTAGAGTGATAGATATTAAGGGCTTTGTCTGAAGTCACTCTAGAATCCCAGTCATCATTTTCCACAGACTATGTTACACAGAGAGGGGCGTAGGGGGGTCACCGTCCACTTTGCCCTGAAGGTGGAACCCGGGAGAGGCTGGGGAGAGGCAGAGCATCTTCAGGCACGCAGCTCTTTAGGCTGAGCAGCCATTTGGCTCCTCACTGTAGCTGTCGTCTTTCTCAGTAGGGCCGCGGCGGGGAAATGTCAGGCTGGTTCCCCATTGTACACATCAGTGTAACTGTGTTGTTGCTGGTGTATCTTTTTTTTTTTTTTTAATCACAAGGCTGGGCCTTCTGGTAATAGACAAAACATGAGCCTCTGCTTGCCTGCTTTCCTCTGTGCGTGTCATCGGTGTAATCAGGGAACAGGTGGGGACAGGCGATTAATAGGGAGGGAGGGAACAAGGAGGAGAGGGGATCTACTCAAGGAGTTGGTGGGGGGAGTTAATTTGACCCTGAAGCTCGGAGGCACTGTCTCCTCCAGCAAGGCTGCCACAGCAGATATCAGTGGGAACAGCCTTTCTCCAGGCTCTCAGTCTCATTTCCAGTCTGGGCATGCTTGAGAAACCATTACCATATTTATAGAGCTACCTGGCCCCACGGCACACGCATGAGAGGGTTAGAAAGACCTATCTATTTTTCCAGCTGTGCTGCTATCCTCGGCAGCAAGGCTGGCGGGGGGAGAAGGGAGGGCCTGGTCCCAACATTAGGACAGATGAGAATTAGCCTCCTGTTTGTCTCTTCCAACGGGTCGGCTTGAGCCAGGGTGGCTAGCATTGGATCTCTCAAGACTGAGGAAAGGAGCATGGTGGACTGCTGGTGAGGGAGAGGATTGCCCAGGAGCTAATGTCAATGTTTGCTCGCCTTTACCCTCAACCCAGTTCCCTTATTAAAATGCAAAGCTGCTGGTAGATGAGGGGGGAGCGGGGGTGGAGGCTCTGGAAGCATTGGCCGAAAGTGGACAGAGCTTGAATTTAAGAAACAAAGAGATCTTATTAGTTGTATAACCTTGGGCAGATTATCTAATTTCTCTGACCCTCATTTTAGTCATTTGCACAAAGGGGATGATAATGAATTGTTGGAAGGATTTAATTACAGACATAGTTGGATGTGTCTTAATAAGCGTTCCTCTTCCTTGATCAGGCCATTCTGCCCCACACTTGAGTTTTGGCTCACATCACTGCATACGATGTTTGTTATAATGGTCATAAATGCCTGTGTGAATGTATCCACCCCTCGCTACCCCATCCCCCAGCACATATGTGCTCCTGTGCTCTATCTCTCTTTCTCTCTCTCTCTCTCTCACACACACACACACGCGAGCGCATGCATGCACACATGTGATTTTTTCTAACCTTCAACTGTGCCACATCTACCTTGTTCTTTATACAAGTTGGTAGGCCTCGTACCAGGAAAGTGGCTCTCAGGATTATAGTCCCAAATAAGGGTCCTGAGACATTTCTGATTGTTTGTGTCTCCGGGCACCCCATGTTCCCACGACTATCTGGTTACAATATCAAGGTTGCAATGAGAGCAATTGACAGCACGCTTTATCCCCTGCTCAGTCCAGCTAAACATCAACTATACTGGTAGCAATTGGAGAATATATTTCACTTCATGCTCTGACTGGCTAATGAGCAAGAGAGAGCAAGCATCTTGAAGCAAACCCTTGGTTCCACAAGAACTCTAAAACTGAGCCACAAAAGATACTATGGAGTCTCCTCATTGGGACCATCTGTGGGTGCTATTCACAACCCCTTTTTCCTCTTTTCCTTTAATTAGAACACCTGATTCCCGAGGGGGAGGGAGAATTTGGATATCATCCAAGAAAACAAATATATGTGGATAGAAGGGTATCACAGCTGTATATGCATATTGTGGGGGGTGGATGGAAGTGGGTGCATGGCAATTAGAGAGGTTCTCCAAGCACAGGTCTCTGGACAGAGACGCCAGGGCAAAAGCAAGAGAAGACCAGATAGAAGTGGGGGAGAAGTGAGGCGTTCTCAGAAAGCAAGGGTCATAGTGTGAAGCAAAAATAAAAGAGTGCTATACAACTATGAAGCTAGAAAATCTGTCCTGACCCACTCACTCCTCCCAAAAGTTAGGGAAAACTAATCTCACGTCAGAATAAGCAACACAAAAGGATCAAGTTTGAGTCCCATACAAATTTATTAGTAAAGAAAAAGGGGACCAGAGAGGACTATAATATCTCGATTGGCAATTTATGGGCAATGAAAATGAACCATAAAAACATACTCCAGATGGATGAAACCCGTGGGCTCAAATTTCAAAATGTACTAAAAGAAATTAAAGTAATAATGAGGAAATGAAAGAAAACATAAATCTGTAACAGAAACACTTAGTAATAAAGTTACAGAACACCAAAAGAATTAGGAAATAAAAAAAAAAACCCTACTGATTTCAGAAATAAACATTGAACTGGAAAGAACACAAGAGTGAATGAATACAGCAGAAAATAGCCTAAAAAATAAAAGTTAAAAGGAGTAAAATTTTAAACACCAAAACAAATGAAGAAAGAGATTAAAAAAAAAGATTTGAGAAAAAGGGACAGAAATAGAAAACAGGTAGAGAGAAACAAACATGTATATAATATGTAAGAGTTCACAAAGAAGAAAAACAAACAATGGAACAGAAATCATAAAAACCACCCAGCCAAACAACCACTTTTTTTCTGGCTGGAACCATGGAGGGTGCAGAAGAGAAGACGAAGAAGGCTCCTGCTGTACCAGAAACCCTTAAGAAAAAGCAAAGGAATTTTGCAGAGTTGAAGATCAAACATCTGAGAAAGAAGTCTGCCCAAAAAATGCTTGGAAAGAGAAGGAGGAAGCTTATTTATGAAAAATCTCAGCATTACCGCAAAGAATATAGGAAGATGTTCAAAATGGAAACTTGAATGAGTAGGATGGCAAGAAAAGCTGACGACTTGTGCGTACCCACAGAACCCAAGTTGGCACTTGTCATCAGGATCAGAGGTATCAGTGGGGTGAGCCCGAAAGTTGGAAAAGCGTTGCCAGATCGTCAATGGCACTTTTGTTAAGCTCAACAAGGCTTCAGTTAACATGGTAAGTCTTGTGGAACCATATATAGCATGGAGGGACCTAAAGTCGGGAAATGAATTGATCTACAAACGTGGTTATGGCAAAATCAACAAGAAGTGAATGGCCCTGACAGATAATACACTGACTGCTCGATCTTTTGGTAAATATGGCATCGTCTGCATGGAGGATCTGATTCACGAGATCTATGGTGGAAGAACATTTCAAAGAAGCAAACAACTTCTTATAGTCCTTCAGATGATCTTTTCCATGACAGGGAATGAAGAAAAAGACCACTGATTTTGTAGAAGATGGCAACAGGGAAGGCCAGATCGACAGGCTTACTAGAACGATGAACTACAGTTATCTATCATGATTATTTTTGTAATCTGGTCAGTTAATAAAAGACTATATTCAAACTGAAAAACAAAAACCAAACAACAACAACAAAACCAGTTTAATACAAATTTGCCTTTAAAAAAAAAAAGGATCTGAAAGCACATACTGGAAAGGAACCCTATATACTCAAGAAAAATGACCCAGAATGACCAAAATCGAAACATTCTAAAAAATGCTTTGAGCTCCTAGGCAAAAGGACTAAGTCACTTAAAAAGGAAGGAAAATTTGATGGCTATCAGATTTCTTGACAGCAACACTTTATATCAGGAGACAATGGAACGATATATTTAAGATACTCAAGGAAAGAAAATAGAGCCATATATTATTAATCCAGCTGAACTTACTTTCAAGTATAAAGACAGATAAACTGCTATCAATAAGAAAGAACTCAGGAAATACTGTTCCCAGGAGTCTTTCTTGAGTAAACTACCAAAGAATGAAATTGACTGGAGAGACATTGACATAAGGCCTGGTGGTGAGCATTAAATGTATAGCTGCCTGTAGAACAAAGTATAAATGATGTTTATAAGAGAGAAGGTACCAGCCATAACAACTGTATGGTCTGAAATTGTAGGAACAAACATCAACTTTTAAAAAAGGGGGTAAGCATATAAAAAGTAGATTAAGCTCGTGATTGCTTTACAATTATTACCTAGGAATTAAAAGATACTGTTTCAAATCAATTCCTGGGATAAAAGGTGGTGAAGAAGAGATTATTAGCAAATTTAAATACTATTCATAGAAGTAAACTAATAGTCAACTGCCATAAATATAAAAGTATCAACATAAAGGAAGCAGTTTGAACAAACTTACAAACTTTCTGAAGCACTCTATTCTCCCCCTAAAAAAATGGAAAAATATAGAAATAAATCAAATAGACCAAATTATGAAAGACCACTTGTATAAAAGATAGTATATTTATAAATACAACATAAAACATGACAGAGCAAAGGGCAAATATAACAATCGTATCTATAAGTATCATGGGCTTAATTCACCTCTTTAAAAAATTTAGATTGTCTAACAAAACAAATTCCATATTGTGCTGTAAATAAGAGATACCGACCTTGAAACTGTGAGATAGAAACAGGTTAAAAATAAAATAAAAGGATGGGAGCACATATACCAGGCAAATGGAAAAAAAAACAAATCAGAGGACATTTTCATCACCCCAAAAAGAAACCCAAACCCATTAGCAGATAATCTTCACTTCCCTCAAATTCCCCAGTCCTAGGCAACTAATCTACTGTCTCTATAGATTTTCCCATCCTATACATTTCATCTCAGTGAAATCTTACAACATGTGCTCTTTTATAATCGTTTTCTTTCACTTAGCATAATGTTTTTAAGATTCGTCCATGTTATAGTATGTATCATCTCCAGTCCTTCTGACTGCCAAATAATATTCCATCGAATGAATAATTCACTGCATTGAAGGTTGCACAATTCTGTGAATATACTAAAAAACATTCTACAGTTTAAATGGGTAAGTTTTTGGTATATGAATTATATCTCAATAAAGCTATTAGCCCAAAAAAAGAAGATAAGGAAAATAAATCAAGGTTCACAGTCTGCATATTAGAAAAGGTATGACCAACTTGTCCAGTTTGCCTGGGATTTTCCTGGTTTTAGCACTGAAATTCTCACATCCTAGGAAATACATGGGCAAACCGGGATGTTAGTCACTCTAAGTGTAGACCAATGCTATTTAAAAGAGACACAGAAAGATATTTATAATGTTATACACTGTAAAGCACAATAAAAATAGAGCTGTTAATAATACGCATCTAAAACCATAGCAAAAACATAAAAAAATCTAGAAAGAATATAAATTAACAGTAGCATCAAACATACCTAGCACAAACCAAAATGTATGAAGTAGGCAAAGTTTGATACAATTTGGAAGGCCTAACCAACACAGTGAATAAAATAGGTATCTGAATATTAGTAATTCAGAACACACATTATTTTCAAGGGTGTATAGAATACTCATGCAATTGTCTATACTTTAGGACACACGCACAATGCCCCTCAGTAAGTTCCAAAGAATAGAAATAATAGATTTTATGATGATAGTCAAGAAAAGTAGAAATGATAGAAAAATTTTTTAAAGTTTTCTCTGTCAAGAAATTTTTTTAAATGTTTACTTAAAAACCTTGGGGAAAGTGAAATAAAGTTTATAACTTTATTTAAATTATTTAAAAATGATAGTAGTAATGAAAATACAGCATGCAAAGTCTATAGACTAAAACTAAAGCATTTGTCAGAGAAAAAAATCAGAGCATGAAATACCAATGTCGAATAAATTAAAAAGATAAAAATAAATGAATAAAATACCCAACTCAATAAAGTTAGAAAAACTAGAACAAAGTAAACTAAAAGAGAGTAGAGGGAGGAATTAATGAAGATGAGAGTAGGGGATTAATGAAGTGGAAAACGTAATTTAGTAAGTCCAAAAGTTAGTACTTTAAAAAAAATATTGGGCGCCTGGGTGGCTCAGTCGTTAAGCGTCTGCCTTCGGCTCAGGTCATGATCCCAGGGTCCTGGGATCGAGTCCCACATTGGGCTCCCTGCTCAGCAGGAAGCCTGCTTCTCCCTCTCCCATTCCCCCTGCTTGTGTTCCTGCTCTCACTGTCTCTCTCTGTCAAATAAATAAATAAAATCTTTAAAAAAAATTAAAAAAAATCAATAAAGCTACTTGCAAACCTAATGGAGACATTGGTGGAAGAAAACATTCATACATAAAATTAGAAATAACAAGGGGGAAATAACTATTAAAAGAAAAAATAATCTCAAGGGACTACTTTGTATGATTTGCATGGAATATACCTGAAAATCAGAAGAAATTCATCTTTTTAAGGAAAACTACAACTTACCAAAATTCAGAAAGTTGCAAACAATCCATCTTTGAAAAATTAATGAAAGTCGTTACAAAGTTCCTCATACAAAATCACTACGACAGGTACTTTCATATTTGAATTCTACCAAATCTTTAAAATCAGATTGTCAATACTCCTTAAATTATTGCAAAGTATGTAAACATAAGGTACTCTTCCATATTCATTTTATAAGATGAGCATAATGTTTGTTTCATCTTCCTTAGCAAAGTTTGCATCAAAAAATAAAGGTACAAATCAACATTACTTATGAATATCAATGCAAAAAAATTAAAATCAGCATATTAAAAAGACATATATTACACCAAGTGGGTTTTATTGCAAGAACAGAGTGTAGTTCAATATTAAGAAATCTATTAATATTATCCATCATATTAATAGAACTAAGAAGAAAAAATCATATGACATGTTTATAGATGGATGAACCATTTAACAAAATCCTACACATTACACATGTTAAATACACTCAGTGAAATGGGAAATATCAGAGGATATTTCCTTAGTCTGTGCCAACATTTCCATTCATTATCCAAATTAATCCTAATGACAATCTTACAAGGTAGGTAATATTCCCATTTACTTAAAAGAAAACTGTAGCTTTGAGAAATAAAATAAATTATCTAAGGACACATATCATTAATATTTGGAAAAGCTGGTATTTGAATTTAGGATCAGCTGACTCTAAATCCTATTAGCTTCTATACCTACATTATTCTTCTTTCTACTGGCTCTTCAAAGTTGTCCTTGATCACCATAGATCTCAGCTTCTACTTCTTGATCCCTCCCTCCCTCCCTTCCTTCCTTTCCCATGGCATTGCCTCTCTTTAGCAATTCATTTGCACTCCTCAAGTGGATTGCATCCAGTGCTCTGTTCGTTTCACTTTATGACCCAGGGACAATTATATCTGCTTGAGTCTCCTATTTCCCACCATGATATGAGCTCTCTGAGAGAAATCCTCCCATCACATACACCCCTCCTGCAAAGCATCCTGTGTGTTGTTGAGTTCAGAGGATGTGTGTGCATGGCCTGCTGATCATTTTTCTTTTTTCTTCTTTTTTTTTTTTAAAGATTTTATTTATTTATTTGACAGAGAGAGATAGCGAGAGCAGGAACACAAGCAGGGGGAGTGGGAGAGGGAGAAGCAGGCTCCCTGCAGAGCAGGGACCCAGATGCGGGACTCGATCCCAGGACCCTGGGATCATGACCTGAGCCGAAGGCAGACGCTTAACAACTGAGCCACCCAGGCGCCCCTGCTGATCATTTTTCAATCGAGTGCTGGAATGTGAAGGTTGACTCCATGAATTCAAAATTAATACTGATACTTACCATCTGCATAGCAATATGATTATTGTCCCCATATGTATTGATTATACTTCTATAACCCTAGATATCCCCTTGAAGACTCCCTGCTTCTTGCCATCGAAGAGAATCCTGTGGCTGGAGTAAGGCTAAAGTCCTCTCCAGATTTCTACTGATTCAAGGTGGGAGTATGTGAGGTGGGGCACAGAGAAGGTGTTTATCTTTGTTGGTGCCCCTCTACCACTTAGATACTTCGTGAATTTTGCTTCCATTGCACATTACTTCATTCTTACTGTAAAATGTAACACACCTTCTTCAGAATTAGCAACCACCAGAACCATCATGATGAAAGTGATTTATTCTTACTATATGAGAGTATATTGTATTTTACAGGGGAGCTGTGGGCAGCCAAGGCTGGAAGGAGCCACATCAGCCAGTACACATTTCCCAGCTTTCTGCTCATTTTCTAGACTCCTTTTTTTCTCCCTCCTTCTTTCTACCTTTCCTCCTCCACTCCTTCCTGTTGTCCTGAGAGGCCCAAATTCAACTTCCTATATGATGAAGAACAGCGCATCACTTTTCTTATGTCTTCATGCCTTCCTTATATTGCTGACATGTCAAAATTTACACTTGTTCCCTCCAAAAAGATCATTCTCTCTTTAGTGCCTTCCATTAAGTTTATAAACATACCCCCCTCATTATTATAACTATGAGATGCAAGCACCCACATGGGCTACAGAAGCAGATAGGACAAGGTCCAGAGAACATACAGTCAGATAAAAGTTGTTGGTGTGTGTGTGGGGGGGAGGGTTCCTGGGTGGCTCAGATGGTTAAGCATCTGCCTTCGGCTCAGGTCATGATCCCAGGGTCCTGGGATCAAGTCCCGTGTTGGGCTCCTTGCTCAGCGGGGAGCCTGCTTCTCCCTCTGCCTGCCGCTCTCCCTGCTTGTGTTCTCTCTCTGTATCACTCTGTCTCAAATTAATAAATAAAGTCTTAAGAAAATTGTTGGTAGGAGTATGCTATAGAAAATGGTTTGGTGGTTTTCCCAAAAGCCAAACGCCATAATGACTTAGCGATTCCATATATCCACACAGAAACTTACTTATGCATGAATGTTTATAGAAACATTACCATAATAGCCAAAAGGTGGAAATGACTCAAATTCTCATCAAAAGTTGAATGGATAAACAAAATCTGGTATACCCACAGAGTAGCATATTACTCAGCTATAAAAAAGAACCAAGTACTGATCCATGCTACAGTGTGGATGAACCTTGAAAAAATTAAGCTGAGAGAAAGAAGCCAGGCACAAAAGTTTACCTATTACATGGTTTCTTTTGTAAGCTACATCCATAATGGGGCAAATCCATAGATAGGAAGCAGATGAGAGGTTGCCAGGTAATGGAGGGGGGAGAAGAAGTCATGATCACTTGATGTGATCAATAAAGGAAGGGGAGAGGAAGGGAGGAAGGAGGGAGGGAAGGAAGGAAAGAGGGAGGGAGGAAGGGAGGAAGGAGGAAAAGGAGGTGATGTGGTGTTTTTGCGGGATGATGAAAAATTTTTAAATCTAGAGAGAGCTGCTTGTTGCACAACACTGAATTTTCTAAATACCACTCTATTGTACACTTTGAAATGGTCAATTGTATGATATGTGAATTTTACCTCAATAAAAATAAATACACAATGCAAAAAAAATAGCCAAAAGTTAATGGTATACCTGATATTACTTGGGGATCAGTGGGGGTAAAAAAATCAAACCTTAGGTATTTCTTGCTGGATGTTCTTGAAGGGTGAACCTGGGATGACAGCCTGAGGCTCCCAGATCCTACTGCACCTGTATTCAGCTGGCAGAAGCTGGATTAGGACTCATCTCTGTGGCTGATACAGAGGAAGAGTCCATTAGTAAAACCCAATTTAATCTTCAAAAAATGAAGTGTTTCTCCATTGACCTCGAGGAGGCCACAGATTCCCCGGAAGTATCATGCCCATGATCTATGTCAGCACATTTACTTCCCTTTAATGGCCATCAGTCCAAGGAAGACCTGTCTCCTCATTGGAAAGTGAGTTCCTGGGGGAGAGAAACTGACAGTGCAGGTGCCCACAAAGAATGAGAAAAGCCCGTGGTTCAAATGTCATCATCCAGGAGCCATGTTCCACTGTCTTTTGTTAAAAAATTACAGCAGCATAGAAGAAAAAGTGAGCTCATTCAAGGGGTCATGGAGGCAGAAGGAGGCCTAGGGTTGGAGCAGCTGGGAAGTGGATTTTAGCTTGGGGTACCTAGGGGCCCCCCGAGCTTGTCAGCCCTCCCCCTGCTGCTGCATGTGGGATGCGTGCACCGTGAGCTCTCCATCCTGGAGAAGTTTCAGAGACAATGGGTTATCAGCTTTCAAATTCCTGTGAAAAGAAATTTCATACTGATAGAAAGTACACCTGGAGAGAATATTTGAACCTGGTCATTATCTTTTCTGTGGAGCATTTGGCCAAAAGACAAAGATGCCAGTATGCCCTCCATACATTTTTTCTCTCCTTCCAAATAAGCTCACTGTAACTTTCACATAGAGTTCCCTGAGCCCTTCTTAGTGTGTTTCATAAATGCCTGTATTTGTAGAAATTGCTGCTGACTCCAGACATTTCTCTCTTATGTGTTAAAATGTGTGTATTATCCTATGTCGCATCATCTTAAAATCTTTAAAGGTACCAATATATGACAAAGAATGATCTCACAGAATAAATGATAAATGATAACATTTGTCTTCCCAGGTGCTGTATGTGAACAAAAATCTTCAATGCCTTCATCCCCAAAGAGAGAAGCACAGAATTTGAGAAATCAAACAGTTCAAAGCTCTCAGTGAATATTTGGGGAAAAGAATACTAAATGAATAAATCATAGGGAGTAGATACTAGAAATCAGAATACCTGGATTTCAACTCCAGATCTGCCTGCCCCTCAGGAACTGTGTGCTCCTTTGTGGAAAGCTCAGGTCCTACCAGAGAAAGAGAAAGGGACAGGAAGAGCAGCAGGAAGGATGCACACTGGGGATTAGAACTTCTCTCAGTGTAGATGGAGATACGGGAGTATCATGGAGACTGCCTGGAAATTAGTCTTGAGAGGTAGGTTGGGGTCAGACTGAAAAATATTGAATGTCTTATAAAGGAACTTGACCTTTGTCTGATATAAAATGTGTTCTCACTTACAGTTTTCTAGCAAAGGAGTAGCATGATCAAAGCAGTATTTGACAAAAAGAAAGAAAGAGGACACTTACAAAGTGGAGGACAGACTATTTTTGATAGTGACTGGGACCTGAGAGATCATTTAGAGGCCCCAGTCCAGGTGAGGACCCAACCTAGCCTGGAGACAGTATAGGAGACAGTGTCCACATATCTGGGAGTGGGAGTCCATGGAACATGGAGTGATGGCTTGGGGGAAGCAAGAGCCAGAAGGTAGTTAGATGCCACTCTGGATGATCAATCTAGATTTTCATGAGCTTTGTAGGGAGGAAATAGAGTGTTAAGAACACTGGCATCAGACTCATCCTTATTGGACTCCTGGATCTGTTTAATAAATCTGTGAAATTAGCTGTGTCTCCACTCTGCATCTCAGTTTAATCATCTGTAAAATGGGAATGACAATAATAGTCACTTCCTAGGATTACTGTAAGGATTCAATGAGAAAATTTATAAAGTAATGTAGAGAAGTAATCAGCACATGGGAAAATGGCCAATAAACGTTACATATAGGGATTTATCCCTGGGATGCAAGGTTGGTTCAACATCCGCAAATCAATCAATGTGACACAATACATTAACAAAAGAAAGAACAAGAATCATATGATCCTCTCAATAGATGCAGAAAAAGCATTTGACAAAGTACAGCATCCTTTCTTGATCAAAACTCTTCAGAGTATAGGGATAGAGGGTACATACCTCAATATCATAAAAGCCATCTATGAAAAACTGACAGCGAATATCATTCTCAATGGGGAAAAGCTGAGAGCTTTTCCCCTAAGGTCAGGAACACGGCAGGGATGTCCACTCTCACCACTGCTATTCAACATAATATTAGAAGTCCTAGCCACAGCAATCAGACAACAACAAGAAATCAAAGGCATCCCAATTGGCAAAGAGGAAGTCAAACTCTCACTCTTTGCAGATGATATGATACTGTATGTGGAAAACCCAAAAGACTCCACCCCAAAACTGCTAGAACTCATACAGGAATTCAGTCAAGTAGCAGGCTATAAAATCAATGCACAGAAATCAGTGGCATTCCTACACACCAACAACAAGACAGAAGAGAGACAAATCAAGGAGTCGATCCCATTTACAATTGCACCCAAAACCATAAGATACCTAGGAATAAATTTAACCGAAGAGGCAAAGGATCTGTACTCAGAAAACTATAAAATACTCATGAAAGAAATTGAAGAAGACACAAAGAAATGGAAAAACGTTCCATGCTCATGGATTGGAAGAGCAACCATTGTGAAGATGTCAATGCTACCTAGAGCAATCTACACATTCAATGCAATCCCCATCAAAATACCATCCACTTTTTTCAAAGAAATGGAACAAATAATCCTAAAATTTGTATGGAACCAGAAGAGACCCCGAATAGTCAGAGGAATATTGAAAAAGAAAAGCAAAGCTGGTGGCATCACAATTCCGGACTTCCATCTCTATTACAAAGCTGTCATCATCAAGACAGTATGGTACTGGCACAAAAACAGACGCATAGATCAATGGAACAGAATCGAGAGCCCAGAAATGGACCTTCAACTCTATGGTCAACTCATCTTTGACAAAGCAGGAAAGAATGTCCAATGGAAAAAAGACCGTCTCTTCAACAAATGGTGTTGGGAAAATTGGACAGCCACATGCAGAAGAATGAAACTGGACCATTTCCTTACACCACACACAAAAATAGACTCCAAATGGTTGAAAGACCTAAATGTGAGACAGGAGTCCATCAAAATCCTAAAGGAGAACACAGGCAGCAACCTCTTCAACCTCAGCCGCAGCATCTTCTTCCTAGAAACATCGCCAAAGGCAAGGAAAGCAAGGGCAAAAATGAACTATTGGGATTTCATCAAGATAAAAAGCTTTTGCACAGCAAAAGAAACAGTCCACAAAACCAAAAGACAACCGACAGAATGGGAGAAGATATTTGCAAATGACATATCAGATAAAGGGCTAGTATCCAAAATCTATAAAGAACTTACCAAACTCAACACCCAAAGAACAAATAATCCAATCAAGAAATGGGCAGAAGACATGAACAGACATTTTTCCAAAGAAGACATCCAAATGGCCAACAGACACATGAAAAAGTGCTCCACATCGCTCGGCATCAGGGAAATCCAAATCAAAACCTCAATGAGATACCACCTCACACCAGTCAGAATGCCTAAAATTAACAAGTCAGGAAACGACAGATGTTGGCGGGGATGCAGAGAAAGGGGAACCCTCTACACTGTTGGTGGGAATGGAAGCTGGTGCAGCCCCTCTGGAAAACAGTATGGAGGTTCCTCAAACAGTTGAAATTAGAGCTACCATATGATCCAGCAATTGCACTACTGGGTATTTACCCCAAAGATACAAATGTAGGGATCCGAAGGGGTACCTGCACCCCGATGTTTATAGCAGCAATGTCCACAATAGCCAAACTGTGGAAGGAGTCAAAATGTCCATCGCAGATGAATGGATAAAAAGAGGTGGTATACATACACAATGGAATATTACGCAGCCATCAAAAGGAATGAGATCTTGCCATTTGCAACGACGTGGATGGAACTAGAGGGTATTATGCTGAGCGAAATAAGTCAATCAGAGAAAGACATGTATCATATGACCTCACTGATATGAGGAATTCTTAATCTCAGGAAACAAACTGAGGGTTGCTGGAGTGGTGGGGGGTGGGAGGGATGGGGTGGCTGGGTGATAGACACTGGGGAGGGTATGTGCTATGGTGAGCGCTGTTAATTGTGCAAGACTGTTGAATCACAGATCCGTACTTCTGAAACAAATAATGCAATATATGTTAAGAAAAAAAAAGAAGTTAGCAGGAGGGGAAGAATGAAGGGGAGTAAGTCAGAGGGGGAGACGAACCATGAGAGACGATGGACTCTGAAAAACAAACTGAGGGTTCTAGAGGGGAGGGGGTGGGGGGATGGGTTAGCCTGGTGATGGGTATTAAAGAGGGCATGTTCTGCGTGGAGCACTGGGTGTTATGCACAAACAATGAATCATAGAACACTACATCAAAAACTAATGATGATTAACATAACAATAAGAAAATTAAAAAAACGTTACATATAATTGTTAATTACATATTATGTAATAGATGGAGAATATAAAGTAAAATGGGTTTAAAGGTGACATTTTCCAGAAGCCAAATATGCTTAGGCAAAATCAGGGATTTTTGTTGTTGTTGTTGTTCCTGTGGGGTGATAAAACCAAGGGTCTGAACATCACAAGGCATTTCCATCTTTGTTTCTGTTCTCTCTTTGTAGAGGTTTTGTCCTCTTGGGAGACTTTCTCCCTGTCACGAGAAGCAGAATTAGAAGTGTTTATAACCAGGCATCTCAGCTTTGTCAACAAAGACAGACTGGCTTCCCTGGTACACCATTTAAGATTTTCCAGGAAAAAAAAAATTTCTGATTGGCCTCATTTGACCAGATCATTCCGGGGACAATCAACTATAGCCAGGGGGTGGGTAGGAGGATCAAACCCTCACTCTTACTACATGGTTGGAGTAGGGAAAAAGCATTACAAAAGTAGAGTCTAGTTGGAGACCTATTGATTTTGCTGAGCTGGCTTTATAAGTTTGTATAAGGTCTTTCCTCATGTCGTGGTGGGCACAGTTTGTCTATGCTTTCTTTGCTGGGCATAAGAACTGGGCAAACTGAGTGCTCCCTCCCCGACCCCTCCAACTTCCCTTCTCTCAGTGCTCCCATTATAGGCTCTGTTGACCAGATAACATCCCAGATATTTGGGCATTGAGGGGCATGTGGTTGGGTCATGCTGTCTTTGCCTGGGCCAGTCACCCTTCCATCACTTGAGATTCTGGGCAGAGCTGTGAATGAACACATTTCAAATGCTATCAATATTTTATGAATTTCCATCCACTTACTTTAATGGGGAACTGTAAAAGCATTTAACCATATTACACCCCATCTCTCAGGCATCACATTATTCCAACAGAGCTGTTTTATTGGAATCAACCACCAGGGCAGTTGGGCTGGCTTTATCCCCCTCCCCCCAACCCCCAATTTGTTCATCGGCATGTATGTAAGTCTGTTTGTCTGTCTACCAACTTATCTCCAATCTATGTATATTTAGCAAATACAATCAACCAATAACAAAGGGAACATCGCCTTGGTGTGCATGTGCACATACATCCACACGTGTGCACACATTTATGTGCACACACTCTAGCACACTGAGAAAGGTTTCATCTCGTGGCCTTGCTTGACTGGACTTGGGCTTTAAGAGGATATTTGGTTTTATGGACTCCCTTGGGTTCTCTTCTGGAGCATTTACTCTTGTCTTCTGGGGGAAAAAAATCTCAGGGAAGCATCTTACCTGAAGTTTAAATATCTGAAATTAATGGTTAAACATCCAGGCGGTGGAGTCGGATCAACATTGGTTTCACAGCTCAACTCCACCACTCACCTTTATGATCGTGGGCAAATCACCTGACCTCACAGCGCCCTCTCTATAAAAGGGGCATTTCAGAAGCCATCTTTCAAGGTACTGAGGATCAGGTGAGGGAGTGTGTGAACACATAGTGAAGTACCTGCTTGGCAAGGGGCTGAGGGCAAAAATGGGTTTTCTGAAACTGAAGGGCTCAGAAGTTTTTTCTTTTCACTTCCTAGAACTTCTGGGCTACAACATGTATTTGTTTCTGGAGATAGCTTCTGTCTGCACCATCTGCCTGAGCACTGCTTCCCTCCCATCCCTGTTTATCTACCCTCCCTGCCCTCCCCCCGCCCACAAAACCCAGCTTCATACCACAGCTGGGTCAGGACTTCACTCCATTTCATCTATTCTGAGAAACCTTCCTCAGTGCCCCCGGACTGGATTAGGAACCTTTCTCTGAGCTTCCCTTCACCACCCACTCTCTTTCCATAATGCAGTATTTAGCTCACTCTGTTATAATTGTCTCCCCCCTCTGGATGACAAGCTCTTGGTGGTCAGAGTTCAAGCATTATTTCTTAGCACAACTAATGATACCCTTGGGATCTGAGCTCTGCCAACCTCATCTCTCCAAAAGCTTCTCTGTCCATTGAGTCTAGACACCATTTTGTTCAGCACTCACTCTGTGCCAGACAGATTCCAACCACGGTATGTGCAGTAGCTAATTCAATCCTACATCAGCCTTACAAGAGAGAGACTATGATGATTCCCATTGTACAAATGAGGACATTGAGGTTAGGAGATGATAGGAAATTTATACCAGGTCCCCAGCTCATAAGGAGCAGAGCCAAGGTTTGCACTCTGGGGGTCTCATTCCAGAGACTACACCCGCCGCCATGCTGCATTCCTTATTTATATACTCTGTTCTACCCATTGCTCCAACAAAGCTGACCTCCACACAACAAAGCTGACCTCTACCTATTGCTCCAACAAAGCTGACCTCCAAATGCCCATGCCATGTTCAATGTCAACTCATGGCCTTTGCACATGCTACCCCTTCACCCGCAGATGCCCATCTGCCTCCTGGCTTATCTTCCACTTGTCCCTCAGGAGCCAGAACACCTTCCTCAATGCCCTGTCTGTGTATGCAACTCACATGGCACTTACATCGTGCTAGTCTTTTTACTTGCCTTTTTGCCCATTGGGCTGGAGGCTTCTTGGGGTTGGGACTGTGCCTTTTTCATGTTCCTGGTACCTAATGCAGTTCTTAGCCCCTAATGGAAAATTAGTATCTGTTGGTTGAAGAAATTCTTTTGACATTCCTGGAAGCTGAAAGACTCTCAATGTTGTCATCTCTTTTAATCCTGGCTTCCTCATAAATTGTATATGTAAATCTCTATCTTTGATAACGTGGTTATCTGCACACATAACTAAGATGCCAGAGCAAATGAAATAACTGCTAGAGAAAGGTACAAATAATGTGTGTCTGTCTGAAATAGATAGGCACCAGCCAAATGAGTCTGAGGACTCTAAAGCTAGCTAGCATCTACAGTGTTTGGGGTAAAGGTTTGGTGTCTCACCGCTAATTTCTCTATGACTCTTTGAGGAGGAAACTGTGCTCACAAGGAAAATAGAGAAATGGGAAAACAAAATACATATTTTATATCTAAACATCTGGGCCTATGTAGCTCTATCCAAATGTTGAGCATCTTTGATAAGAGGTGCTGGTATAGAAGGTTTATGGTAAGAAGCTTAAGCCTTTCCTATACGATTGAATCTAAATGGTAGGGTCTGCAGAACAGTCTTTGAGTCTACTTACTTGAAAAGGCTCTTGGACAAGGAAGGCTGCCTGCTAATTCATCCAGAAGAATGGTAATCTATAGCAAAGAATGAGCAGGAGCTCAGATTTACTCCAACAACAACTTTTCTGAAGGCTGTGTGGTCCGGTCCATCCCTTCTGGCTAAAGTACTGGACATGAGGCAGAAAAGTTCTTCTCCTACTTAAAATATCTGACTTAAAATGTCTAGGAGTGGAAAGTGTCAGAGCGATGGGTGTGAGATAAAGTTCACACAAAAATGGACAGTGTCAAGTATCAAGTGTTACTGCTAGAAAAATCAAACTAAGGCTTTAAGTAGCAGAGTCAGAAGACAAGGAAGCTTGAAATAAAATCCTGGCAGATAAGTAATGAAAAGAGGAAGATTCTAGATTTTTGCTGCAATCAGAGGTAGAACTTGCTTTGTCAACTTTCTGGTCAATGGATCAGGGTCATTGACAAGTAGGGTTCACCAGGAGAATCATGATCTGAGTTAACGGTCAAGGAGGACCTTGGCTGGAGCTACTCTTCTTCGCATTGTCTCTTGTTCTCATCTACTTCAGTGAATCTGGGTGTAGTGTCTGGGTGGGATTACCATGCTTCCTTCCTAAGCTCCTCTATCCTTAGCACAGAGTGAAGATCATTTCTGACATAGACATGAAATCAGCTGCCAAGCTCCATCAGGTGCCTGTGTTCCTCCCCTCCCCACTTCCAGCAAAACCTTTCTCTTGAGCAGACAGAAAACATTTCAGCCTCATGACAGCCCCCTGTCACTCTGATGCTGCGTGTCTTGCTTCTGACATGATAACTGAGTGCATGAGACAGACAGTGTTTGTGTGATGCTGGTGGCTTTGTAGTGGAATCACAAGGCTGGGATGAGGGAGGCAGGTCAGGGCTGGGACATCTTGGAACCCGGGGTCTTTTCCCCTTCTGTACATCTCCTGCCCGACAGGTTGAGGCAGCAGTAACAAGTCTTCTTAGTCATGCAGAATCCCAGCCCATTGTTCACGGAGTCTCAAGCTACAAAACTCCACCTGGATCTGATGGTTTCAGTAAAAATTAGCTCAACTCATTAAACACACATTTACTAAGATCCTGTTTTGTGCCACGCAAAGATGTTTGATTCCAGGGACTACAAAGATGAAGAAGAAGGAGGAGGAGGAGGGGGGAAAAAGAAGAATAAAATTATAATTGTGGTTCCTACTGAGGACATGCTATGTGTGATGTTCTGTGGTTATTGTTATAGATGAATCTACATTTAAGCATCTCAGTAACACTGTGAGTAAGGTATTAATAGCCCTGTATTACAGATGAAGAAACCCAAGCTCAGAGAAGGGAAGTAACTTGCTAAGCTCACAACAGTACTGAGTAATGGATCTAGAACTCTGATTTAAGTGTCTTTGGTTCCAAAGCTTCTTATGTTCACCTTTGTGTTCTATTTTCTCCAATGAGTCCTGCATAGCAAGCTACAAAGTTACAAGCTACAAGGTTACATATACATAATACATATATTACACACACCAGATACACACACACACACACACACACACACACAAGAAAGAACTCTTTCTTAATTTCCTGGTAGCCATGTGACACTATTAACCTCCCTGGACCTCGGTGACCTTACCTAGAACATGCAATAATAGCATCTATATTGTGGAATTATGCTGAGGGTTGAATAAGAGAATGTATGTAAAGTCTACATAGTTAACAAGTATTGAATCTTATTTTGTACAAAGCCTTAGGATACAATCCCTTTGATCCCTATAACAACCTCGCGCAAGATACTACTATGCTACTATTATTATTCCCTTTTTATAAGTGTTAAAAATGAGGCTTAAGTAACTTGTATAATCAATAAATAGCAACATGGGACTAGAATTCAGTAAGTCTGACTTCAAAAACTACTTGTACATGGACAAGTTGGGCTCCATCAGTAGACAGGGTTGGCTAAGATCTGTCTGAACATCCCCAAGAACAGCAGAATATATGCTTTCACCACACCAGGCTGCCTTCTTCGACAGAAGGGTCTATTGGAGGACCTATATCATCCTGTTGATTCTGCAAGAACATTTTGTTATACATAGGACATTGCTTGAAAATTGTCCCAATATTCTCTTTTGGATGATTGATGTACATTGATTGCATGCATATACTGTATATTGAAAGAAAACAGAGCTTTTTTTTGCCCCCCCCCTTTTTTTTGGTATCCATGGATGTTTCCATAGCTCATGCCTTGGAATAGAGCAGGTTCAATTACCAAAGATGTTTTTCTAAAAGAGGTAGATTAATACCAATTAACAGGTCAAGATAGGAGTGAGACCTTAGCCTGTTCACAGAATGAGCTGTGATTTGATGTCATCTGACACATGCATAATTACACACACCAGGAAGCATCCACCAATGTGTGCATCACAATAAATGTGTGCTTAATTACAAGTCACTGTGCATATATGCTTAATTACACATCCTGCTACCTGCAGGATTAATTACATGTCGTGTAACACGCACACAATCAGAAGAGGTGACATTTGATGACATTAAAAGAGGTAGGAGAACATAAAGGAACAATTTTTAAACAGTTGCATAATGTGTGTGCTTTTTTTCTCTTCACAGAAGGCATCAGACATTAATTTCTACTCAATCAATCAAGAAGCACTTATTGAACAAGTCCTGTCAATTTTACTTTTATAGTGTCTCCCGCATGTAGACCTCCCTTTCCATTTTCATGATTCTTAACGTCGTCACCTCTTACCTGACAGTTCAAGGTGATGGGAAGGACATTGCACCCAAATCTCTCTCCCTAGCTTTCAGCCAATGCCCTGGTCCAAGTCACCAGCATCTCTTACCTGCATTGCTGCAGAGATCCCTAACAGATCCCCTGCTTTCTCCTGGCTCTTAAACTCTCCACTACCAACCAAGGGACGCGAAACTCCATTCTGGTCATCTCAGTTCCTACCCTAAAACCCCTCAATGACTTTGCATCTATCCAGAACAAGGCTGGACATTCTGAGCTTGAACTGCAAAGCCCTGTTTGTCCTGGCCCTCGCCTACCCCTTCGATGTCTTGTTACCTTGACCTCTCTCCCTAACGTCCAGCCACACTGCTTTCTCTCCATCCTCCCAGCAGACCATTCCTCCTACCTCAAGATCATTCACACATACTGATTCTTCTGCCCCCAAGAGTTCTCCTTCCTTTCAAACGTATCTAATTAAATTCTACCTATCCCTCAGATTCCAGTTCAAATATGCCTTTCCCAGGAATGCTTTCACTAGCGCCCCAGACCAGGTTAGGTCCCACTATTAAACTCTGTACCTTTTCTTCATAATAAATGATCACAATAATCATCATGGCTCATCTGTGCAGTATTCCCATTAATGTCTGCCTCCGTCACTGGCAGGTCCATAAGGACTGTGATTGGGTATATTTTTATTTTCCATTATGTTCTCCTATAGTGCCTGGCACAGAGTAACCTTCTAGTAAAGTTATCGGATTTCATAAATAAAAATACAGGATGTTCTGCTAAATTTGAATTTCAGATAAATAACAATTTTTTGAGTATGTCCCATGCAATATTTGGAACATACTTCTGATAA
The DNA here is from genome assembly GCF_003265705.2 of Callorhinus ursinus. Taxonomy (NCBI): domain Eukaryota; kingdom Metazoa; phylum Chordata; class Mammalia; order Carnivora; family Otariidae; genus Callorhinus; species Callorhinus ursinus. The sequence continues at coordinate 11,349,277 of NW_027397086.1, forward strand.
GACTAATTTGTGCTTACCTGAAATTCAAATCTAACTGGATGTAGTATATTTTATCTGGCAACCCTATTTCTTAATACGTGATGATTGAAATGAATAAATCAATTGGTAATTAGATGAAGATTCAGAAGACCCTGCTTCTAATTCAACTCTGGTTTCTGGTTTATCCTCACAGGCCACTTCAATTTTCCTCCCATATACAGTGAGAGTTCATGATATATAACTCTGACCCCTATAATATTGGCACAAAATGGTGAGAAACTGGGGCAAAAACCAAATAATGATCCCTCCTTGCCACAGTCCTCTCTAGGATGGTTCTTTGTTTCTAAAATGATCTGACTGGTTGAACCATTCCATTCTCCTCCTCCAAATTCTAGCTCTCCTTCATGTCCCCCACCCCCAGATTTAAAATATCCCATTTTTGCATACTGTTCTAGGTCTTTTGTCATCTGAAACTGTCCCTTTTTTTTTTTTTTTTTTTTTAGAGAGAGAGAGAGAGAGAATGCGCACACGCAAGCTGGGGGAGGGGGGCAGAGGGAGAAGGAAAGAGAATCTCAAGCACACTCCAGCTGAGCAAGGAGCCTAATGCAGGGCTTGATCTCATGACCCTGAGATCATGACCTGAGCCGAAACCAGGAGTCAGACGCTCCACCGACGGAGCCACCCAGGCGCCCCTGAAGCTGTTGCATTTTAAATCTAACGGGCAGGCTGTTAAATTAATATTTAACATTAATGCTTAAGAAACTAAAGATCAATGCAAAAAAATCCATGATGAACAAAATATTGAAAGTTTAAATAAAAACACCATCAGTAGGACTGATTTTTTTCTTTTGCCTCAGGCTCCAATATGGCTTGGCACAATGCTTTTCATTGAAACTTTTGATTTTTTTTGCTCATCGTGGATTTATTTGCATTAATTCTGATTTTTTTAAGAAAATATTTTGAACTGAATATTTTAAAAACATATATTGAAAAAGTATGCTGAATGTAAGACTTACCCTGATTGCTAAGTATCTTGTACCCCTTTCCATTTAGCACCCAGGCTGCGTGCCTCTCATCCTTCACTCTTGCCCTGGGTCTTGTAAGCAGAGCCAACGTTCGAAAGGAAACTTAGAGTGGGCAGGGCATGAGGGGCAGGGATAGGAGGGTTGGAAGTGCCATGCTGAATTTATCCTGTGCGCCAAGAAGAATAGAACGGTTTTGAGCAAGAGACCAATTCTGCTTTGAGTTTTAGAGAGGTACTCTGGCTGCTGGTCTGGTCTAGAGAATGGGTAGGAGGGACTATCACTAAGGCTTGAAGACCACAAGAGGAAGGCAGTACTGTAAGCGATGCATAAGATCAGGGGCAAGGAGGAAACGGTGAGGATAGATGGAATCAGCAACCAGCACGATGACAATGGACTAACTAGATTTGCTTGGAAGGAGCACTGCACCGTCTCCTTTACCTTTCCTTCTTGGCTATTCTCTACTGTCTACTCTCTGTTCCGCTTAGCACGTCTTGTTGGAAAAGAGCAGGAAGGGAGGGAGCACAAAGGGCGGGCTTGTTAGCTTCAGTGGGTAGGATTCTGACTACATGGATGCTCCCTGATTTTTTTGCAGACCTTCTGGGCATTTTCCCAGCCCCTACATAAATTAGTTCCCCAGAGATCCATACATTGAATAGCATACTCATTGTTCCCTGCATATATGTTCCCAGAGGTAGGCGAACAAATTCACTTTCTGAAAGGGTCTGGAAAGGGACTGTGTCATTGACACTCTCCCCCATGGTATTTGTATTTCAAAAAGCAACATGCTCAGGAATCCATCATTCCAATTAAAGCCCATCTAAGTCTCCTATGAAAAAGAAATATCAATATGGCAGAGTCCCCAGCCCAGGAGGAACCAAATTTAACTTTCAGCCTGAAACCACCATGAATGTGCTATGTGGCCTTGAATCCACTGCATGGCTTTGCTGTGCTTCAGCCTTACCTTTGGGAGGAAGCTTCCAGTAGACAGATGAGCTTGAACTGTGGGCTTTAAATCTTGATGTTGCTACTCACTGATTGTGTGCCCTTGGTCAAGTTATTTCGCCTTTCTGAAATAAACCTACCTTCCCTTCCTGTCAAAGAGGGAGAGCCATGCCCTTCCTTTTAGGGTTGTGATGAGGATGGAAGGTGTTAATGCCTGGCAAGTGTTTAAAACTTCCCAGTATTCAATAAATGATAACCATCCCCTCCCTGCAATGGTTATTGGAGACCGGTAATAGAAAAGAATGTTCCAAAAAAAAGTGGAATGCCATTTTTTCAGCTGGCAAAAACTCAATACTGTTATGTGCCAAGATTTGCTGATACAATGAATAATTTTGGAGTAATTTTACAATTGTGTATACAGAATGCCAAAATTCAATATGAGGGTGAGTTTTGATGAGACAGAGTCATTCTGGCTAATTGTAGTGCTATATAGGGAAATGCCGCTTGTGTTTTGTGTCTTGGTAATATTTTTCAACTGTGTACTTAAAAAATAATAATTTCCCATCAATGATCTCTTGACAATTTCCTGGATGAGAAAAAAGAGACACAAGTACACTAGCTCCAGACCATTGTGTGTTATGGTAATAAATTTCGATTGCAAAAGTAGTCATAGATTTTAAGTCTTTGTGATTTTTTTGGATTTTTGACTTAGTTATTCCTTTAATATATTTTAAAATTGGGTCTCAGGTCAAGAGGAGCGTAGTCTCACTCCACAGTGTTAAACAACATGTAAATTTTAAAGATTTTTCCCCCATCTGTAAAATGGAAACCATACCTGCTTCTTAAGTGTGGTGTAAAATGAAATGAGAGAATGTATGAAAAGAGCTCAGCTTAGTGTCTGAGACAGAGCAAGGATTCAATGACTGGTGGTGTGACTATCATCATTAGAATGGTGATGACTAGATAAAATGTTTTCTTTATTTTTTCAAATACTTTCTGATTTTCTACTGAAATGTTTCTTCCAACCATGTAAGTGAGCCTCAATTTTAACCCTGTGGCCCTATAATGTGACTTCTGTCTCATCAGCATTTTGTATTATGCCATAGAATAATTACTTTCATTTTTATTTATATATAAAACAAATGGATACAATAATTTTTTATCCTATGAGAAATGCACTTTTCCATAGCAAAATGAGGTTCGTGAGATGCCTACAACCTGGATTCTTGTAAAACATTTATCAATTTATCCAAAGTCACTAAGCAAGATCTTTGATTCTGAACACTTTTCACCCTCCTTCCAATTTTTTTGGACTTAATGTTATCTCTGTGGATTTTCTTCCAGAATATTTAAATTTGAATTTGACTTTATATCCTTTGGAATATGGTTGAAATATTCCCTTTCTTTTCCCTCCCCTTTGTTCTGCCATTAGTTGGTGTGTTCTCAGTGAATGCAAATTCATTTTTACATCAGCAAAAGCAAAATTGAATAAGGAAGGCCATCTGATATGTAGTAAATCAAACAAAACTACCATGAATTTCAAAGCCAAGTATAAATTTAAAACACAGCATGATGTGTAGGAAAGAGCAATGAGCTCAGACTGACACTGACTCACATCATGACCTTGGGAAAGTCATTTTCCTCCTGCAGGTTTCTGGTTTTATTTTGGTAAAATTAAGTGTAGTGCTAGATAATCATGAATTAACCATTGATTTCAATTAAACATGTTATAATTCCCATTAATGAATCTAAAAAATTAAGCTTGAACCCTAATCAAGTGTTAGAAAGTAATTTGAGTTTTACCAAGATTAAGTTGTATATTGAAGTAACCTAATTTTCTCCTATCATGGGTGTATTAGATTGAAGAGTATTAAGTATCACATGTCTTGATTTGACATGTTGACATCAGGGAACTTGATCAAGTTTCTCCTTATGTGTTACTGGACAAATTAGAAAAATATGGACCAGATCAGTGGCAAATAAACCCAAGATATGACTGGAATCTCCAGAGGAGTTATATCAGCCTGCATATTTCTGAATCTCATTCTTAGAAGTTCTGATTGAGATGGTCCTGGGTCAGATCCATTGACCACAATGATCTCCAGTTGATTCTGAAGATCATCTTGGCTTGGAAACCACCGGACAAGATTATAACCAGGTGGACTAGTTAGTTGAATTACTAGGGTGGGTAAGTTACAGGTTTCTATCTGTGACTTGATGCTTGTCAACTTGTGTATGCATGATTTGCAGAAGATATAGAAAGGATATTGATTGGGTGTATAAATGTTGCAGGTATGTTGGATGACAAAATGAAGGCTCAAACTTACGTCAGTGGGTAGAATAATGAGAAGAAACCAGCCAAAATAAAATTTAAGGGATGCAAAAACACTTGTATTTCATTTACAAGTTTTGAAATTAAATGTGTGATATCAGATGGGGTATCTGACCTGTGAGGCGCTCATGTAGAACAGACATTGAGGTATGAGGGAACTAGAGTCAAGGCCTCTTTCTGAGAATAAAATTATTTTCATGTACAAACACTTTGTACATGCTAATTCTGTTTTTAATTATTTAAGGAACATCTATACCATTTTTCTTGGTTGCTGTACCATTTTGCATTTCCACCAACAGAGTGTCAGTTCCCTTTTCTCTACATCCTTGCAAACACTTATCTGTTACCGTTTTGATAATAGCATCCTGACAGGTGTGAAGTGATATCTCATTGTGATTTTGATTTGCATTTCCTTGATCATCACCTACATATGATCCAACAGTCCCACTTCTGGGTATTTATGCAACATAATTGAAATTGGGATCTTGAAGTGGTATTAACACTCATGTGTTCATTGCAGTGCTATTCACAGTGGCCAAGGTATGGAAACAATCCACACGTCCATGAACAGATGAATGGATAAAGAAAGTATACATACAATGGAATAATATTCTGCAATATTAAAAAGAAGGAAATTTTATAATACGCAACAATATGAATGAATCTTGAGGACATGATGCTAAGTGAAATAAGCCAGTCACAGGCCGACTGTGATTCACAGACATGATTCTGTTTATTTGAGGAAGCTAAAATAGTCAAATTCACTGAACCAAAGAGTGAATGGTGGTCATCAGGGACTGGTGGGAGGGGAAAATGAAAAATTGTTAATTAACAGGCACAAAATTTTAGTTAAGCAAGATGAATAAGTTCCAGAGACCTACTATACAACATTGTACTTGTAATAAAAAATACTATATTGTACACTTAAAAATTGGTTAAGAGGGTAGCTCATGTTAAGTATTCTAACACCAATAAAATAAAGAAAAATACTTGTATAAAGTGTAACACATTATAAATATCATAAAATGACAACAACTGATCTCAGAGGCAGAATCGAATGGTTGTTAAAAGTCAGAGTCCTAGATACACATCCTGATTTTAACTACAGACAGTCATGTGGTCTTGGGAAAATTATTTAACTATTGTATGGCTTGGCTCTTTTGTCTATAATATGGGAATAATACGTTCCTAATCGGAATTGTATTAAGGATTAACACATTTAGCATATTGCCTGGCACATGACACTCAGTAAACAGCATCAATTATTTCAGGTATCATTATATAGTGCCCAGAATGAAGGCGGAATAGAGTTGTAATTTGTTAATTATCGGATGACACACGAAGAATCATAGCCAGTTTGAGATACCATCCTTTAGAAGATTTATAGGCCAAAAAGAATGGGTTCAAAGGCAAGAGGTGGTACATGACCAAGATGGTGAGTGCCCATTAAGTACAATCAAATGCATTTGAAGGTGTCAGGAAACTTTTCTCTTGAGAAGTAAAGCCAGAAGACAACATCAACCTAACCAAAGGGCAAGTACAAGAAAACTGCTTTGCTTTTTGGCTCCACAAGGCAAGCTTCATTTGGGTTGGATGTAAGGGTTGGACATTTTCTATGGTTAGAAGATCCTGGGTTTCCTGGAGCAGGAAGCTGTCCCTGACCCTTCATTGTGTTCAAGCCCCATGGTCAGGATCTTTGTGTAGGGGACTCCTTCCTAAGGTCAGAGTTTGCCTACTTGGACTAAGGCCTCTAAACCCCTCTCAAAAGTTAGCATTACAAGGTGGAAGTGATGGAGGCCTTCCCGGTGACTTCCTGAGGGTCCTAATGTGCCAGGTGAGTGTACCTAGAAATGGGTGGGGTTGTCAATGACTGGCAGTTCCAAAGATGGAAAGTGACTTGTGCTCTCAACTAGTTTAATGCATCTGTCTTTTCTCCCAGGGCATCAGCCAAGTGCCTGCATATTGGGCTCATCAGTCTTTCTTGAACTACAGAATTGGGGGGGTTGCATTTGGCTAATGAACCTCTTCAGAAAAACATACTTTTTCAAATTAGGTTCTAATTGCGTTCGGGAGCAGCAATTGCCTGTAACCTGTTAATATTTCAGGAAGTTGCATCCACCTGAGTAATTTGAGAGCCAACAGCCTTGGGGAGTGCTGGACTGACCCCCCACCTCACTGGCCTTCCCCCATTTTCCACCTTCAACCTCCCTACAAGGATCTGTCTGCCTTATGAAGCTCGGTGGTGCTCATCAAAACGGGACGCTGTTAGAATCCTAACAGCAGGGGATCTTGCAATCAAGTGGGATTAGGGTTAGGAAGTCATAGTACTTGGATTCTCAAGACTGGTGTAGACCCAGGAAATGTGTGTAGTCCCATCTTTATTTAATCCATTAATCCACTTGGCAATATCCCTATGAGGTGGACTTAACCCCCTCCTTAAACAACCCCCAAACGGGGGGCAACTCAGCACTGTCAGATACCCCATTCTCTTTTTGTACAGCTCTGAGAGCTGGAAGGGTCTTATTGAAGCCAAATCAGTATGAAATGCTTAGTTCCTTTGGGGAGTAATACTAACGAGGAAGATCATAACAGTCTACATTTCCTGAACACTTACTACCAATTAAGCAGGCTAGTAAATACATTTTCTGGTTTAATTCTGATTATCATGCTATCAGATTCATATCATGCATCCTATTTTATGGATTAAGAAACTGAGTCCAGAGAGGTTTGTGGGATTTGCTCAAGGATCAGAAGTGAGTTTCATATGATTGAAAAATCTCATCCTCTGAACCTCTTCCTTATACTCTAAATGCAGGTCTGTGGGTGGTCTCCTGAGTTGGGCCTCCTTAAAAACCCCCATCCCCGAAAGAGACTAGATCTTAGATCTACACTTCATCTCAAACTTGTCACCAGGTATGGTTCTCACTGCCCCAGAGCAGAGGTTTTCATACTTGTAGGACCCTGCAATTCCATGTTTGCATCTTGTTTTTTTTTATGTCCTGGACTTCTGTATAAGATGTCAGTTGGAGAAAAGTTCCATGGCTCATAAAAGTTTAAAAACTATTTCAGTAGACCATAATATAGATAGATAATCTAAATATTAATGGGGTATTTTAGGCCAATCACATATGATAATACCAGCCCACCCCCAAATCCAACTCACAAAGCATTCAAGAACAGTGCTCATCTAATAAAGGAGGGGCTTACATGTCCATCAGGCAGCGAAGCTTCCTGAGCATCTTCTTTACCTGTCCTGATTCTTTCTCCAGCGTTGCAATCCTTGTGGCACTGCTGTCTCGCCCTCTATCTCCCGCTTTATCTCTTTTGCTTTCCTTGAAACTCAGATACACACTCTCAACACTAACAGGCCCAGCTGTCTTCTCCCTGTGCCTGCATTTAGCCCTTTGTTTCTCCTCTACACCCAACTCCACCTTGACTCTCACCCTCAGGAGCTTGACATCTATATTAATCACGCCTTTTCATGTTCTCTATTCTTGATGCTTTGACGTTGGGGGGGGGGGCTTGCTGGACTCTGACAGGACTGCCTTCAATTCTTACAGACAGTGAAGGACGCAGGCTGGTGTGCCTGTCATATGCCAGCCATCCAATCCAAAGCCCGTACCCCAACCACCATCGTTGTGGGGCTCTTACACCCTGAGCCACTACTTTTCTGCCCTAATCATCCCGGGGCCAGGTGCCAAGTGCCAGAGAACTAAGGACAAACCCTATATCTCAGAGCACATTGCAATTACTTAAATTAGACAAGCTTGGTTGCCCTGCCTCACTCATTCCTTCCCATGGCAACCTCAATGGAAGTTCTTGTCCATGTTTCCCACCCCCATTTGCCTTTGAACTGACCCAGATACTTCCCCAGGGAGCCCCCTCGAAGCACAGGATTTGTGTGTACAACAAACTTTTCACTGGCAATCATCTCCTGATCAGCGAGCCCACCATACGTGAATAATATTGTGTTTTAAAGCAACTCTCCTTTCTCAGAGCTTAGCCTCTTGCTCTCGGCTCCTGCAATCTGCTTTTTCAATAGTATTTAACCCAATGAAACCAAATCTGCTTCCCAAGGTTCTTTCTTCTAGAAGAAGGGTATATAAATGTGGATTCTGAAGAAACACATTTTCCCCCCAACTAAAGACACAAACATACAGATACTCATGAGGAGGCCTTCTACCCTTGTCCCTTACTGACTGCCCTGGCTCTTAGCTCTTGCCTCTACCCTGAGCCCTTCACGGGTCTCCCATACCTACTGTCTTCTTGGACTTCACCTTCTTTCTTTCTCCTTAAATATAGCCTTACACATATCCCTCTTGGACTGAGCTGCTTCAACCGTTCTGAGAAATGATCCCAAGGTCACTTCTTCCACTGCATGTCCTTCACCTTCACTCCTCATATAAATTTTACCACAGGCCTGATGTCACTGGCTTACATTTTTCTGGTAGCTGTCTGCTTCTGTACCAGGTTGGGCGCTCCATGAGGCTGGGACCCTCACAGCACCCGGCTTACAGTGAGCTCACAACAAATATTTCCTAGCTGAATGAATAAATGAAAGAATGAATGAATTTGACTTGTGCTCTCTGTCCTTTGCCCTTCCCTTTCTTCCTAGCCATCACCCATAAGGCACATACACACACACGTGCGTGCGCAGGCACACACACACACATACACACACACACACATTCCTTTACCTTAAAATGATGCCTCTGTTTACCTTTGGGCAAATACACACTGAACAGCCCGAAGAAAACCATTCAATTTCTTATATATGATTTATAGGCAGTGTGTCTTGAACTGAGTGGTAAAGGGAGAACTTAATTTTTTTAATAAATGAGAAAGATCTGAAAATACAGATTTGGATTCAAGGAAAGGGAAGCAAAAGAGGCAGAAAAAAAGAAGAGAGGGAATGAGTGAGTGAAAAAATTGGAAGGAAGGGAGAATGGAGAGAGAGAAAGAATGGAGGAAAGAGGAAGAGAAAAATCAGTTGATGGATTGTTCCTGCTGGGAGGGGTCTCTTGTCTGGTATACTCTGGGAAAGCAGGGTGTGGGACCCCCTTGCCCTAAACCTTAACTTATTTCCCTGTAAACACTATCTCTGCATCGTCAAGTTATTCTTGGATCACTGTGAACATGCAGGGATGTTAGCCCCTGACTTGTATTTGGATGCAAATTGCTAGAAACACCCCAAGAGTAGGAAGGTGCTGATCTAGCACCGTTGGGAGCCATCCAGATGGGAACTGTTCTGTGGGGTGTGCCCCCACCCCATGCTTTTTCTCCAGACTTGAGGACAGGTACAGGTCTGGTGCCCCTGTGGCCTTCCACTTCTTTCTCTCTGTCTAAAGAAACATGACAGATAGATACAAGCTCTGGATTAAAATGATTAGTGTGACCTATCTAAGCTCCATGAAGCAGATGGCACTGGAACAATAGGTAAGCTTTGGGTGTGCCAAATTGGGGGTGGTAAAGCTATTCCATTCGGGAGAATCAGGAGACATTCCAGGCCCTTCTCCCTACCCCTGTGGCTCATGCATCCAGAGACTTCACCGGGACGCCATCGGTAATTGCTACCTCCATAAAGATGTTGCTGGCTCCGGTTTAGAGGGGATAAGGACATTTGGGTCTCTCAGCCTGTCTGCCTACTTGAACAGAGATGTCATTCCTTGTCTCTTTCCGACCCTTGTTTATCTCTTCCTTCCCTTGGTCCCTGATCCATTCTGTTGTAATTTCAGCCATGGCGGGGGGGGGGGGGAGAAGTCAGATAGGGAGACATCACTGGAGCAAATAGCATTTACCGTGAATGTGGCGGCAAATGGCCTCCTCCCTGGCTTGTCTTGTTTTAACTCTCTTAAGGAAGGAGGTGACAGTGCACTTCTCTTCTCCAGGCCCAAAGGCCAGGGAAGACGTTTCATCTGGATCATTAACTCTAAGGCATGATTTTACCAACCTCACCTCTCTGTGGAGCATGTACGCTGAAGGGAAATGGTGACATAGCAGCATAGCCCGTTGCTGAGCGTCACGACCTCAGTTCCCATCCACGCCCATGGCTCACAAGCTGTGTGTCCCCGAATTCACAATCCCAAGCCTCAGTGTCCTCACCTGCAAAAGGAAGGTGGCCGCCCGTGCTTGGCCTGCTTCGAATAGCGATGGCGAGGCTATCATGAGAAAGTGTGAAAGTCACCGGAGGCTAATGCACGACTTAAGTATTCATTATGAGGATGGCTGCTTTTTGTACCAACCTCCCGACATCCTTCCCTCTCCAGTTCTCCCTGGATCAAACTCTCCACTCAGAAAAGTTTCTGATACCAGTCATTTCCATGTTAGCATCATTGCATCTCTTTGCCCCTGGGTTCTCCAGTTCCAGACCACTTTTCACCATGCCAGCAGAATGATCTCCCAGAAACACACACCTGATCCTGCTCACACCCCACAGTCATTCCCACTGGCATGAGTTTGCTTACCTAACACAGTCCGATGGAAGTTAGCCATCACGGACTCTGCGTTCCAGGCACTGTCAGACGTGCTGAAACTAGAGCATCAATGAGACAAGGGAGGTCTCCCCTTCAAGAGGGAGAGACAGAAAAAAAAAAAACAACAACAAACAAACAGGAAGATGAATAGAGAAGATCATTTTAGTTAGTGGTAAGTTACAGGAGGGTAGTAAAACCAGGGATAAGGCAGGAGGGATGGGAGGGTGGGCAACACTGGACATCTGAGCTCCACCCAAATAAGGAAAGAAGCGGCTGCATGCAACGTGGGTATGGGTAGGTTAACAGGACAAGGAACTAGCAATTACAGAGGGCTGACAGCATGATGGGCTTGGCAGAGCTGCAGAAAGGGGGCTGGTGTGGTGAGCAAGGGGCGGTCGGCAGGAGGCGCGGGGACTAAGGAAGGCAGGACCCTGTAGACTATAATAAGATTCTCAGCTATATCCTGGGTGCAAAGGGAAGCCTTTGCAAGGTGTAAAGCCAGGGAATGACATGATCAGATTCCCTTTTTACAAAGATCACTCTGGCTGCACTGTGGAGAATGGAATTTTTGTGGCTGAAATTCCAATAGTGACATTCGGAGTCCTTCACTCTTCGGGTCCGCCTTCCACTTTCAGTCACGTCTTCTAGCTCTACCACTAGTCCGGGGCTCTCGGCATGCTCCAACATCTATAGTTCCTAAATACCAAGTCCTTACACACTTTTAATTCAGCTATTGCTGTTCTTCCTTCTGATAAAGGCTTCGCTACCATTCCAGGTGGTCTCGTACCTCTGGCCATCCATGCTGTGTGCTTGAATGTGGAACCAGAACCAGAACATTCTCAAGGGCCCAGAACAGTACTGGGGAGTTAATCAAGCAATAGATATTTAGTGCTCATCCACCCTGTGACTGGCACTGTGCTGGGCTTCTAGGATGCAGGGAGAATGACGCAGACATAGTCCCTGCCTGCATGGAGCTCATCACCAGAAGAGTGAGGGAGAGTATCCAGGAACTGCAGAGCAGGTAAGAAACCCTATACTGTGAAAGATAACCCAGTGCTGGCAGAACTCCTCTTGGAAGCAAAGAATCATAGATGGATGGTCTCCTGGAATCTTTAGCTTATAGAATCAGATCAGACCAGGGAAAAAAAAATTCAGGAATTAGAAATGCATATTTATCAAGTCTCTGGAGGATGGGGTGGCTGTATAAGCTTAGAAGTGATAGAAGATACCACAAAGGAAAAGACATAAAGCAAACTGGGAAAGTACCCACAGCAAATATGACAAAGGATTACTATCTTTATTATGTAAAGAGCGCATGCAAATCAATTAAATTCACTAAGACCCCAGCAGATAAGTGAGCAGAGGGCACAAAGAGACAATTCTCAAAAGAGGGAAATACATACAACTGGTGAACAAACACAAGAAAAACATGTTCTTTCTAATAATCAAGGAAACGCTTATTAAAACCATGCGATAACGTTTTTCACTTATTGAATTAACAAAGTTTAAATGCAAACGAGAAGAGGATGGCCAGCCGATGCTTTCGAGAATGGGATAATAGAGACTCTCAGGCATTGCTGGGAGACGTGTAAACCAGGGCAACTGTTTTTGGAAAACAATTTGGCAGTGTGCACGAAGAGTCTTAAAATACGATTTTATTTTAGTAATTTAATTTCTGAGATTTTTTTTTCCTAAAGAAAGATTCCAAAAATAGAGAAAGGATCTATGCATGAAGATTTTTTTCCCCCAGAGCATTATTTATAGTAGCCAACGGGTGGGGGGAGAAGAACGAAATAGAAAACTAGAGAGGTACAGATAGCCATATAAGGAAACATTCTGTGGCCATTTAAAAAAATGTTTATGAAATGCTAAAGTTAAGTGAAAAAGGAGGACAGAAAAAGAAACTCTGCATTCAGGATGATTGTGCTTATAGGGAGAGTATCATAGGCACACTGACTTAAAGATTTCCGCATTGTTAGAGCAGAACATCGCTGAGGACGTTGGTCTGGGTCCAGGGACGTGGACTTAGCCACCCAGCTCATACCTCCTTGGTGGTTGGAGACTTGGCAAAAGAAACAGGGAGCAGTCCCAGGCTTCCTTGGGGGAGCCTGACTTGGTTCCCCAACTTCTGAGTGAGCTTCTGCATGATTTTAAGAAACCAGGCTAGCGTTGCTTTCACAAATGAGAAAACTGAGATCCAGAATGGTTTAGTATCTTGCTCAAGGCTGCACAGGTTTGTGGTAGAGCTGGTCCTAAAATTCAGGCCTTCTGAATTCAAACCAATACAGCCTTCTACCCCAAGATGCATCTGGCTTAGTGGATCAGATTTGCATTTATTTGGGTGTGTTCGTGTTCATCCATATGCATGCCTGTGGACGCACAAGCCTTTATGTATATTCAGAGGACAAGTAAGCAACCATTGTGGTCTGCCTGGAATGTCCTGTTTTTGCACTCAAAGTCAGGGAGCAACTGTTGGTCACCCTAAATGTTTGTGGGTTTCACCCTGCCTTGTGAGCACAGGCTTTGTGGGCATCCTCCGCATCTCTTGGTATGTCTTCGCTGATTTTTCTGCTGCAAACTGACTTCCCGTTCTGCCCCCGGGCCACTGGGGCTTCACAGCCCGGGGCCAGACTTCCTGTAACTTGGGCCTGGAGTCAGCGGGAGGGGCTCTCGGGAAGCTGCGGGTCTGGTTTCCAGCGGCCGGTATTCCTTTGCAGGCAGCCACCACGGCACCATCTCGCCTGCTTCTCGGACGCCGATAAATGTCCCTCTCCTCTGAAACCCCTGCTTCGCTCAGCCCAGGAGTAGATCTGTTTGCTTTCATCACGCAGACATGCACTTGTCTCTTGCCTCGTGCCGCTTCATTAGCTCTAATGGGGGTGGAGACTGTCCTTGGACGGCTTCCCGCAGCTGCCCTCTGCTGGCCAGTAGCCGCATAGGCGGCCGGCACTGGGGACCCAGAAGCTGTGGTTTCCACCTGGGAGACTGTGCGGTCCAGAGGCCGGTGTTTCCCAGAGCGATCCTGACCTGGAGAGGCAGTTAAGACAAAAGACCTTTCTGCCAGTACTGGCCACTGAGCAGCCCCAATCTATCCCCTGCAAGAATTAACAGGTACAAACATGCCTTCCTTGTGTTCACTGGGAAGATGGATTATTAAAATTAGCCTGGGTGTTGAAAGCACGATTCTAACTTTACGACCTGGAGCAAGCCGCTGCGCTTCTCTGGGCCTCGACTTTCTCAACTGTAAAATGGGCACACGACGGTGTCTATCATTAGGTTCTTGAGCACCTTAACTGAGCGTGCCTGCCACACAAAGCATCTTGATAAATGGTGACTGTTATTATTGAAAAAGATACTGTTATGATCGCAATTGGAGCGCGCAGAGGGACTGCTTAGTCTTCCTGGCAGTGATGGGGGAAGGCTGTGCGGATGGATTGCTTTCTGAGTTGGGTCTCGATGCATCGCTAGGATTTGACACTTTTTTTACTATTATTATTATTACAATGTGCCAAGTGTTGCCCAAGAGATGAGAAGGGTACAGAAATGAGTAATTCACTGGACCCAAGTCAGAGTAACTGCCCTACATTAAAAATCAAATGGAGAATTCTTATATTCGATTGTGGCATGTTTTTTTTTAAGATTATTTATTTATTTATTTGACAAAGAGAGACACAGTGAGAGAGGGAACACACGCAAGGGAGTGGGAGAGGGAGAAGCAGGCTTCCTGCTGAGCAGGGAGCCTGATGTGGGGCTGGATCCCAGGACCCTGGGATCATGACCTGAGCTGAAGGCAGACGCTTAAGACTGAGCCACCCAGGCGCCCCCTCTTCTGGACATCTTATAAATCCTACAATATGTGGCCTTTTGTGGCATGTTTTAAAAATAATAATGGTCATAATAACACAATGGCACGTTTGTTTAGAACTTTTCAAGTCACAGAGTCCTCTTACAGGCCCCTCAGAGAGAGAATGGATGTGAGCACTTCAGGAAATAGACAACTTTCTGCAAAATTAAGGTGATTTGTATTGAGGGGCGAAGTTTGTCTATATCTTTCATCGACTAAACAAATCGTTTGTTTGCTCCTGTTAGGTTGATAAAGACGATCACAGAACCGTAGGATCGTGGACCTTCGGAGCAAGGCGAGACTTTATCTGTCCCTCTCTCCATCCATTGCTGTCCACAGAATGCCTGTCAGGCAGGAATCCATACTCTGTTTGATTGCTTCTGGGGATGGAGCTCTCACTTCCACTCCACATAGAGGTTCATCTGTCATTGGATAAGCAGACTCATTGAGTGTTCAGCCTCTCCTTCCCATTTACCGTCTAAATCTAGACAACCAATTATGTTCATTTTGCCCCTAAATGTCTCTCAGCATCTTCATCATTACTGTCTCTGTACACATACCACTTCCCTTGCAGTGATTGTAATTCTGTATTTGGACTGTCACCTGAAACTTGCCCCCTTCACTCCCAGCCCTGTTCTACACATCGCTTTGTCACGTGCAAGCCTGATGCTGCATGCGCTGGCCTGGAGTGATGCAGCCTGCTGAGCGAGGCCTGTATTGTCTCCTATAGCCCAGCCTCTAGCCTTTTCCCGGGAGTGGTTGGCACGCAGCAGCCTACGGGCCAAATGCAGCCCACAGCCTATGTATGCCGTGAACAAATGATGTTTTTGACATTTTTAAATGTAAATTGTGAAATAGACTGTTAGCCTTTTGGTTGCTTACAGAGTTGAGGACATTGTCTCTTGGCCTTCAAAGCTAAGATATTTACCATCTGACCCTTCACTGAAAAAGTTTGGTGACATCTACTCTGGAGGTGTCAGGTCCTGACACCCCCCACACACTTGGCTTGCCAGCCACCTGGGATAACTCACCAGACTCGAAGCATAATACGCTTGATATACCTCTGAACCTGATGACTCTGTCCTACCCTGCCTTTCCCTGCCTTTCCTTGCCTTTCCCTGCGGTACACTCTTAGTAACCTTCTAATATTGGTGCTGACGCTGATAGCTAATGAGTCCCAGACACGGATTATGTGCCGTGCACTGTTTAAAGCTCTTCGCGTGTATTAACTCACTTAAGCCATACAAGTCTGTGAGGGAACCACTATTATTCCCATTGTACAGAGGAGGAAACCGACATGCCAGAGATCAGTTCACTTGCCCAAAGTTACAGAGCCCTGAAGTGGCCAGTTGATTAAAGACGCAGCTCTGATGTCCTCGGGGCAAGCCTGCTCAGGATTCCTGCAGGTAATCTGCTGTTCCCTTTGCTCAGATAACTGAGTGCCAACCTGGATGATAACACATCCCCTAGAAGATGGCCACTCTTTGTGCCAGGGGCCTCCTGCTGACCCAAATGGGGACCGGCTAGGGGTCAGGGGTCACATCTTTTGCACTTTTTATTTCCTCCCCAGTACATATCCCCAGACCCAGCTCACTACTGGTGCCAAGAACAATGCTCAAGTGAACCAGATTGCAGGGCTCCCTGCATTAGGAGTACACTTTGGAGTGTTAGGAGTGCTGTTGACTCGAGAGGCAAGGAGTGAGTGAGGACCCTGGAATTTGAAACTCTTGCTCTGAGGCTTGATTGACGATGGGATGGGGATAGGACAGGTTCTTCCAGGATTGGACTCCCTGAAGAAGACTGGAAGTGTATGCTAGGAATGGCAAGGATACCAGGTTCTAGAAAGGTGGCAAAAAGGAAAACACCTCCAGGTAGGGGTCTTATACAATTTCCTATATAATAAATAGCATTAAAAAGTTTGAAATGCTGTTTAATGGCAGGGAAAAGGCAGTCTTTATGCTCTTAGGTCCAGGAGTGGGGGCTAAGTCAGAAGCCTCGCTTAGAAATTCTTTATCTCTGGCTTATTACCATGGGGTCTAGAAAGTCTCCCTTTCTTCCCATCTTGGAGTTTTGGGATGAGAGTGCTATAGGTTTTTCAGTCCATGTTGAGAACTTCAGCTGCTTAAGGGATGGGGAGGGCTTAATGATCACCTAGTTCGACCCAATGGAGAGAAAACTTAGGCGAGAAGAAAGTAATTCACTAGAAGGACAGCGACATCTTGCAAACTGTGGGTGACAGGCATAGCTGGATCACAGGGACTCCATGCCACCAGTTTTGCAAACTTCCTCTCATTTCTGAATGTCACTTCCATTCTCTTCTACTGGCTTCCTCTATGAGGCACAGAACATGGCTCCCCGTGGTTCTCCCCATTCTTGTTCCATGACTGCCTCCATGGAGAGACTCAGTCTCTTCCTTCAGTTCTGGTGTGCAAATCCAGGGGAAACTGATTGGCCTGAATTATATACAGGAGCTCCCTCTGCGCCTGTTTGCTATGGCGGGGGGCCAGCCAGGGCCAAGCAACACAAGCATGGCCACAAGGGTCCCACCACTGTGGATTGAGGAGATGCCCCAAGTAGGGATGCTGGTATTGTGCTCTGGGTGGCTGCTTCAGTTCATATTCACCTCAAAAGATGAGAAACAGGGACCCCGCAAGGCTGTTAGATAGTCTCCACCAGAAATCTCATTTTTTTTCCCCAAAGGATCTGGGATTAAAGAACACTGTTTTGAGTCTTGGGTCTTCCTTTTAGGAGGAAAAGTATGGAAGGCCTCCTACATGTTAGCTGTTTTATATTTAATCTTCAAGGCAAGCATATGAAAAGGTAATATTTACTCCTATCTTACACATGAGGAAACAGAAGCTCAGGGGGTGTCAGTAATCTACCTGAGGATGCTTGGCTGGTAAAGATCTAGTCCAGGAGGGCATCTGGGTCCTTTGATATCCCAAACCCCTGTCCCTTTCTTTATACAACTTTATACCTTCCACTAACTAGAAAGTTGCTCTACCCTTTGGGACATTGGTTTCTTCTTCTATGGGAAGTGATTTCTTTCTAATGCAAAAATTCATCTTTTCTATTTAATTGTCACACCTTTTCCTGTTTTTCCCAGACTCCACAGACATACGCATCTCTAACTGTGATAACTGACACATCCTGTTATTAGAGAGGAAAGACACTCTTGACCTGTGAATTTCTGGGCAGTAAAGTAATGGGTTAGTCTCTTGCCCCAGGAAGACAAAACCAGACCAGGCTGTAAGCTTAGCTTTCAGGCTAACTTCCTGTGTGAACTTCAGGGGATTGCTCCTCTTCTGAACCTTTGTTTGCTTACTCCATAGACCCAGAGAATGTGTGGTTGGGCTACTTAAGGAATCTCTCTAAAGCCAGTTCATGCAAGTGGGTTTTTTAGCTTTAGGAACTTCCCTTGTCCACATCTCTCCAAGGTCCTTGGTTTTCTCATCTGGAAAATGTTGGAAGTTGAACAGAACATGTTGCCTCCTTCCACCTCTCAAATTCTGAGCCTCTAGCTTCTCTGCACATGAAAATTCATGCCCAACCCGCGCCCAGACTCACCCCTCCTCCTACCCCCACAGAGACTCCTGGCCCTGCACAGCCACCGCCCCTGCCTTTCTCTCCCCATTAGCTCAGTGGCTCACTCACTCCCCAGTGCTCCCAGAGATAACTCCAGCAGCAGGCTCTCTCCTCCTGGTTCTTAAGGAGGCCACACACTGGGCTAAATAAGCGGCTTACCAGTGCGGGAAAGGATGACCTTTAGAGAGTATCACATCTTTTTTTAGCTTTGCTTTAAAGGGAAGCTGGTTTGGGAATGTGTTGGGAAGCTGTCCCTTTCATTTGGTGCTCGGGGCTCTCTGAAGGTGGGGGTTCAGGAAGAGAAGTTCTTCTGTGTCTCCCTGGGTACTTCCTAAGGGCCGAAAGATCAGTGCTGTTTCTCACTTCCCACGCCCCTTGGAAATTATTTGGCCCCACCCCTGGAACTCACCATGTCTGTGGTGGCAAGGTTCTGAAGCGTGGACGTGAAGTTTAGAAGTCTGATTAGCTGTGTGACCTTGGAGGAGTCATCTCACTTCTCAGAGCTTTGGACTCCCCCTCTGTGAAGCATTAGCATAATAACCACACTTACTGAGATACTCCATAGTAACAACCAGAGCCTGTGTCTCTGAATGCCTGCTATGTCCTAGGCACTGTCTATGAAGATCTCCACGCATCATCTCACTTGACCCTTGTAATAGCCCCCAGACTGAAATACTATTGTTATTACTACTTTGTGGATGAGACCAGTAAAGCTCAAAGAAGTGAAATAACTTGCCTCGCCTTGAAGATGGCCTCACCTAGAATTCAAACCCAATTCTCTGTGACTCCTGAGTCCTTAGCCTTCTGCCACACAGTTGGGCTAGCCTACATAGACAATGTTCCCGTGACCTGTTGCCACAAAACTTGGTAAGATAAAACAACCACCATTATACCATGCTTCTGGATTCTGTGGGGAAGGAAGTTGTGCAGGGCATAGTGTGGCTGCCTTATCTCTGGCACTGCTTCACAGTATCTGGAGCCTCAGCTGGGAAGATTCAAGAAGTCTAGAGGCTGGTCTAGCCCCTGAGCTGGGGTGACTCAGACGGGTCTCATTCTGAAACTGCTCACTGGAACGTCCACATTTAGCTCTCCATGTAGACCAGGTGCCCTCAGAGCAGGGTGGCTTGCAGGTATTTGGACTGCTTACATATTGGCCCAGGGGCTCTAAGAATGAATGTTCTACTGAAACAGTAGAAGCTAGGCGGCCTTTTATGATCTAGTCTTAGAAATCACGTGGCAGCACTTCTTCTTGCAATCTGGTCAAAGTAGTCATAAATTTATTCAGATTCAAGGGGGAGGGCACACAGATCCACCTCTCAATGGATGGAGTTTTAAGGATTTTTGCAGCCATGTTCTAAAACCACCATTGATGGGATCAGCTGTGATCTATGCTGGGGCATTTGGTTAGACTGATAAAGACTGAAGAATCTGAAGGGATCAGGGCCAAACATTGGCTCTATGATCAGCCTAAAAATGAGCTTTCCAAGAGTCCAAAGAATAGT
The DNA here is from genome assembly GCF_003265705.2 of Callorhinus ursinus. Lineage (NCBI taxonomy): Eukaryota > Metazoa > Chordata > Mammalia > Carnivora > Otariidae > Callorhinus > Callorhinus ursinus. The sequence continues at coordinate 11,368,959 of NW_027397086.1, forward strand.
GGCCAAAGTGGTGGAGAAAGCTCATCTTGATCTGAGTCAACAGTGTTGAGACGAGCTAACCTAGGGTATCTTGTAATGCCACCGAGGCTTCCAGGCAGAGGTGATGGGCGAAGCTGATCAGGGAGCAGATTATGACCATTTAATCGTGTTTCCTGATGATGGATCATGGTGGAGGGCATGGGTTTTGGAATCAGACAGACATGGGTTCAGACGCAAGCTTTACCATTTCCCAACTCTGTGAACCTGAGCAAATAACTTGACCTTTCTAAGTTTCGGTTCACTTTTATGTTAAATGAGATAATACAAGCTACCTCTACCAGGACTCTAGTGAGACATCGACCAGAAAGAGCCAACATGGTGCCTGGAGCATAGTACGCACTTCTAAGTGTTAGTTATAATTATTCATCATTCAGTCCCTCATTAAACACGTGTTTATTGAATACTTGCTATGTGGCAACCACTGTGTTTATTATTTTTATCATTGTTGCTATCATTATCATCAGCAGATGTGGCTACCTGCTTGGAGAACCTCCTCAAATGGAAATTGAGAGTTCAGGGGAAGGGTTGAGCCCCCAGGGAAGTAGATGAGGCAGGCAGGGGTTCAGGGAACCCAGACCAACAACCAGTTGTGTCAGCTGGGTAACCCACAGGGAGAGGGAAAGCCCCGAACTCCATCTGGGCACATGGGTCCCGAGAGTATCCTCGACTCATCCTTTCTGGGATGGATGTACCTAATTAGGCTGGACTTGGGTAAGGGGTTAGCGGGTCCCTGCAGTAATAGTTGTCAGTGCCTGAGATGTTGGAGTGGGGAAGGGGAAGAAGCAGGGGCCACACCCTCCTCCTCAGAGCTGTGAACCTCAGATGAGACAAAAGGCGAGAAGGTGCTTTGTAAACAGGGAAGGTATGACGATATTAGGGATGATGCGGGTGATGTGCCTCAGAAGCCAGCGGTTTTGTCTTCATTTTTCTCCATTTCTTAATGTGATGCGTCAGGAAAAGAGCACACTCTGAAGTCAGATTCTGCTTCTTATTAACTGGGATACTTTTGACAAATTCTTCTCTCTGAACCTCAGCCTTCCCACCTGCTAAATGTGAATAATGACAACAATAACCATCTTAATTCGTGTGAGTATTAAATGAAACCTCCGTGTGAAGATGTGGACATGGAGTAAGCCTGTGTTTTTCAAAGTGTCCGGGGACTCTAGCATTAGACTCCCCTGATGCACCTGTTTAAAATACAAACCCTATATCTATTCTTATGAAAATTTCTTCACCCTTTTTGCTCCGTATTTCCATATAGCTTTGATCACCTGATATACAGTATACCTCTTTCATTTTTTATTGTCTGCTTTCCCCATTTTCCTTCCTGTAAACACCACAAGAGTGGAGACTTTTGCTGCTATGCATCCAGCCCCTAGAACAGTGCCTGATAAGTAGGAATAAAAGAACACAAGCATGAATGAATGAGAATCTCTGGAAGAGAGTTCTCAAATCAGCCTTTTCTTAAGTCATCCCAGCAGATTCTTGACTCAGGTTGGAGGGCTACCATAGGAAGTGCTTAATCAACACTGGTGGTTTTCCCCCTTCCTTTGTCCTTAAGCATCTTAAATTTGTTTAACTTGCTCAAAGAACCAAATTACCAAGGTGAAATAAGAGAGTGAGTAACTCTAGGATGGATAGGATTATCTGGTGGCCCCGTTTCTTTGTTGCAGAGCTATCCAGGCCTTGAAAGGAGAGGGCTCTGTTTTGGTGTATTCTGATGGCAGAAGGGTATGCAGCCCTTAGGCATTGACCCCTCACAACTGGGTGCCTGGTGTACAGGCTCCTGGGAGTCCTGGAGAAAGCAGTCTGTCTACTGGCCCCACCTTCGGCTCAGTTTGGCCCAGGGCTTTGTTTACTTGATGCCAGTCACGTTAGATTTTGGAGGTGGCCTAACTTAGGACCAAATAGGGCACGGCCTCTGCTCTAGCAGGATGGACCACCGTTCAGAACTGGACCCTGCTTCCTGGCCTGATCTGGCTCTGGTTTGGGAGAGAACCCAGGATGGCTGGCTGACCAGCATCCAAAAGCCATGGAAATAGGTAGAGGGTTGAGGTCCTACCAGAGACTGGGGGAGACAAGGAAGGGAATTGGCATGCAAGGCAAACCTGCTACCCTATTGTTCATATATCACTTCTCTGGCTTTGAAGGTTTTGAAGGTTTAGCGATTACTGGCTGTGTGACTTTGGGTCATTGACTTCCCTCTCTGAGCCTTTGTAGTGTCATCAATAAACTGGGAGTAGTAGTAACATCTCATAGGGGTTCCTCATGTGGATTTAATGAAGATCAAAGAATTCAACGGGCATATAGTATGCCTTTAGATAATTTCCTTCTTTCTTTTTTAACTCCATACATCCCAATTCATATAAGGGAAAACAAAGGAGAAGGTCAGATGGAAGGAGGGTGCCTGCTGCGGGGCACGTAACATGCAGCTCTGGGGAAAAAAGCCAAGGGGAGGGACGTGCACGCTGGGGGTATTTTGGAACCACTTGACTTAAGAAGCTCAAGCTAATCAATCCCTCTCAGCTCATCATGGGCCTTGCAATCAGGGCTCCCCTACTCACCTGCTGCTCTGCCCTTGGGGAAGCTGCCAGAGCCAATCATGGGGCATTGTTCTCCTAGCTCAGCTCCTTGGAGAAGCACTCTGGACTTGGCTAGGAGACAGCAGGAGGACTCATGGAATCCCAGGCATGCGGTTTAGATCTGGATGACCCGGTGAAATACCTTCAGTTCTCTCGTGAGAATAAGGAGGTGATGTGACTTAGCCGAGGTCACAGAGAAAGCCTTTCTGGAGAAAGGAGGAGATTTTTGTATTTACTGGTGTTTCTATTCATTCATTCAAGAGGGTTTATTCATTGCCTTCATGAGTGCAGGGCATCACAGGTCACACAAGGCCACACTGCATTCCTAATTCTACCTCCTTTCCAGTGCTCCATGCTTTTTTCTCTAAAGACCAAAGACATTCCGGTGGTAACTTTACTCAGACCTGGAGGAGGGCCACGGAGGTGTTCCTGCCCTCCCCTTCATCCCCCCCCCAGCTCAGTCCTAGATTCTCAAGCCCTAGAAATTGCTCAGGACACCAAGAAATAGTGGATCCAATTGGAGTCAGTGGAATTTACTTTATTTGAATTGACTTGAAGTGAATGAAATAGAATTACAAAACTAAATGGAAATAATTGAATTGAAATATAGCAAATTGGATTGAATCGGGATTAATTGAAATGAAATCAATTGAGAATGTATTGAATCATGGTACTAGAAAAGGTTTGGACATCACCTCCCCGACCCTGCTCCTTGTACAGTGAGAGAATCAAAGCCCAGCAAAGGGGAGTGTGGGGCAGAGTGTGATGGAAGGTCAATGACTTTGAGAAGGCCAAGAAAGTGGCAGAGCCAAGCTTCCAAGCCAGGTCATCTGAATCACTGGTCAGCATCCATCTCACTATCCCATATTTCCAGAATGAGGGGCGTCCGAGGCTGGGTTTCTGAGCAGGAAGCCAGGAGTCAGCAGAAATCAGCAAGTGAAGGAGACTTTGGGGAAAGTGATGTGCCCAGTTTTAATAACATCTCCACCTTCTAATGTATAACCCGGCTTGTTGGCCTCTGACGTTGGCTTTCCAAGATAGTTCCTGTTTGGGCTATGGTGGGTACATGAGGAAAGAGAAGCTTAAAGTCTCTGAGCCTAGTGGCAGAAGGAATGGCAGCAAGGTTCTTTGGCCATGATTCTTTATGAAATTGAATTTCCTTTGAGGAATAGAGATGTGATACTTGTAGCTGACTTCCTTCCTTGAATTCCCAGTTGCAAGATCAGTGTGCCTGAAAGTCCACCATTAGTGCCATCCCTTGGATAATATTTTTAAAAAGTTCTATTGAAATACACATGTGTTAGCTGGAGGAGATAGCATATTTAATATCCACATATTAGTGTAATAACCTTATTGTATCAACTATCTGACACCAGAATGAAGGCTTGTGTGGGTGGTGGAAAGAAGTATGGTTTACAATAGGGAAGTTGGTTTGAATCAGTGACCAATGCTATTTTTAAAAATTGATATAAATTTCTCTACCCAGGAATTTAAATCTGAAAGTCTCTATAATGAACAGGGGTTTTTCTTATGATGAAAACATCATATAATAATAGTCTGGACTCCTAAGGAAAAGGCAAATGGTAGCCCACTGACCTCTTGTGCCCTTCTCTTCTCACAAATGGTCATAACCGCTATCAGTGCTCAAGGTAAGAATTAAGTTTCACAAGTAGTCTTTACATCAATGGGGGGGGGGTAAGTCAGGCACTCTTGGTCCCATTTTACAGAGAAGAAACCGAGCCCTGAGATCTTCAGTAATGCACTTTCCGTCTCATGGTAAATCAGAGGCAGAAGGAGGACCAGTAGGGGAGGCAGAAGTCTTGGGGTGGGTACCTCCAAAAGCCAAGGGTGGCTACAGTCCTTTTCACAGACTTGAGCGGCTGACGGAGCAGCCTCTGGAGTGTGTAATCACCCTAATGAGCTGTGGCGCTTGTCAGGTATGTGGTCTGGATGCTTGTTCCTGTGATCTGGACATAATTGGCCCTGCCACAGGAACAGCAAACTGGCCGACAAGCTCTCAGCAAACCACAGGCTGAGCAAAATGACACACCGAGAGATGTCGCCAGCAACCCTGGCTCCATGGTTCTTTAATGTTTATGATCACAGTTGTCTCTTGCCAACAAGCACTCAAACCAGAAGTAACGGTTCTATAAGAATAGATGGGGGGGGGTGTTGGTGATAGATTCTGGCAGCAGGATGGGTCCCCAATCCACCTCCAAAGGTTTCAGATGAAAGTGAATTGGACTCAGAAAGATTCCCAAAGGAGAATCACAGTCACTTAACTTAGACACATGCATCTCCGATCTCCATCCATAATAGGAATCCTCTCAGGACGTGGCCGTACCCTGAGCTCTGTGAACAATCCATGGGAGGAGCCCCAGGCTAACCACAGAGTGGCTTCTATCACTGTGGCTTCATTGCAGGGTCCATTTTTACTTCAGTTCCAGGAACTGGGTTGTTTTATGTTCCCTTTTGATCAGGTCTCTGTACATGTTTCTGCCATAAGCATCATTCAGTCCACAACTATTTATTTGCTGTTTATACGATAGGCACTGTTCTATATCCTGGGAATATAGAGGTAAAAATGGTAGACAGTGTCTGCATGGCGATTATATTCTGTGGGGAAACAAACAAACAAACAAACAAAAAAACACAAATGTACACGGTAATAGGTGTGGTAAGTCTTATGAAGACAAATAAATGAAGCAAAAGCATCAAAGATGTTAATCTAGTTGGTGAGGGTGAGGGAATGAGATGGTCAGGGAGGGCTTCTCTGAAGATGTAGCATTTGTACGGAGTCTTGTTTGGTGGAAAAAGGAGTCCTGTGGCTGTCTGGGAGAAAGTGTCCAGGCGCAAGGGGTCAAGGGCAAAGACACTGAGATGGGGACAAATGGGGAAGGTCAAGGAGTCATTAGCAGGCCAGCAAGGCTTCAGTGAAATGAGGACAGAGGGCAGCTCTAGGAAGTGAAGTCAGACAGGGAGCTGGACCCAATTCCTTACTGTTAGGTTGGCTGGACAGAGCCTTGAAGGCCAAGGTAGACTTGTTGGAGTTCTCAGTCCAGTCTATGTTCTGCCAGATTCCTCTGATGTTAATGATATCTGCCTGGAGTCAAAGATGGCTCCCTCTGTGCTCTTGCCTGATGGTCCCAAAGTCGGCTGATTCCAACTGTCAACTTCTTTCTCTAGGCTTTGCCATACAAGCCAAGAGCAGCGGTTACTAAAGCTGAAAGATGCAGAGACGGCTCACAAGTCCCCATGTTTTACTCCTGGGTTGTTTTTTTTTTTTCCTTTCCCCCTGGGATTGAACCAAATTCCGTTCCAGCTTAAGTCTTGTCCTTGCTGCTTGCTTGTCTTTGCCCCAGTGGATCTGTGTTACAGTTGCTCACTCTGGTGATCTCCAGAAGTACTCAGGAAGCTGGCTTCGCTAGAGTAAAATAGGAGTACTTGTAATTGGAAAGAAGTTTGAATAATTGATGTGTTTTCTTCATTATTGTTGGTGGGCAAAACTGGCCCCAGTCAGCATTTCAGGCTCTTGCCTTGCCACCCCCCACAGCCCTATTTTCAAGCTCGTGAATGTTTGCACACACTGCACACTCTTCTCTCTGCCAGGAATGTGTATCCCCCACTCCCTCTTCACTTAAACATCTACTCACAAGACAGATTTTTTTCTGAGAAGTCTCTTGACAATCCCGGTTTGCTCTGCAGTCTTCTGGTGGGTTCCTTTGGCACTCTGTCTTCCCCTGCTCCCTTTTACATGATGCTCTAATGAGCTAGGCCAAAACTTGTCGTCCCCTAGAGAAGATCTACCTCAGGGCTGGGATGAGGAGTATAACTCTATGGTTAAAATCTTCACAAGAGTCACACTGCCTGAGTTCAAATTCTGATGCTACTGCTTGCTGGCTCTCTAGATTTGGGGTAAATTATTTATTTCCTCTGTGCCTCTGTGTACTCATCTCTAAAACTGGGAGGATAATAATGCTTTCCTATTAAAGCTACTTGGATGTGGCAATCAATGCCAACTGATCTCCTTATGTCTCTTTTTACTCCTCTACACATAGTAACCACAGTGAGTTTTTTTTTTAATGTGCTCTTTCCACAGATTTTTCACGTTTATAACATGTTTCTCACTATTCAAGTCTCATCAGGGCCCATAACGGTTCAGAAAGGCTTTTTGTAGTCATTGCATTTAAAGTAGACCTTCCCCCCACCCAAGCTACTCTGTTCCACTACCCTTCAGAGTCATGAGCAGTGCTACTTATTTATTATTTTAGTTCTCCCTCCTTCTATGGACTGGACGGGATGACACGGGATGTTCCTTGCTGTCAGGTGGGACCATGCACCTAGTTCTAGATGAAGGGATGTCGCAAAGATAACATTAATTATTCTGAGATTTTAAAGATTTTTTTATTTATTCATTTTGAGAGAGAGAGAGAGCACGCAAGCACACGAGCAGTGGGGAGGGGCAGAGGGAAAGGGAGAAACAGAATCCCAAGCAGGCTCCATGCTCACCTGATGCAGGGCTCGATCTCATGATCCTGAGATCGTGACCTGAGCCAAAATCAAGAGTCAGATGCTTAACTGACTGAGCCACCCAGGCATCCCTTCTGAGCTTTTTATTGCCAATGTGAGACCTTCCAGAGATCTCATTTCCCTCTGGTATGGTAACAAGCAGTATCCAAGATGAGTCCCTGTAGGATGATAATGAGAAAAGATTTCCTTGTCCTCCAGACCCGGGATGTAGCAGAAACAACAATAAGTAGTACGGCATTGAGACTTGGGGGTAGTTTATTATGGCAGCATGACCTAGGATAATCTGACTGACATGCCCTTTGAACTATTTATCTTTACCTATGAATATGAGTGTTAGTTATTTCATTATTGTCTACTCTCTCTTGCTTCTATAGTCATCGAACTCTCTATTTTTAGCTAAGGAATGGCTTTGCAGAACAAAGACTATACCTTCTAGGTCCCCTGACAGGTGGTATCACCATGTGACAAGCTCTGGCCAATGTGATGTGAGCAGAAGTGAAGTTTGCCCCTTCTGAGCCTGACTCTTAAAGAGAAAGCTGTGCCCTCTCCTTCCTACTGGCTAGAAGCTGGAAATGCTGATTTCATATCTAATAAGCAGACAGGGGAGAAACTGTTGAGATGACAGAACAAAAAGAAAGAAAGAGCCAGTTTTCCTGACAGTGTGGAATTATCACACCAGCTCTGGATTCCTTATGTCTAGGCTGTTATAGGATTAAAAATAAACTTTTTATCTTGTATAACCTAATGTTATTTGGGGCTGCTATTCTAGTGATCAAGTCTGTTTGTTCACCAATATCCTACTTCAAGTCATCTTGCTCATTTATTCGAATAACTGGTGTCTATTCCTCATTGCCCCAACACATGCGCACATACCTGTAGGTTCTCGTAGAACAGGAATTATTTCTTTTTTATTCATGGCTGCGTCCACAGAACTTAGCACACTGCTTGTCATAGAGGAAGTGCCTAAGAATACCTGTTGAATAATGAAGTGTACATGACATACAGTAATCGCTGAACAAATCATTATTGACTGTTAGTAGATATTACTCTTCTTTACCTTTCAGAACAGGCTTTCCTACTATCCTCCAGAAAGCTTCCGTCATGTGACAGTTCCTGAGGCCTCTGATGTTCCTCTTGCTTGCAAGAGCGTTTCTCTTCTTTCTTATTTACCAAATCCCTTCAAGAACAAGCTCTGGACTCATGTCAGAGACGTACAGAACGTGATGGCTACAAGGGACCTTAGCAGTCACATGGCATGACTCTCTCATTCTACAAGAGTGTGAACAAGCTCAGAGAGGGGGGATTAACTTGTATTTTAGTCAGTTTGGGCCGTTGTGACAGAAGTCCATAGATTGGGTGGCTTAACAACAACAGAAATTTATTTCTCACTATTCTGAAGCAGGAAGTCCAAGACCAAGGTGCCCGCAGATTCAGTGTCTGGTGAGACTCCACCTCCTGATGGCAACTGCTGACTTCTTGTTGAGAGAGGGCAAGAGAGCCCCCAGCGTCTCTTTTCTAAGGGCATGAATATCATTGATGAGGGCTCCATCTTCAGGACCTAATTGTCCCCCAAAGGCCCCACCTCCCAATATTACCACCCTGGGATTGAAGATTGCAACATAAGAATTTGGAGGTGGAGGGGGCCCAAACACCCAGTCCATAGCAGTCTGTTACAAGTCACACAGTGAACTGATGAGAGAAGGGTCCCAAATCGAGGATTCTTGCCCTTCTTTTAGTGTGCTTATTGTCACAAGAATTTCCAACTCCTCTTGGGTGAGTGATTCTTTGATCTGACTTCAAAGATAGAGGTGGACTCTATTTCTTAACACCCCCTCCATTGGGACTTTATAGTTGCTGTACAGTAGTGTCCCCACCTTTGCACTTCACAACTTGTCCACTTTTGGAACCCAAAAGAAGTAAAGCCAGAAGGTCCCTCCAAGGTGAGTTAGGTAACCTCCTTGTTCTCCATGTGAGGACACCGAGGCCCAGAAAGGTGAAGAAACTTCTCTGACCACTCTTAGTCCATTTAGAGACACTGGGAGGAACTTCTGGCATTCTCTCTGGAAACGTTTTCCAAAGTGGGAGTGCGACATTTTGGGAGATAAGAGTCCACGGCCCAGGAAGCATTACAGCTGAGGCTTGACAGCGGACAAAAGGGATGCGGGTGAGAGACTTGGCGAACACGTGTGTCCATAAGAACAAATCATGTGAGTTTCAGTAAAATCTGCTGCCAACACAGAACAAATACAATTCAACACAATAAATACAACATACTATACAATCTAATACAGTAAAGTCAATGAGGTGGGCTGCATCTCCTTGGCCTTCTTCAAGTGCAGGAGAAGTGAAAGAAAAACTAGAAAAGTAATGCCTGTCACTGCGCAGGTGCCCGGTAAATGTCCTTGAAATCAGTTCATCGGACCCATTCAGCTTTTTGCAGCCTCCCCTCTTTCTCTGATCCCCAATGAGCATCTTACAGTTGCAGGCAGTTGAGGGTTTGGAGGGATCCCCAGCATCATCTGGCCCGGCACTTCCCAGAAGATTTGATCAATAAGATCCTCCATTTTTAAAAAAAGGCTTGTTTGATCAAATACTCATAACATAGTCACAGTTCTGGGATGTCCCATGATAAAAAAAAAAAAAAATCCCTGAAAAGGAAAAAAACATGTGGAACTTCTCAGCTCCATATTTCTCTACAATATTTGATCACAGAATCCTTTTAGGGGCGCCTGGGTGGCTCAGTCGTTAAGCGCCTGCCTTCGGCTCAGGTCATGATCCCAGGGTCCTGAGATCGAGTCCCGCATCAGGCTCCCTGCTCCGCGGGAGGCCTGCTTCTCCCTCTCCCACTCCCCCTGCTTGTGTTCCCTGTCCCGCTTTGTCTCTCTATCAAATATATAAGTAAAATCTTTAAAAAAAAAGAATCCTTTTAAAATTGATTTTGCAAACCACGAATATTTCAGAGAACACTTTGGAAAAACCAGTGTAGCCCAAACCCCTCATTTGGTGCCTGAAAAAAAAAAATAGAAGCTCAGAGGAGGAGAATTGGCAGAGTCAGGACACGAACCTGGGTCCTCTAACCCAGAGTCCACTGTGTGCGGTGTCTCTCCATGAGTGAGATGGCACATTCTTAAAGCAGTTCTGAACTGTCCATGTTTCATTTAACAGCTCATCTGTCAATGGATTGTGTCACAGAAATATGCAACCAAGACACGGTGTTGTGAAATGAATGGATTTACAAACCAGGGGACCAGCCCTGTGCCCTGCTCATTAGGAACAATCTGCTTGCAGAACATCAGTGTGACAGGCCCAGCAAGGGATTTGTTTAGCTCATTTAGAGAAATGGAGACAAGGGATTAATCACTTCAACACCAAGTGGCCGTGCTTCTGTGGCCCCAAGTGCATGGCCACCCAGCTGAGCCTGCTCTGATGCTATCTTGTTTCCAATCTCCATGCGCACCATGCTCTCCCCTGTAGCCCAAGCCTCTGGGGTCTGGCCTGGGGCTTCCCTCCACAGAGCAAGGACTGACCGCAAGGACTGACCGCAAGGCCTGGAGGAGCAACTCAGAAGTTAGTCAGTGACTCTTTGTTCTCTCATGGCTCCCTTCTCAAATTTTCACACATATTGGAATTGGTATCACAAGTGGTTTTCATGAACTCATGTGGGAACCCTACCTATAACTGCTCCCATCCTTTCCTTGACTTCCTCCCTCCCAAGCAGTAGGAACACACCCTCTTCCTGTCAATGACCACACCCCCCGCCTGTGCTTTTGTACTCCTATGCCCTCCACCATCTCCATTTGTCTTCCAACTTCTGTTCTCCATCACCAACATCTCCCTCTCTGTGGTTCTTCTCAGCAGTTTACAAATACGCTCTATTATTTTCCTTTTGCATGTATGCATAAACAGAGAGGTTAATTAAGTCGCCCAAGGTCATAACAGCAAATGTAACAATAAATACATGTCCCTTCAGCTACTGAAAATGTTCTCTACTCTTCTCCATATCCAGAGTTCACAAAAACATTGTCTAGCATGCAGTCTCAATTCCTCACTATGTTATTCCGTCTTCAGCTCACTCCAGATTTCTGCCTTATCACTTCAGCCTAAATTCAGCCATCTGAAAAACACTGCCATTCTCCTTGGAATCCTCTTCTGATTTTCCTCCCACTTGGCTGTACTCATTCTCCGTTTCTCCGGCCAGCCACTCCTTTTCTACCTAAGACGTTGAGCTCCCCAGAGCTTGATCCTGAGTCTCCTCCCCTGCTGGATTCCCTGCTTTGCTCTATTATGATCTGCGTTTCTCACTGTTCACTTCCTCCATGGACAGCACAGACCCTTCCCATGACTAAGTTTCATTTCTATGCAATGGCTCCCACATTTATCCCCCGGTCCAGGCTCTCTTCTGAGACGTAAGCTCATGACCACTCATTGCCCTGACACTTGCTGACATCTGTCCCCACCTGCAATCGTCACCTCTTGCCAGCCTCCTGCTTTTCCTCTCATGTTTCTCATCTCCCTTAATCACCTAATTTCTTTTTTAAAAAAGATTTATTTATTTATTTGAGAGAGAGAGAGAGAGAGAGAGAGAGAGAGACAGAGCATGAGTGGGAGGGGCAAAGGGAAAGGGGAGAGAGAATCCCAAGGAGACTCTGTGCTGAGCATGATCTTAAGATCGCGACTGAGCCAAATCCGAGAGTCCAACGCTCAACCAACTGAGGCTACCCAGGCACCCCAATCACCTAATTTCTTATGTCAGAAACTTGAGAGTCATTTTTGACACCTTGCATTCCCTCTTCCCTCTGCTAACACAGATCATCAATCACAAAATCTTACTGAATCTATGTCCAGAATGCAGTGCTGGTCTACTCACTCTTCACCATTCTGCTTCCCCCTGGGGTCAAAGACAGCCACCAAGTAACCCGATGCCCTTCTGATGCGTCCTCAAACATTAGAGGCAGCATGCTTGGTTTCATTTTTTAAATCATGATCATTCTGCTCAACTATTTAAAACCTCCAGTGGCTTCTCTTTAGTCCTAGAATGCAGGTCACAATCCTTCTCCTTGTCTACAAAGACCTGGCATGATCTGCCGCCCCATCCTACCTCTCTCCACTCTCCTTATCTGCACGGTCCACTCACTCTGGCATGTCGTCTGCTCCTTTAATGCCACTTGGCTCCTTCCTATCTCAGGGCATCTACACCTGCTGGTCCCTTCCCTTTAAAAAAAACACTCATTTCTTACCATCACCCCTGAAAAGAAATATTTCCTGACCCGCTGGATCAGGTTAGTCCTCCTCTCCACCACCAGCATTAAAACTCTTATAACCTCCTATATTTTTCTCTCATTGCATTTCTCAATAATTTAATTATACAATCATTTGTACAATTTACAGACTTCGCCTCTGCTTCCTTGATTGGAATGTAACATCCATGAGGGCAGGCATGAAGCTTTATGTGCTTTATGATTCCAGCACCAGCACTGTGGTTATCTCATAATCCTTATGCAATAAATGCATGTAGAATAAATACAAATAAATGGCATGAAACTGTTGTTGACAATGAAGGGCATCAGATGTAGAGTATTTCAATCCAAGATACCTTATCTCTCTGACTCTTTGTGGCCTTGTCTGGGAAATGGAGGTGGAAAAAAAAGCCCACCTTGTCTATTTCATGAGTGTTGTAATGAGAGAGTGAGCTATGTCGGGCTTGGTGGATCTCTGTGAATACACTACACACTCTTATTGCTCTTTGCTTCAGACTGGCTCTGGAAGGAAGAGCGTGGGCTGCTTTTGTGACAGGAAAATACAAGCTTAGATTTCTAGAGTGCCCTTGAGAAAATCTACCTCTCTGGATCTCAGTACTTCCAGGAGTAAAAGGAAGCAATTGGGCCAGACATGCCTGCAAGGTCCATTCCTTCCATGTTATTCCATGACCAGCTCATGCACAGCAAGGTACAGAGACAGCTTAATCAAATGCTTTGGCAGATAATTTGTGCTGTCACGGATGATCACTAGGAAGGGGCAAAGTTTATCTCTAGACCAAGGCCACATTCAGAGGACAACTCAGGTGCTATGGTGCCACGTGGCCGATTCTCATGAACTAGCCCCGGACTTGGTTTCAGGGGCCAGGATTTCAACTCCAGATCCGCTGCTTGTCAGTTGCAGAACCCAGAGCTGCTCCCTCATACCCTTGGAGCCTCAGCTTCCTCACTGGAAACACACAGGGGTCATAAGATTGACCTCACTGAGCCAAAGCGGGGAGAAAACAAGATTGTGGTCAGGAAGGTCCGTCATCAATTCGAAAATGCTGCACACCATTTTCAGCAGGCAGGCACCTGACATCTCCTGAAAAGTGGGAGTGGGTCTATTATCCTTCCACACAGAAGCCTGCTATAGGGCTTTGGAAACAAAGGGTGACATGGCCAGCCCTAACACTTCAAAGCAGCAAATTGTTCCCAGCCCTTAGCCTGCAGCACAGAGCGCTATTTTTTATCCCAGAGACGGCAAAAATTGGGCCTGGAGTAACTTGATACCGCAGGCTATTGTCTCACAAATGATTTATTAGCCAAAGCTGCTCCATGCTCAGAAGTTTGCACTGCCCAGGGCCCCCTCTCCAGAGGGGAACCTTGCCTCCCCTTGGGAATGATTCTCTGAAGATGAGTGTAAAAAGTCTGTTTGTCCTTCGACACTCTCCCGGGAGCTCTGTTTTTAGCTATGTCCTAAGAACATTCGAGTGTCCACCTATGTGGATGTGGAGTGGTTAGGAAGGGACAGGACCTCCTGATAAGAGGTATGTCTTAAATTGTGTCCGCTAAAAAATAGCTGTGTGTGTGTGTGTGTACGCACGCACGCACACGTGTGTGTGAAAAGGACATCAAATACAAATAGTTTAAAATCCAAACTCTGACATTTACTGTCTTTAACAACTTGGGAGGGTGGTTTACTGGTTTGAGCCACTATTTCCTCTCTTATGAAAGGATATATTAATGCCTCTGTGATAGGATCATGTGAGACTCAAAAGATGAAATGCAGGTCAAGTCTTTAGCTCTATGCGTGACACATTCTAGGAGCTTACTGGGTGTCAGTGATTTTTCTTCCTTTAAGAAAGGGCAAGAGGTCACCCTGGACCATGCAATTTGAAAGGTGGTGCCTACAGCAGCTATTCCTCACTTTTGTGGCTGTATCAGTCATCTACTGCTGCGTAACAAGCAACCACAAAACTCAAGGCCATGCAATGAGCCTTTATTTATCCTCGAGCCCTGCTGATCTTAGCTGGCCCCAAGCAGGCAGCTCTAGGCTACAAATTCGCAAGGTCTACCCCATGGGTGGTTTGTCCTCCTTGGACCAACAGGCCAGACAGGTATATTCTTGTAGGGACGGCAGAGGTGCAAGACAGCAAATAGGGACATGAGATGGCCTTGGGAGCCTAGGCTCAGAATGGACACCCTGTCATTTCCATCCCTCTTCCGCTGTCCAAAGCCAGTCACTGTGGTTTGGCTCAAATTTAAAAGGTGTTAAAATGCACTTGGCCTTTTAGGAAGGAAGGAAGTAAAAATCACTTGGCAAAGGTTATGAATACAGGACGGGGTAAAGAACTGGGGCCATTAATAAAATCTAGCGCAGCTGCTATGCATCCAGATACTCTTCATTTTTCATGTATGTGGGAGAGCAACACACCAGAAAAGGTGAAAGGAGAGTCCTGCCTCCCCCCTTTCTAAGCAGTAGGAAGAAAAATATTTTCTCCCCCTGTTTCCAGTAGCTAAAGCTGGAATGAAGCAGACCAATCATATATTCCAGCCCAGGATATTGATGCTTTAAAAAAAATCTATTTATTTTTATTTTCTAAAATCACTTCGGATTCATCTTTTTATTAGGTAATGTATGCACATCATGCAAAATTCAAAGGATCTAAACAGCCATATTACAGTAAAAGGACATCTCCTGTTTCCCATTTCCCAATCATACAGTTCTTTTACTTGACGAAACTCTTAAAACCAAGACAGTTTGCAGCCTTCCAGGGAAATCTACTTAGATACATGCATCAGCATACCCATCCCTTTTTTGCTTAACATAAGGGATACACATACCATTCTGTACCTTGATTTCTCACTTGATAATATATCTTGTAGATCTCGCCATGATAGGAGCAACCCCTTTCTGTTAAACAACCACCAATATTCCATTAAAAAGGGGGACTGTGAGTCTTGAAGGAGGAATCCAAAGATTTGGGGTTAGTTAGAAATCACTTATGAGGCTTCAGTGCGGTTAAGAGTTCAGCAATAGGACATGAGTAGAAGGTCGGTGTTGGGGGAATGGGATGCCTGAAGTAGACCATTCTGGGGCCAAGAGACTGGCTATGCTCTATCTCTTTCCATTCCTACCTGAGTCTGGCCCGACAGCCTTCCCAACAGCGCTCTGCACCACCCATCTCCCCCCCAGTACAGTTCTCCTCTGATGAAGTTTACACGAAGGTGGTTTCTTTCATCTGCAGTCGAGAACCCTAACTAATACAGAATGCCACCAGGAGTAGGCTGTCCGCGGGACACCTGGGATTGATAGGACCACTGTAGGGCTGAAGATAGTAACAATCCACTGATATTGAGTGATGGGAATCTCAGAGTAAGAGGCAATGAATGGGGAGGCACCAGCGCAGTGTCTGAGCATTCATGCACCAGACATTTGTTGAGCTCTTAACATTGCCAGCCATGATTCTAGGTGTTGAGGATCTAGTGAAAGGACAACAGACAAGGTCTCTGGCCTCATGGAACTCATACCCTAGTGCAGCAGAGACAATAAAGAAGCAAACAAATGTACGACATAATGTCAGGTAGCGATAAGTCTTAAGGAAAGGGAACAGAGGATGACACGGGTACCATTTTTAAAAATATTTTATTTATTTATTTCACAGAGAGGGAGATAGGGAGAGCAGGAACACAAGCAGGGGGAGTGGGAGAGGGAGAAGCAGGCTTCCCACCAAGCAGGGAGCCCGATGTGGGGCTCAAACCTGGGAACCTGGGAACCTGGGATCATGACCTGAACCAAAGGCAGACTCTTAACGACTGAGCCACCCAGGTGCCCACAGGTACCATTTTAACAAGAGAGAAGAAAAGAGGTCACCAGGCTCCTCCAGCACAAGATTCTGCTCAGTTAATGCCTTTTTCCACCTTCGGGCTGACCGTTTGGATAGGCAGTCGTTCAGCCCATGGATTTTGAGACCTATCTTCCTTATTATTTATACCCTAAAAATTTGCTGTAATGTTTGACCTCTCCACTAGAGCTGGATACTTCCTGTAACAATGCGCGGGTTGCAATGCTATCTGCCCAGGTGGGAGCCTTTGTTCACAAAGACCACTTACTAAGACTCCACTGTGAACTGGGGAACAAAGGAGCTCTAGGGAGATGACACAAAATGAGTGAGATTCAAGCTTCCCGCCAAAAGCCTCAGGGACCCCATGTAGCTTACAGAATCACTCATACCTTTTGGCACTTGGGGTGCCCCATGACCAGACTCTAATTTGTCTTTCCAGGGCTCTTCTCATTTCTCCCTCCTAGAATGTTTTCCAGCAAACGGTCATTCCCTTCCCTGTCCCCCTAGAGTAGGGTATAATTTCCTGCTCCACTTTGGGATCGGCTCTGTGCCTTACAGTGGCCAGTACAAGGTGAGGGCAGAGGCAATGCGATCGAAGTTTCTAAATGTTCATGTGCCAGTAGTTTATTCTCTTGAGCTTCCGTGAACCTCCATGAGAAGAACAGGCCTGCTCAGCCGCTTCTCCAAGGAGGATATAGGCACCTGTGGATGAGACATGCACTGAACAATGTCTGGAGTATGAGTGGAAAAAAACATAAAAGCTTGTTGCTATAAGCCACTAAGTTTGGGGGCTGGTCACGTAACATGTTTACAGCAAAAGGTAATACTTCAACAATGAACTAAATAATTCACTGCTTATCTTCATAGGGCTTCTATGTGGGACTTTTGTCTATAGGGCCCCATCCATCTGAGCTAGCCTCTCTCTCTAGCCATCATATCTCCATGTCTAAAGCATCATTGCTAAGAAGATGTCTTAGAAACAAGAAAATGTGAGCTTGAGTTCCTATTTGGCCATTTATTAGCTTTGGGGAATCATTAAGTTTCCTTGTGCTTCAATTTTCTCCAGTGTAAAATGAGATTAATAATGTTTACCTTTATAGGCTCTTGCAAAGATTCAGTATATCACATATGTAAAGCTTGGCATTTACTATGTGCTCAGTAAATATTTTGATTTTCATTACATGTTTTCTTAGATAACATTGCAATAACGCTTTGAGGCAGGGTGTATTATTACCAACATTTTACATGGGAACAAAGTGAGGCTCAGACAAGTTAATTTACTCATCTCGCAGGTATTAAGTGGCAAGATGAGGATACACGCCAGGCTGCTGAACCCAGAAACCGTACCTTCTTGGCCATATTAGGTGGCGTGCATGATCACTGAGATTTCTTTCAATTTCTCTGCTATGTGGTTCCTTGATCAGAAATATAAGTGCCAGAGGTGTAAATAAGGGAGGTGTGTTCTTTGAGCCCAACCCTTTCCAAAGTGTGAGATGCACACTGGCGATGGTCCAAGACGCAATTTAGATGGGACAGGACCCTGAAGACATCAGACATCCAATCACGTTGTAAGAAAGTCATTTCCCTTCCAATTATCTTTAAATGTCAAAGAAAAACAAAATCTTAGTGGGGTGCTAACATCTTTAACACTTCTAACACTTGCTAACCTCCCCACTTCCACCCTTTTTTATAACAAAGTAAGAGCATGCTCATAGGTGGAGAGCTTCTGATAAGAAACAGTATCCTGTTAGAATTTCACTAACTGGGCTACGTCTCTGTGAGTGGTATCATTATGGTTGTAATGCTCCTATCATCTTCTATTTAAACATGTGCGTTTGGCTTTCCCTTTAGTATGTATGGGAGTTTAGGATCCCCCTGGAACATGCATTTCTTTTTTTTAAATTTTTTTATTGTTATGTTAATCACCATACATTACATCATTAGTTCTTGATGTAGTGGAACATGCATTTCTTTAACTAAAAAGTTTTAATTGAAGAAAAACAAGTTACATAAATAAAGAACATAGTCTCTGAATAGTAAAAATCATGAAAGGTGGTGGTTGAAATGACAGTAGTTGAGGAAGGACTCTTTCATGAAGGTTTGGCATTTTACTTTCGTCTGTATGGCTGGCAGCCTACCTCTTGCCCCGCTCCCACTCTGGACCCAGTATTTCAGTCTCCATGGAAGTCCAGTAACTCAGAAGGATCCCCTGACAGCAAAACTGGTAGAGACAGTGGTAAACATCACACCTGTTTGTTTGAGATAACGCAGCCCCCTAAAAAATATCCCAAACTGGACAGCAGGAGCCCTGGATCTCTTCTGGTTAGATGTGTGACTGCAAACAACCTGCTCCAGCAAGCTGAGCCCCAACAGCTTCATTTATAAAAACAGACATTTTAACTAGATGATCTCCAAGGCCTCTGCCATAGCAAAAGTGTGTGAATATTTTCAATATTATTCTTATTAAAAGAAGCACTTTACCATTGAGAATTTCAAATGTTTTTATAATAAGGCTCCAGAATCAAGGGCAACAATATATTTGCAATAGAAAGTTCATTAGCATATTTTGATAGTTTTTGATCATTTGTGCATGTATTAAAATGAAACATTTGGTAAAAATTAAACATTATATGCAAATGAGTGCAACAAGCCTACTTTTGGAATAATAATTCATTATCTCCCTTATAATATATGTGAGTGGCTTCGTTTTATTTTCCAGTACACCGGAGCCGTTAAGTCAGCATGTTGGAAGTTGACCAAGAAAGTATAACAGAGGATCCAATCTTTCATTTACATAAATCCCAGAATTACACCTGTCGAAATTGTACGCCATTAATAAGTGACAAGACTGTCACTCGATGTTCATTTATAATGTTGTCACTGGAACCTAATAAACATTTAGGACATATTTCAGGAATTGTTGTAAATTTATTTTATTTTATTTTTTAATTTTTTTGACATGAAAAAGAAAGCATGTTTGTGCTATAACAAAAAAGTTTTACACTGGAAAGTTACTGCTAGCAGAGGTGTTGACTTTTTCCCTTGTGCATTTTCCCTTCTTTTGCTTTTTCAAAACAAGAATCACAAATTATGATATTAAGCTGGAAGGAAATAGGGGAATCTTCTGCTTCAGTGCCTTCATGCTATCTGTAAAGATATTTTGACCCAACTTGCTCATGGTTGTGTTACTGATGGTGCTAACTGGGCCCCAAAGCTCTTGCCTTCCTGTTCAGTGTGTTTATGTATTTCTGCATGTGTTGATATATAAAATATAAATACAGAGACTATAAATATACGTGCAAACATGACAGCCATTTTGTAGATTATTCTCCAAGGTCAGTTCTAGAGAATCATGGAGCTAGTCAAGTTTCTCATCAATATCGTAGTTTTATTTCCTCTTTCTGGACCAGCCTCTCCAACCAAATGACAGTCTTTTCTCCACACCGCCACCACGGACTGCCCAAGCCACTTTGTGGGGACATGAACAGCACCGTGGCACTGTTCGCTTGAAATTTTAATTCAGATAGATATTGTTTCTTGCAGTAGATTGTACATTCCTTGAGGAGTCAGACTATTCTCTCCCCAGATTTCCGTGTTTTGTGTCATCTGTTCAGGACCAGAATGGAGAATGACTAAAATGAAAAGAACCTTAAACATAAAATGGCCCAACCCACTTCTTTTACTGAAATTAGTGGTTTGTCTAAGATTGCACAGCATGTGGAAGATGGAGTCCTAATAAAATATATGCAGACTCCAGATGTCAGTACTATAAAACAACAAATTGGCACTTGAGATGGATGTGTTGCACATTTGTGACTTTATGGTCACTAAATAGTATGCCAACTTTATTTCATAAAATAAACTTTAAGATCAGGTTAATAGATTTTATATATATATATATTATATATATTTATATATATATTACTGTGACCATGTATATATTGCTATGTTAAAAAATAGGCTAGTAAATCCATGGCCACAGTCCCCAAGCAGCATGAATAAAGAGTCACTGGGACATAGTCACAGAGACCGAGTCTCTAGATGGTCTGGAGTGTAAACTTCGGGGGTAGTGAAGAACCTCTGGACCTGAGACCATGTGAAGACAGGTAAACAACACCCATCACCTTTCCTAATTTCCCAAGCCCACAGAGGGGAGCACGATGCTCTTCAAAGGTGTGCATTGGAATTGTGACAGGGCACCAACAGGCTTTAAGCTCTGGAATCATAACAGCCTGGATCTGACTCCTTGCTCCTCTTTACTAGCTGTACGTCTTTGGATGAATCGATGAGTTTTTATGAGCTTTCTCTATTTTGTAAAATGGATCTAATGATATCTATTTGTTAGGACTATTATTAACATTAAATTAAGGGTGAAAACTTAGTATTTTGGAGAAGTAACTTTCATACAGTAAGTGATCAATAAAGAGTAGCTATTAATAACAGTGGTGGCATAAACTATGGAAGCAGATCAAGTGTCCATTGATAGGAGAATGGATAAAGAAGAAGTTTTAAATATATAATGGAATATGATTCAGCCATAAAAAAGAATGGAATCTTGCCATTTGCAACAACGTGGATGGATCTAGAGAGTACAGTGCTAGGAGAAATAAGTCAGTCAGAGAAAGACAAATAGCATACGATTTCACTCATTCATGGAATTTAAGAAATAAAACAAAGGAACAAAGAAAAAAGAGGGGAAAAAATCAGACTCTTAACTGTAGAAAATAAACTGATGGTCACCAGAGGAGAGGTGGGGGGGGGTTGGGTGAAACAGGTGAAGGGGATTAAGAGTAAACTTACCTTGATGAGCGTTGAGAAATGTATAGAAGTGTTGAATCACTATATTGTCCATTTAAAACTAATACTGGAATTTTAAAATAATAAAAAATAAAATTAAAAAAATAACAGCAGTGGCATTCATAACTGCAGAATTTAACTCATATGCTAGAAAAGCAAGACCCTTATTGAATCTAGTAGCACTAATTATGAGCTGCCCTATACTATAGCCACATTAATAGTCTTATCTTCTCTGGACTATAAGTTCCTCGAGGGGAAATGCATCTTAATCACATCACAGATATGAAAACTGAGACTCTGAGAGATCAATGCTCCAGACTCCAACCATCATTCTCAAGAAATCCTAAAATTTGAATAGTATCAATTGATATGGAAAATTTTTGTATATTTTTAAGACAAAAAAAGCAAATATTCCTTTGCTCACCAGATCACTGTGACCAGATTCCTCCTATTTAGTGTGATATTCTAGGCACCCCCTATGTAAGCCCAATCTACCCTTCCAGTCTCCTCTCAATCCATACCTCAACATGAAGAATATGCTTTACACCCTCCAGTCTTCTCACCATTTCCTGAAAATGCTCTTTTGATTCATTCTTCCCTGCTGTCCTTTTCACCCTCTTTTCTGCCTGGATAAATACAACTTAATATTCAAGAACCAGCTGTGAAGCATTCTCCAAACATATCAGGAAGATGAGAATGATAACAGTGGTCACGATTTACTGAGCCCTTATCCATGCCAGACACCTTGTTCTTGGAAGTCACACCATGTTCTTTGATTCTGTTATGAAAGTTGTCTTGTTGATTGTCGTCTTGAAAATCATCTACCTGTCATTCTCCCACTTGACATAACATGAGGGCAGATCACTTACCTGAGTAGCCCTAGCACACAGATCCTCTTGTAGGTCCTCAATCACTATCTGTTGAATCTGTGAATGGTAAGGTTAGGGTTATAATTAATAAGTGTTTGTTGAATGAAAATACTGCGGGGAAGTTTCAAATATCAGATTTGATATTGCATGAATGACTCTAAGTTGCCTTCCAATGGTAAGATTCACGATCTAGCTACCCCCGTGTTCAAATAAGTCCCCTCACGTTGGGAATTAAGAATAGAAATAAGTAGAGACACTGTGATCTCATGTATATTTGAGCTCCCAGATCTCCCTATCCAAAAAGGCCCAGACGTGGATTCATATGCAGTCGCACATCTGGAGCTATTCCTTCCCCACTGCCTTGGCAGAATCCCTGTGGCTTTGCAGCAGACCGTGCATGAGGGTATCTATAAATAATCACCCAAATGTAATGCCACCCAGCACGCCGGGTTAAATATAGACATTGGATTAGCTCCAGGGAGGAGGGGACAAGTGATTCCCAACTGAAAGAAATTGTTATGAATTCCATTTGCTGCGTGAATATGTACATTGGATGTTTCCTTCCATAAGGACACCAAAATAGCAATTAACTCAAGGCTAATGTTATAGCTGCTACTGTCTCCCCTGCTTAATCTCTCCCCATCTGGACCCCAACACAGATGCTGATGTGTCTAAATGTGTATGTCAAAAGACAGCTCCTCCACACCTGTTCTAAGTATACCTGCCCTGCCCCCTGCTCACTGCCTCTGCTTCCCTTTGATGGGAGAAGGTGTTTCATGGATGATGACACACCATCTTTCCCTTTTATATCTTGGAGCTCCATAGAATGGTGGAAAGGACTGGTCTTTGACTTCAGTCAGAACTCGGTTGAGCCTTCCCTTCCCAATTTACTGGCTGTGTGGTCTTGGGGAATTTAGTTAACCTTTCTGAGTCTCATCAATTTCTCTACTTATAAAAGAGAGATCATCTTGTTTACCTGATAGTGCATTGGGAAGATTCCATAAGCCTCTCTATGTAAATTGCCTGGCCCACCAGCAGACTCTGAGTGAAGTAACTCCTCTCCTTCTCACCTCATAATCTCATTTTATAGACCTCTGGAGATGAAATGGTCATTAGTGATTATCTGGGCCACTGCTTGCATTTGCAAGGAAATTGCAGGTTAGAGAGGTAAATAATGTGTTTCAGAGGTGTCAGATGGAGTTAAAGATGGGGCTAGGACCAGGATTCATGTGTACTGCCTTCAGAGCCAGGGTTTCTCCCCACATCATTCATTCCCTCATTTATTCATTCATCCTTCATGTATGTGTGTTTTCATGTTTGTTGAGCACCTATCAAACAGCAGATACTGAAAATATGGAAATACCAACAAATGCAATCTTCACCATCACCAAAGGCACTCCCAAGTTGGCACAGAAACAAGCTAATAATATTAGCTAATATTTTTGAGCTCTCTTCCTGCTCCACTAAGTGCTGGGAATTGTTCTAAAGACTTTACATGCTTGACTCCTTTAATCTCCCCAACCATGTGAGTTATAGATTCCTATGAGAAAAACTGAGGCACAGGGGGTTGAATGATTTGCACAAGATTACATGGCTAATAAGTGGTTGTTACAGGATTCAACCCCAGGCAGTGTTATTCCCAAGTTCATGCTGTTAACCACTAAATTTTACCATCTCTTGAAGCAGAAATAAAACCAGTGATTTTAAATATATTTTTCTAAAGATTTTACTTATTTATGTGAGAGAGAGAAAGTGAGAGAGAGCATGAGAGGGTCAGAGGGAGAAGCAGACTCCCTACTGAGCTGGGAGCCTGATGCAGGATTCGATCCTGGGACTCATGAATCGTGACCTGAGCCGAAGGCAGTCGCTTAACCAACTGAGCCACCCAGCGCCCAAGACCAGTGATTTGAACACAACAGTCCAGGGAAACAGAGGGACTGTAGGAATTCAATGCTCGCCACTCCCGCCATCCAGTGGGTGTCAGGGAAGGGGCTGATTTGTGGAGTAATGTTGTCCATCTGATATTGTTAATGATCTATGATGTCATTAACTTCAGAGGTGGCAATCTGATAGAATTACATGGCATCAGGGATAAGACTCCAAGTGAATCACAGAAACACACGCAGAGGAGACCAACCTTAGGTTTAGTAGCATTTCACGATTTGTAAGTCACTTTCACACCTATTGGCTTGAGCAGCACAGTACCGCCTTAGTCATGATGGTGGGGCATGGATAATAACTCCAATTCTATGAGTAAAAATACCTAGACTCAGAGATAGTAGCTTTGGTCAAAGATGCTAAACAAGATTAGAGCAGAACTGGTTATAGCATAAAATAGGGGTCTTGTAGTTATTTAGGGCACTCCCTGTCCTTGACCTGGCTCCCTCCCCCTTTTTTTGTTATCTGGCTTAAAAATGAAGAAATCCCCAGTAAACTAGAGAAAGGGATAATTAGTGTGCCCATCAGTCTGTCTCCCCAAACATCCGATGTTGTCGTCATCAGGGTTCAGTATGGCTCTTAATCTCAGACAGATCACAATGAAATCCTCCAACAAGAACCCACAGGGTAGATATTCTGCATTGTTGGCTAAAGAGAGAGGCATTTTTTGCCAGAAGAGCAAGGCTAAAGGGAATGATAGACTTGTATTTTTGCCCTGAGAGAAAGATTTACCAACCCTACAGTGAACAAAAGTAGGACGCAGATAAGCCCATCATTTTTTTTTTTTTTTTAAAGAAACTGTGCTTTGGGATCATATAAAGGTTCTGCTCTATATGACAAGAAAGTGATAACATTATCTGTTGGAAGCTTTTTTAAAGACACTCGTAACACTCTGATGGTCCAACACATAACCTCTGAGGCCTCCGGCAGCATATCATTTTGAGGACACCTTTCTGATTTGATGAGTCAGCAGTGAAATGTATCCCTGAGTAGGCTTCACTACTATATGAGTGCTGGGCAGTATGAACAGTTTTCCAACACATTACCATCAAAGGTTCTCAACGTCCCTTTGAAAAATGTGATGTAAAACCAAAGGCCTTCTCAAAAAATGTACATAGGCACATACATGCAAATTTTTAATATATTTTCCAGGAGTCCACAGACACCCTGAGGCCTAAACATACACACTCTGGTGATCCAGATACAAAAGTTAAAAATCTCAGAGTTTTCAAATTTCTTACTTACATTTAGGAGGTATTGGATTTGCATATTTCCATGAATAGGGACTGTGTTTTATTCATTATTATGTCTTCTATGACCAGGAACATAATAGGTATTCCAAATCATTTGGTTGAATTAAACTGACTTAAAATGTCATTAAATGCTCTATCAGTTAGCTATTATTGCATAACAAACTATCTCAAAAGATAAGGGCTTAAAACAATAGCCATTTATTTATTTATTTATTTATTTTTAAGATTTTATTTATTTATTTCAGAGAGAGGATGAGAGATAGAAAGCACGAGAGAGAAGAGGGTCAGAGGGAGAAGCAGACTCCCCGCTGAGCAGGAAGCCCGATGTGGGACTCGATCCGGGGACTCCAGGATCATGACCTGAGCCAAAGGCAGTCGCTTAACCAACTGAGCCACCCAGGCGCCCAATAGCCATTTATTTAACCCGTGATTTTGCAGGTTAGCAATTTGGACGGGGCTCAGCTGGGCAGTTCCTTTGGTCTCAACTAGGTTCCCTCATGTGTTTTTGGTTTTTTGCTTTGTTTTTTTTTTTTTTATTATGTTCAGTTAGCCAACATACAGTACATCATTAGTTTCTGATGTAGTGTTCAACGATTCATTAGTTGCATATAACACCCAGTGCTCATCACAAGATGTGCCCTCCTTAATACCCTCATGTGTTTGTGGTCGGTTTCGAGTCAGATACAGATTATTTTTGCTGATATCAGTTGAGCATTATAAGATATCTGGGGCCTCAACTGGGCCAACTGGGTTGACTCATCTGTATCATCTTTAATCAATGTCACACAAGCTAGTTCACATGGTAGAGACAGGGAAAACATACCTTGAGGCTCAGGGTGACTTGGCTAGTTTCAGGTGCCAAGGACACTGTCTCTCCCAGCTCTGTTTCGCACCATTCCCATAAGACACACAATGCTAGTTGATCCTTACTGAGTCTGTCATGTCTCATAATGTCTTCCTTTCGCCCTTAGCTGGAACAGAGCAGACTCATTAATTCACAGAAATACATTAGTGACTCGTCTTTTAACACTGTACCTTGTTATCAGTGGTAACATCACCTTTGAGTGGCATGGAGGCAAGCACTCCAGAGGAGGTTGGAGATGGCATGGCTACTGGGACAAAAAGGAAGCTATGAATAGCAGAAAGACAGGGGGAAAGGGTGGAAAATCGGTGCCCATCAAGCCGACCAACAGCAGACCTTTACGCTTTGGCTTCTATGTGAGGGCAACGTTTCACATTTCCACTACCACCACCAGATTTCCTAGAGGAAATCACTGGGGAAGAAAGCAGCCCAGATTTCCTGAAAGGCAGGAAGGTGAAGTTGGGGAAACACTGAGATTTGAGGTAATACTATTAATGGGACACACATGTGTACCAAAGCGAGAGACCACACAGGGAAACTTCTCACACCCCATCTC
Source organism: Callorhinus ursinus (assembly GCF_003265705.2). NCBI lineage: Eukaryota > Metazoa > Chordata > Mammalia > Carnivora > Otariidae > Callorhinus > Callorhinus ursinus. The sequence continues at coordinate 11,395,467 of NW_027397086.1, forward strand.
TTGACCAGAATAGGAACTCCCTCCCTGAGCTCCATGGCCTTGGTCCATGTGCCTCATCTATAACTTTGATGACCTGTTGAATTGATCATGTTTCCCACAGGGTGTAAGTTCTATGAGAACAGAGACCCCATCTGTATCACTATCATCTTTCCGAGCCTGGCGTGTGGAAGCGGTCCAGTGTGTAGTTGTTGATCCAATTTACTTACAACCCTCTTTTATGGACAATGTAAGAATTTGGGGAGAGAACGAAGTGTCAGATCTAGGATGTAAAAGACCCAGATGCAGTTTTTAGACTGGTTTCCCCATAATTCCACCATCTTTAAAGATTCACCCCGTCTCTAAAAGTCTCTGACTCTCCTGATTCAACTTCAGGGCCCGAGGTTTTCAGGAAGGGTCAGATTGCTTATGATGGGTCTATCAAAATGCAAGCAATTTTGATGTAGGTGGAAAACAATGACAATAATGATAATAATCGTTATCAAAAAGATGTGTTGTTCTTTTCAACTCTTATTAACCTGGATTTTGTTTAAGAGGTTTCCAATTAGCTTCTTGTATCTTCACAGTTAACCTTTTCTGAGCTTTTCTCTTCAGGCCCGCTCTCCCCAAGCCCTCAGCCCTCATTTCTGCCCATGAGGCCTCACAGGAATGCTGGAATCCAGCCTCCTGAACAGCTCCTGAGCATGGGATAATTGAAATATAATTAATGAATTAAAAAGAATGAAATGTTTTAAGTGCTTTCAATATTCCCTTTCCTATAATTATCTACAGGAAACATGTTCATTAACAATCTTGTGCTGACAGCCCCCAGGCTCTGGATAAGCTAGCTCTCAGCTTCCAATAAGAAAATGAATTGATGACCTCTCTATCTCAGGCTTTCACCTTCGATGGGGAGAGGAGAGGCCAAAGAAGGACCATAATTTGGAAAACTGATGACCAGATCAGACTCCCTCCCTCACCTTCAGTCTCAGGGTACCTTGACTAGTCTCATATGCTAAGGATATTCTCTCTGCCTATCTCCCCAGATCTGTTTTATGCTGTCCCTCAAGGAAACACAATACTAGTTGATCCCTATTAAGTCTCTCATGTCTCATATTGTCTTCCCTTTGCCCTCAGCGAGAAAAGAGCTGAATCATTCATTCACAGCAATATATGAATGACTCAGATCCTTCAACACTGTGCCTTGCAGCCAGAGGTAACACCATCCATGATGGGAAACCAGAAGGTACTCAGAACCACAGGGTATACCTGGTGTAGATGCCTGGGACTTAATTTTATTTGACCATTGGGAGGAAATATTTATATTAAATGAAATATTGGTATTGCATAAAATGGATTCAAAATGCACATGGATTAAAAAAACCAAAGCATTATACCAAAATAAAATCATGTTTAGGGGGGAACTGTTTCAAATGGGGTCTCCAGTTTCTCCAGAGATACCTGGTCACTGCCCATATCACTGGAGGCATTTATTGTTAAGTCTAGTCTAATGAGATACCCCTAATGTGATTACTTAGTGCCAACCCAGAGCAGCTAATCTTATACCGTGGAATTTCCATGATTACAACAGACTATGAGAGGGACATTTTGGGTAAAGTCCCATCCCAGAACCCTGTAGGTTTATTTATTTTTAGACATGTGAGTTTCTAATACATACAAGATAATAAGACAAGTCCAGTGTAGAATACACTGGTGAATGACATAAGACTGTGTATTCAAAGATTTTATAGACTAGTGGGGGAGATAAGATTTCTATCTATAAATAACTATAATAAAGACAGGGCTAGGGACTGGGACAGAAGGGCAATAAAAGAGCTCTGGAAGTGCAGAGGAGGCATTAACATCTCCTGTCCCGGGGACCTGAGGACAGCCATGGAGAAGGAAGAATTTTCAGCTCCAGCTTGAAGGACAGGTAAGGTTTGGATGGTTTTCACTATGGCAAGAAACAATCCTTCTCAGAGATGCAGAGACCGAGTCCAGGGTAGGGGGGGGTCTGGCCAGGATGGGACAGTTGAGGTTAAATGTACAGCTGGGGAGTGACTGAAGGAAAAAAGTCTGGAACTGCAGTTGGGGAAGAGTCCGTGAAGGAGTCTGCCTGGCACACGCAAGAAGTTAAATCGATAACAGGCTTTTAGCTTATGAGCAAAAGGAATCTCTGTGTTGCCGAAAGACAGCAGTGTAGTCAGCAGGGGCATGGTTTAGGTGTGTAGGTGGAGAATGGAGGTAGGAACTTAGAATAGGAAATTGTGAAAGAGGTGGTGCAGGTAACAAAGAGTGATTAACAAAACGAAACCGGTTCAAATCCCTCCAATGTCGTTGCATGTGCCAGAGGACACCAAGCTGCCATTGTACCAAGGAACACATGCAAATAAATGGAAATCAAAGAGTGGAACGGCTGAGGTATGTGCAACAGAGCCACAGGACACACTGAACGGATCTGAAAGCCATGAGCATTTAAAAAATAATAATCTGTTGGGGCACCTGGATGACTGAGTTCGTTAAGCGCCCAATTCTTAATTTCCACTCAGGTCACGATCTCGGGGTCATGAGATCAAGGCCCGCATCAGGCTCTGCACTCAGAGGGGAGTCTACTTGAGGATTCTCTCTATCCCTCCGCCCCTCCCCCAACTTTCACTCTAAATAAATAAATAAATATAATTTATTTATATAATACAATAAATAAAAATTTTGAGAAATAATCTGTTTATAGAATCAACCCATCTATGTATATATTTTCGAGACAGGGGATGTTGGTAACCAATAAAATATTATTGGGGTCATGTTTGGCATACCTACAAAATTTAGATTTGGGTGCAGTTTCTTAGAGGCAGGGCTTGTGGGAGATACTGCAGATAAGTTGGGCAGGGAACAGATGTGGGCAGCTAACAATGTAACAAAATGACAGCTTAAGAGTTTGTTGACGCCAAGGTGGGTGCCTTTGTTGGGGTTCCTGAAGCAGGTGCTGAACAGAATTCAAGGCAGGCAGAGTTGGTCAGTCAGACACAGAGACAGAGGCAGTTCCTTCCAGACCTCAGACTACTCCAAAAGGCTTGTGCCACTCTGCCAGGTTATAGTCTGCCGGAGTCTCTTCCATCCTCTGAGCTCAGGCCAAATTGTGTCATACGTTTTCTTGTTCCTCAAAGGGACCCATCACTTTTATGTATTCACTTTTGTTTGAACCAAGCACCATCATCATATACTCAGGACAATGTGGTCCCTGAATTAAAATGGAAGGTCAAGACTTCTCACAAGAATGACAGGACTATGGCTTCTGGAGTCAGGTCATTTGGATTGAATTCTTTTTTTCTTTTCTTTTCTTTTCTTTTCTTTCCTTATGCCTTTTACTGTGTGAGCAATGCCAAGCAAGTTTCTTAAAATCTCTGAGGCTCAGTATCCTTCTCTCTGAACTGATACTATGATCACATTTGCCTCCCAGGGTCATCGTGTGGGTGAAGTTAGGTAATACTTGCAAGTCACTGAGCAGAGAATGTGGTATTTAGTAAACACCCAGCTGTTCTTTTCATTGTCATGATTGTCTTTCGTGTGCTGTTTTCAGGTTGTCTGCAGGCTAGTCCTTAAGGAACCGTATTATCACTTCATATTTTTCCTACCTAGTCACTGTCTCACAGTTAACTTAAACATTTCTTTGGGTTTTTTGTTTGTTTGTTTTGTTTTGTTTTTTTAAAGGACTGAACTCATCCTCTATTCTGTTCTGTTCGGTCCTTTAAAACAAAACAAAACAAAACAAACAAAAAACAGAAACCCCGGTGACTCAAGCTCAAAGGAGAATGTGAGGTTTCATATAGCATGTTTGGAGGATGGCTGGAGAAGCTTGAGTTTCAGGAATCTCTGTTTGGCATGTTTCAGCTCTGATTTTCTCCTGGGTATAATCATCAGAAGATCCAAGATGGCCTCCGGTGGATTCAGGCTCACATTCTACCAGGTGAGCAACCCTCGAGGAAGAGGTGTGCATTGGTTTGACATGGTTCTCTTGTCCACCCTAAATAATCCTCTATCACTGGATGGTCAGAATAAACTAATTAGTCAGGCCTGGTTTGTGTTCCCACTTGTGGAGCCAAAGGCTGAAATTAGCCTCTGAACCCCACGGACTTAGAATCGGGGAGGGGTGGCTTTTTAGTGTAGTGGTTCCCAAAGTATGGCCCCTGGACCAGTAACATCAGCATCCCCTGAAAAATACCTAGAAATACAACTTCCATAACACAGTCATAGTGTATAATATATTATTATATTAATACTACTCTTATATCTTTTATAATACAATTATTTATACAGACCTATAAAATCAGAAACTCTGAAGAAAGGGTTCAGGAATCTGTGTTTTAACAGTCCTCCCTGTGATTTGGATGTATGCTCAAATTTGAGAATCACCATTCTAAAAGAGCAGATGTAAACAATTTCTGGAAAAAGACAGAAGGATGCTGAACAAGCAGAAACAACAGATGCGTGGTATAACCTGCACCCTCATAAATCCTCATGCCTGCTTTACAGAAGGGGAACCTAAGGGTCCAGCACATAATAGGACTCTACCGAGGCTTCCTGTCTCATAAGCCCAGAGCCAGGTCTGGGACTCAGATACCTTGGTTCCTAATCCAGCTCTCCTTCTACCAAAACACTGTAAAAGAAAATGAAAGAAGAAACTCTTTGATGCAAGGCATTGCACCTGGTTGTGTGGACTGTTCATTTTTTAAGGAGCTTTTTTCACCGAAGTAACCACTACTTAATAGTGGCTTGCCCAAAAGTGTTTTCAAGACATAAGCTTCTCTACGGCCCTAGAGGGAATACGCCCCTGAGAAGTGATGGGTACGTCAAGTAGCAGTTTCTATTCCATATCTGCTCACATCTCAGAAAGCTTCCCCATGCCCACAGGTTCTGCATGGCCAGATGACATGATTATCTGCAGATGTTACTGACTCCAGGGCCAAGTTATTCATATTTTACATTTGAAAATCATCTCCCAGCTAAGGCCAAATGAAATGACCTTTGCAGAATGAACTAGACTGGAGTCAACAAGAATTTATTGAGCAGGGAGTCTGTGGCCGGGACCGTCAGTCACGGCAGAGCTTGTGAGGGAGGAAGAAGGCACGGGCACTTCCCCGAAGGAGATCTCAATTCAGTTCGGCAGATGACATGAGCACGCCTAAAACAATTAGAGAATTTTACAGGCACTCCCATCCTCCAGCTGTGCTGTCACGTGCCTAGTGCATGAACCTTCTTTCTATGTTTGAGGAGTCTTTCACATTATAAATCTTGATGAGAAACAGTCTGTGTCTCACTGTGGAAGCTGAAAAAGCCAGATATAAACTTTCCCGGCTAGCCAGAGAACGTGGACGGCCAGGCAGAGGCGGTAGAGCAGGGGGGCGGGGGGGAGAAAGACTGGGAAAAAGTTCAACGTAGTGGCGGCAGAGACACTTGCCTATTTTCAGGGCTCTGGTGACAATGGTGCTGGAGATGAAGCCAGAAGCCCTGTGCTGGAGAGGTGGTGACGTTAGCTATGGATCCTGATGTTAAAACCATGAGCTCTCAGGATCCCCACCAGATTGCTTCTTAGCCACCATATTTGTGATGGGCTTTGATTGTGTGGACTCCTTTGGTTTCCTAGTGAAGCTTTGAACTTCTCACTATCGTTCCGTAATTTGCTATCGGGCTTCAATGTCACCAGAGTCCGTTTCTGTTGCTTGCCCCTATGTGTCCTGGCTGATGAAAACTGCCTCCTTTCTCTTCCTCAATGCATCATGTTCTCTCCCGCCATGAGCTTGTACTGGGTATTCCCTCAGCCCGGGCCACATTTCTCCCCTTGTCTCCCCTTCTCTTTACCCAGTTAACCCCTACTCATCTTCTAATCCTTTTGGCCCTAGCTTGAACATCGTTTCTTCTTGGCAGCCCTCCCTGAGCTCTGGGGCACCTCTCTTCCTATCCACACCCCCCACCCTGCCATCCTCCGAAACACTATCCCAGTTTGTGAACACATGGCACTCATTGCTGGCTGCCCAAACTAGATTTGAGCTACATGAGGGTGAAGACGGTGTCTTTTGCTCGCTGCCCATGTCACCACTGCCTCACATGGTCTTAGGCACATGGAAGCTGCAGCATCTGGGATGGCTGAGTGGGGTGAGTGAATGAAGACTGGGGGTGGGGGTGGGGTACACACCATAAATACTGTAGTCCTTCTGCAAGGGGCTGCGGAAACCAGAGTAGCCAGGGAAAGTTTCCTGGAGTAGAGGGAGCTTGAGTTGAATTTTGAAGTATTTGGGGAATTTGGATGGGGCAGCACATCCCAGATTGAGAGAACAACATGGAGGCCAGAGTAGGGAAGGGATTTGTCATTGTGTGCTCAGAGAACAAGCAGGTGACTTAGCTGCTGGAACAGGGGTCTGTGCAGGGGAGGAGGAATGGGTTCAATTACACTGGTTAGAGAAGGGACATTTGATAGACTTTTATTAAAGGAGTCTAATCCTGGCTCTGCTATTTTTAAGCTTTTCTGTTCTAGGCAAATGCCTTATCTTGTCTGAATCTCAACTTCTCCATTTGGAAGACAGGAATAACATCGAGTCCATGATTTCCTTGGAGTGAAGTATATGGTAAAGTGATTTCTACTGCTCTTTCTGAAAATCGAACATGCCCATCTCCTTCTAGGAACCTTCCCCTCTGTCAAAGCCCAGATCCATAGCCAGGTTTTGAGGTTCTTAATCATATGACCCACACCTGCTTCTCCAGCCTGGCTTCCTGCTGACTCATCGCCACACTCTATTCACATTTCCCCAAGCTCTTTATCACCTCCGTGTCTTTGTACGTGCTCTTCCCTCTGACTGCAACGCCTTTCCCTTTCTGATCCATCTGGTGAGCTCCCAAGTCATTATCCATTTAAACCCAGTTTCTGTCACCTCCTCCAAGAAGCCTCTGTTGCATCAGAGTTCATCATCTGGCTCCCTTTCACAGCTTACATAGATGTCAATGATTATCTTCTTCACAATTTTTTTTATAACCCAGCACCTTCTTTGTGCCTGGAATAGAATAGGCACTCACCAACTGGGTATTAAATCAAACCTCATGTGCAAACCGCTGAGGAGTAGACAGAGTCATCTACTAAACACTTGCTGAGCATCTATTATGTTCCAGGTGAAACATTAGACAGCTTGTTAGTGGTTTTAGCAGAACCATATAGACCGGGGAACTCTCACTAATGGGAGGGACTTGGGAGCACCTGTTCCAATCCATAAGACAACAAAGCCCCGACAAGTAAAGAGTTTGTTTAAGAGCACAAAGTAATTTACAGCAGTGCAAAAGAAGAACCCATTTCTTGTGACCCTTAGCTTGAGAACATGTCCATATCGCCACCTGCTTTTGTGCTTATCATGGTTATAATTATCCTGTCTCTTAGCCACACTAGTTAACTCTTATTTTTATAGCCTGAGCTAACATTGTGGAGGATTAATATCCTTTCTTCCTACCCTTATTAGTACATTATGTGACTGCAAAGTCATAGCCTATGTTTTCCCCTGTTTTTAGGACAAGTATACAAAGAATGACTTCCTAATATTTGAAGAGTTGCTAAATTATAAATTCAGAAAATTTCCCTTTCCACCCACCTCCTTTCCTGCTGTAGCAATTCTGGAGCCATTTGGTGGTGATTTGTAAATCTTTGAACCCTCTACAGGAGAATGGATAATTCTAAGAGTGCGTCTAGAAGAAATAGTTTGCATCGTTTGGAACAATGAACCGTTCTGTAATTGAAAAGAAGACCTGAGACAGCTTGAATGAGATCATGTCTGTAAAACAGTCTGAGCCCCTCAGAGGCAGCCACTCCATAAATACATGGTATTGTTGTTCTAGCATTTGTAACACCACATAATATGAGCACTACTCATTATGAGAGGAAAATGGTCTACATGGGGTTTCATAAATAAAAGCATGTGCTTGCTCACCCCTCCCTCACTGTTCCCAGCTCTGTTGTGGCCTCCAGGCCAGTATTTGACCCTGTTTTCCATCTTGCCACTTAAAACAGGCATGGGAATGTTGGAAAGAACTCAGCAAAATGGGCCATTCATTCAGTAATTCACCCAATGTTTATTGAGGGCCTACTATGTGCTAGCCGTATGCTAGATCCTTGGTAACTTGCTGGCATCTCTGTCCTTGAAGTCTTATCCCCAGTCCTCTGGGCCCAAGAAATTCTGGCCTCACGTGGTTATTTCCAGCCCATTGAAATATTTCCCTGTTGTGCCATGAGGCCTCAGAACTCACTTTTGTGTCAACACTTTATGGGTCAAGTTGTAGGATTCTCAGGGATAAGAGCCATTTTCATTTTGTCCCCCTGTAAAATGTCTTGTTGGTAACAAACTGCAGTTCCCCCCCGTAGGGGCAAAGAAGGACAAATCAGTCACTCATTCAACCAATAGTCACAAAGTGCCTGTAATGTGTTGAGAAGGCAGTAAGACAGGTGGTGTAAGTTTTGTGAATAAAAATAAACCAAAAAATAGAAAGAAAAAGAAACCAGGGTGAAGGGATTAAAAAATAACTGGGGGTCATTTTAGATAGATCGGTGATATCTGGATAAGATCTGAGTAAAGGAAGGAAGGAACCAAGTCATGTGACTAAGAGGGGGGTAATTATTGCAGGCAGAGAGGAAAGCAAGTGCAAAGGTCCTGAGATGTAGACATGCCTGCAGTGTTCAGGGGCCAGGAGTAGAGCGGAATAGAAGGTAGAGTAGCAGAAAAGGAGGTGAGAAGGGTGAGCAGGGGTAGCTAATGGAGGGCATTTGGCCGTGATATGGGAGCCTGGGCTACTGCGTCCTGTCTACACTACTGCAGCACTTCCCACTGCTCTCCCTGATGCCAGGGTCTCATCCTTCCAATCATCCCTGTGAATCTGACTTTAAAGTCTCCATCCAATCTTGGGTCAGATCATGCCACATCCATCCTCAAGGCTTCTCAGTGGCTCTCTGATATTAAAGAACTAGTTCAAATTACTCTTCCTGGTACTTCTACTAAACACATCTGTTTAGCAGATGCTCCAGTCCTACCCCTGTTGATATCCATCTACCCTCCCTACACTCTGACTGCTTTGGAACACAATGCATTCCTGGAAAATGCCCGGCTCTTTCTTATCATTGATCATGCCATTCCCTTGACCTTCTTCCTCTTCTTCATTGCTCATCCTTCAGGACTTGGCTCAAATGCCACGCTGTCTTCCAACCCACAGTTGGAATGATGCTCTTCCCTGTGTGCTCCAAAATGGGCATTCCATTTGTACCGTGTTTGATTCTGCCTCAGTGAACAGAACTTGTGTACGTGTCAGGTCCCACCGAGAGTGTCAGATTCTTGAGAACAGGGATTTTGTTCTTAGTCACTCCCAAGTTCTCAGCACTTTGCATGATGCCTGGCATTATGATGTTAAGGATCATAAATTAGAAAGTTAAGGATCTTAGCCAGGTTCAGTTTGACACCAAAGCCTGTGCTCTTAACCATCACGCTGGACAAAAGCTCTACGATAATTAAATTCAATTTCTGTGGAGGTCAGAACCAATTCACAGAAGGATGGAGAGATTCTAGCTGGCCATGAAGAGGGACTTCTTGGAAAAGAAAGTTCCTCAGTTCTGGAGTGTGTTGCCGAGGACTGCGATGGGTGAAGGTAAGGCTGCCATGGTGCTAGCAGGAGATGGCTAGGGTGTGTCACTCCCCAGGTGATCCTTAGAGAACTCTTCTTCCCAAATTTGCCCTAATAGCCTATATCTTACTCATAGAGAATAAAGGGTCCAGACCTATATTCAAAAGTCCTTGATCTTAATCTTGGATCTGAGTATGACCTAGCTAGGAAACTTACAGTTTCTTAATCTTTGAATTGGTGGCAATATGCCTGTAACCATGCAGCTTCATAGAGCTGTAATTACTAACCATCCTTCCTCCCTCCCTCCTTCTAATAACATGTACTAATAGTCACTTCACTACCAGAAAACTTCCTGTCCACCATACATAGACAGGTAACATATAGTCCCTATCATCATCAAGGAATTTATATTATATTTAAGAAAATAAGACATATATTCAGAGAACTATAATTCTCATCAATGTGTGATAAACACCAATATAGGACTTTGTACATAGAAAATACTAAATAATTGTTTATGGATGATTGAGTTCATTAAATAATTCAAGAAACATTCATCAGGCATTGCATGCTGTAAAAATTATGGAAAGATGGACCATTTCTGTGTGGTGTGACTTGAGAAGGCTTCACTGACAAGGTGACATTTGAGACGACTCTGTAAATTTCAGGCTCCATGAGAGCAGGGACTTTCATTAATTTGCTACTATATCCCTGGACTCGGGACAATGCTTGGCATGTATGAGCACTCTCTATGTATTTGTTCAATGAATGAATGAATAGAATTGCAATGGCCAGTTGACAAAAACATGTGATGTGTAGCTGCTGAGCTAGCTTTCTCCTAACACAGCCACACATGGGAAAGCCCAAGAAGCTCCACTCAGCTCCAGGACCAAGAGTGCAGCCCTTCACCTTGGTGATCTTTAGCATCACCTCTTGTCAATATTGCATCTGCACCGAAGGCTCTCCTGGGATGACTTCCAGGTTTAATGCCCTATATTCAGTCTTCTCTGAAGCCTGGGGAAGGCAGGGGGGACTCATGATTTGACCAAACCTCCCAGTCCAGAACCTGCCAGTATTGGTCCAGGACACTAAGGGAACCAATCTCTAAAACATGTCTATATCTCTCCTGTGGCTTTTGACCACCTCCACCTTTGAGGCTGCCCTAGGCCCTGATCAGAGTGAACAAATGCTACAACTCGTCTCTATCATGACCCATTGGGTGGCCTTGCATGAGTTACTGTTCCCCATTGGACCTCAGCTTCCTTAGCAGGAAACTACTGAGGTTGGCCTGGATGATCCCCAGGGCCTCCTGTCCCTACTGTGGTGTGTTACATCCTGCACTGCTTCGAGTCAGCAATAGTCATCACCATGACTAATGTGCTCTTGGGCTGGAATGTATCTGCTTAGCAAGGGCCTGCAGGATGGAGTGGGTTTCTCTGTGCACTCCTATCAAAGCAGAACACACCCTTCAGCATGGGCTTCAGCATGGACACCTGCCCACGCCAGGCATGATGGGCCAGCCCCAGGGAATGAGGGCTTATGAATTTCATGGCACTGCCTGGAACCTGAAGCCTGGGCCTGGTCCAGGTTCTAGATGGGAGGATGTTGTCACTCAGAAGTCTGTTCACTCAATAAATGGAAAATTCCACTCCACCAGAGAGTTGATGCCATGAGGATCCAGAACAAGGCTTTGTTTCTAAAAATCTTGAACTAGAGCTCACTAAGGGAGATACTCCAAAATCCTACAGGTGCAGGACAGAAAAATATTTTACTGTGTGTCATTAGAAAAATTACTTACCTTCCCTCCTTCTTTCTTCCATCTCTCTCAGGAGAGGTGTTAGGGGATTACAAAGGATTTGAAATCCTCCCATATACACTGGAGTAAGCTTTCTGGTCACCAAACTTCACATATTTTAGACTCCTAGCTGTATCTGCAACACTGCCCTGAGACAATGGATAATCATTGTTTTCTCTCCAAAGCTCTGTTTCCCTTCTAAGGCTGCTTTAAGAACGAATGAATGAATGCTTGAGAAATAAAATATGAAAAAGGCAATAGAGTAACATAGAGGAAATAAAAACATCATGTTATCTCGGCTTGGTTCAATATTTTCTCTACTCCTTCTAAATGTGTAACCTTGGACGATTTAATTGACCTTGTGAGTTCAACTTTCCAGTTGGACAAATGGGAATATCATACAAGATTATTGTAGGGGTTAAAGGAGATATCCTATGGAAAGTGTCAGGCACACGGTAGGCATGTGGCAAATACTATTTCCTGTCTCCATTTCTCTCTGTAGGAACACATGAAATCACAGACGCATCAGTAAGATGCACTGTGCAATGTGGAGTGTTTCTGTTTCTGAGATGCTGAGTGTGCTCTGGGCTTACTGGCAGTGTTAGGTAATTAAGAAAAGGGGTAATTATTCTAGCCCATGGAAGCTCATGAGGCCTGACAGGACTGAAGGAGCAGAAGCAGTAGTATCTCAAGCTTAGCTCTAAGAAGAAAATGTACTTTCCATGATTTTTTTTTTTTTTTAATTTTTAACTTGCAGTCCTGCCCAGAGATCAGCCACAGCCAAACCCCTCCCCCCAACTCAGTTGGTGGCTTATCAAGATCAGGCAGAAAGGTAAATTTTTTGATGTTTCCTTTTGGGGGTTCCAGCAGGTATTCCTGGTTTCTTCTTGTGGAATTCAACATTTTGTACACTCAGCCCTGGCAAGGAGCATGCCCAGATGGAGAAAGGTGCCCTTGCAATGCTGATACACCCTGATACCACATGTGTTTTCCCAACAACCAGCAACCAGGCATCAAGATAAAGAAGACCACAGACACATAAATCCCAAGAAATGACCAATATTCACATGCACTATCGCTTACTCTCTTGCTGCACGATGAGCACGGATTCTCTTTTCTGATTGAGAAATCAGTGCTCGGCAGTAGGTCGCTTTATTATCCCCATTTATAGATGAGGACCTAAGCCTCAAGACCTCAGGTAATTTACCCAAACTCAAACTCTAGTAAATGACACAGCACAGATTTGAATCTAGGCTGCCTGGCTGCCTTTGACCTCCACCCAATCTTACTCTTAAAGACACAAGCCTGTGTCCTGGGGTAGCCACAAGAACAACAGTAAAGCCCTTTGATCTGGCGCTCAGCATAGGTTGACGTAATTCCATTTGGGCACCCTCATTCTGAGCCTGTCCAACATGGAGTTTGACCATTTGGCCAAATCAGTCCCTTCTTTGATTAGGACTTTGGAGAAAAATGCTGTGGAAGAAAGCCATTGGGATCTGCAGCATGCAAGCTGCGGGGGCCTGACCTCCACCCAGGCGAGGAAAGTGTTTTATCACTGATTATCTAATAAAAAGCCAGTCAAATTTTAGGTTTAGATCTTATTGTTTCATATTTATTGTTTATTGATTGTATCGCTGTTTTTAAATTCCCTAAAGACAATATACCCCCTTGTTGCCTACCTCCAGGGTGGACCCCTCCCACTCTCCACCCTAAGGATACCACTAGCGGAGAGTAAAGACTCTAGGAATTGCTTCCCCAATGCCCCAGCATCCCCACATCCCCACATTAGCCAGAGATCTTTGCTTTCATGTGGTTTATGTATTGGGGTTTTGACAAAGCTTTGGCTAGGAAACAGGTTCCACTACTAAAGAAGAATTTAAAATCATCCACCGAGATGTTCTTTCTAGAGTTCCGTCCGGTCTCGACATTTTATGGTTCTAAAACTGCTCTCCCCTAGGAGGACTGATTCAAAGCACTTATTTACATAAATGCACAGGTTCTCCTGAAGGCATTTTGGAACGAAGTGTGGACATTTCACACTTTGTGACAGTTACTCCTGACATGGGTCCTAACGACGATACGACCTTGTTTTAAAACAGAAAAAAAAATTTTTACTCTGTGTTCACTATTTGCCAGGCACTGTGTTAGGGACAGGCATTTCAAGAAGGAAAAAGGAAAAATATGATTCTTGGTCTCATAGGGCTTGGGAATAGTGGGAGAAAAAGAGAGGGCAATGAATAATCCCAAACAAATATATAATTACACATTTGAGTTAAGTGCTAAGAGGAGAGAGATCCTCATTTCTTTTGGAGAGGTCTAAGAAGAATCTTTCTGCTAAAGTAGTATTTCTTCAAAGACCTGGAGGAAGATTAGCCTTGGATGGTAGAGGAGCAGAGAGAAAGGCACTCCTGGAGGTGGGAACAGCTCATGCAACAGCAGTGAGAAGGGAAATGAGCTAGAAGGGTCATGGGAATGCAGGAGACAATGGGGCAGGCCAGGGGGCTGTGAGCAGGCCAGAGAGGCAGGCGAAGGCCACATCTAGCTAGACTCAAGAGGCCATGATAAGTATTGTGAAAGTCCCTGAAAGATTTTAAGCAAGAAAATGCCATGACCCAATTTTTATTTTAGAAAGACCCCTCTGGCTGTGCCATGAAGAACTGAGTCACTAAAACTTGCTGAATAATCCTAAAATATCTTTATCACAAAAATAGTGGCCTCCTTGAATCTCAGCGAGAAAGTTGTGAATTCAAGCTTCGGGGTTTCTCTGCGTCCACTCCAAGCCTTCTGTGCGCAAATAAAGTTCTGGGGGTCTAGAGCTTAGCAGATCATTGACATCACTCGCATGGAGTCCCATGCTACTGGGTGATGTGTCTCCCCCCTTCCCTTCCTCCACTGGGTGAATCATAGCTTTTGTCCAAAGTGGGTGGATCCTCCTGCCAGCTTCCACCCTCCCTGTCCCCATCAGAGGAGGCAGCTCTGCCAAGTCCCCCTTCAGAGTCAGGGACACCACCTGTCATGTGGCGTCCTCCACCTACTCGGACATCTGACAGCCTCCGTGACTCGTGAGCTGAGGAATTACGGATCATCAAAGCTAAAAGGACCTTAGAAACCATCCAGTCAGCCACCCAACTTAACAGACTCAGGGAGGAGGAGGAGGGTGCCCCTAAGGGCCACAGTTAGCTGGGGGCAGTGTCAGGACCAAGGCAAGCTGTAAGGGAGCTGCATGACTTAAACGGAGACATTGTAGGCATCGAAGGGTGCTCTGGGATGGGAATCCAGTGACTTCTTTCCCAGTCCCAACCCCAGAACTGGCCTGCTGTGTGACCTTGGGCAAGCTTCCTTCCTTGCTGAGCTGCCCTGCTGTCCCCTGAACCCTCAGAAGGACCCAGGGCTGCAGATGCTGAGGTTTGCCTGAGCTCTCACTGGCAAGAGCACAGCCCAAGGGCAGGAACCCAGAACTGGGTGGCAGAGGATGTTTGACGGGGCTCTGCAACAGCTCTCCTCCCAGCCGGCCTGAAGAACCTCCCGGAACTGTTGCCATCACAGGCCACCCCGCCCCCCACATCCCTACACGGGACGCTGCACCTCCACCTCACCATCAGCCCGGGGCCCTACCCAGCTCTGCCTTTCTTGATGAAAGTCCTCTCACCCCTGGCCATTCTCCACTCCCCCTCTCCCACGGGAACACACCCCTGCGGTTGCTTATCTTCCACACGGCCCGTCAGTCTGTGACCCCATCTCGGGGTGATGGGGATAGTGGTGACTAAGCCATCCATTCCCAGGGCATCTCCTAATTTCATCCTCCCCACTATACTACAGTTAAACAGCAAGAAAAATAGGTCTTTCATACGGGAAGATGGAAGCAAAAAGAGGTGCAAGATGTTGCCAAAAGCACTCAGATACATAGTGATGCCAACTGGGCTTCAACCTCATCTCCAGGCCAAGGCTGTACGTAATTCACTCTGCTGATAAAGCGTTCGCATCCAAATGCCCCCCAACACACACCGAGATATGAGAACTCTGCCATAAACCCCAAGAGTGATATCTAGGAGAACATCCAGCAAGCTGCAGGATTACCGAGGGGAAGTTTCGGGGTGAAGGGAAACTTCAGCCGTGCCAGCAGGCAGCTGCCCGCTCGTCCTGTGCTCCGAGCTAGGCCTTGATGTTGCCTCAAGTGAAACACATCTTGGCCCCTAATCCAGGTGGCTTCACCTGCTGGCTATCTCCCTCTCCCCCTCTCCTTTTTTTTTTTTTTGTGCCACTCAGTAATGTA
The DNA here is from genome assembly GCF_003265705.2 of Callorhinus ursinus. Classification (NCBI taxonomy): domain Eukaryota; kingdom Metazoa; phylum Chordata; class Mammalia; order Carnivora; family Otariidae; genus Callorhinus; species Callorhinus ursinus. Next base: position 11,411,153 of record NW_027397086.1, read on the forward strand.
AATTCATGCTTTGAAGAAGTCCATTACTTTCATGTGCAGCTCTAAGGGAATCATGCAGATGGCCCTGCGGGTCCCCTGCCTCTGCATTTGCCCATGCACAGATGAACACGTGCCCCTGCACCCACGTGTGTGCACACGGAGGCACTGAAGAACCAGCAAATGCAAAAAAGGGCCAATGAAAGAAGCACCGTGTATAATGCTGTGTTTATACGACTGTGTATATAAGGGGAGGGGCCTAGTTTTGTGGCGCATAAACAGTGTCTATGGCGATGGTTATGGAATATGCAAGCTTCCCTCCTTCCAAGATGGCCTCTCTATGCTCTGAGGGTAAGTTTTAGCACTTCAGTGAGGGAATGGGTACCCGTTTTCTGCAGTGGGTGCAGTATCCTCTGCACGGTGGTCCTTTGGCCACAGGTGTTGACCCCCGCCTCCTCTTTCCAAGGCACAGCTACCCCACAGTGGTCCCCCCACCTTGCCCGAGGTGCCTGCCGAGCACAGACACCAGACACAGCAGCCTGTCCCTGGTTCCCAGCTCAGGTTGCAGCCATCCCTTCCCCAGGCAGAAGAGGCTCAGGCTCTTCCACTCCTGTGAACCTCCTTCCTCAAAAAAAAAAAAAAAAAAAAAAAGAAAGAAAAGAAAAGAAAAAAGACCACTTCCCTCCTTCCTGTGGTCTTCTAGGGCGATGCAGATGATCCCCCCCAAAGGCCCAAGTCATGAACGTCGGCTCCCTTCCTGGAGTCACAGTGGGGAAAATAGATGCCCATGCAAAATTAATAGCTTTTTCTGTAACTGGTCTTTTTTTCACAAATCTGTTTAAGAATCAGAGAAGAATCCAGAAGAATCAAGTGGAAGGTGAAGGTGGGGTGCTTTCTATTTCTGGTCTATGGATCGGTAACATAGCACAATTAAAAGATATGAATAAGGGGCCATTGTAGGAACGGAATGAAGTAAGATGATTCAGACAAACACTAAGTGCCATGCTCGGCACATAATTAGTGTGAGGTCGAATGTGTGTGTGTGTGTGTGTGTGTGTGTGTGTGTTCACGCACCCCCTCTAAGGCCCCTGTGGGCCTGTTAGATGGAACAGAAGGGGGACAGCCCTCGCCTTTTCTCTGACACAAGTGATTTTCGGAAGAAGCACTTCTCACCACTCTTCGGCCCGAGCTGAGATTATAATTAATTGCTCTTCCTCACTCAACCCAGATTTCTTTCTCTCATGCTCCAAACACTGGCAGCCTGTGCACTTCATTTTTTGTTTGGCCTGAGGGGCCATTTCCATCGGCTGAGGTGCCAAGTGCCCCTTTGCAGTGGCAGAGCTCATTAAATGCAGGGCCTGTCCTGGGCAGGTGCTTACGGAGGCCTGAGCACTCAGTGCTTCCAGAGTGGCCTGGCTCCAGCTGAGTGCAGGCAGGGGAGGGGAGCTGAGATCGGCCGACCCTGGTCACACTTACACACACGGTGTTTTACGGCTAGACCTCCACTGGGATTTAGTCAAGATGTGACCTGTGTTTACCAAAAGTTGTCGCCAAATCTAACATAAGTGCTTGCGTAGATGGTGGGATGAAAAACATGTGGATTTCAGATCAAGAGACGCCCACATAGGTTTGGCTCTGACACATACTGGTTGTGAGACCTTAGGTAAGATTTCCCACCTGCCCTAACAAGGACAGGTGTTTTGCCTTTGCTCTTCCAAGCACTATGGGCGTACACATATCATAGAACTTTCTCCACTAACTGTAACTACCCATTTACTCATCTGTGTCTCCCCTAGACTCTGAGTTCTTTGAGGGCAGAGACTATGTCTTGTTCACCAATGTAATCCTTGTGCTTAGCGAGGTACCTTTACTTGAGGTGCTCCATGCAATACTTGGTGAGCGAATGAATAAGTTAATGATAGATGGATAGATGGATGAATGGAAGGATGGATGGATGGTTTTTTTTCTCAAGTCTATACTCCCTCATCTGTCAAATAGCAGAAATACCATCTACTTCATAAAGATTTTATGGAGATTAAATGAAATGAGATTCACTAAACCCTTGTCACAATCCCTGGTATTTAAAAGATACTAAGCAAAAACTGCCTCCTTCCTGGTATCCATCCGCATTTGCCCTCAGGGTAACATGCTAACTTTCATAGATCTTACTTAATAGCAATTATTTATTTGTGAGCTTCCAACATTCTAGTAATTTACAAATGGCCAGGGTCAACGTGTTAAATGGCAAACCAGGCTATTTCACTTTTCCACTAAAACCCAATTGATGGTGCCCCAGAATCGGTGAGCAAAACAGGATCTCTCTCAATCAATTATCAAAATTCTCAGTGTAGTCCACAGAGTTCTGCCCAAGTTCACTGTCACCCATCTCTCCAGCCCTGGATGGTGCTACTCTGTCCCCCAGCAACACTGGCCTTATTTTCCACACCAGGCTTAGGATACCCTGGACTACTTTCTCTTAGGGACCCCCATGTGTCTTACCTCTCCTGCCTGCAATGACTCTCCCCTCCTGGACTACATCAGGACCCCTTTTTTATAAATGCTCATAATTCCATCCATTTTTTTCTTCATGAAACATAGTTTAAAACACATAAATATAAGCTATATCTCTGTGATCACATGATGAATGTCAGCCTCCAACATGGATTCGTCTGCTTTGCTCTGTCCCTGCCAACTAGCACATTTTCTGACACATTAAAAGGCATCAGTGAATATTTATTGAAGAGTGAAAACCCTGATCTTTCCCTAACCCTGCTCTCACACTCCTCTCTGGCCATATACACTTAGCAGCAAAGGCATGCGTGTCTTCCTTTCCATCCTACATTTTGGGATTATCCATTGTACTTTTGCTCCCCAGCCCAGTGTGTTTCCTGACAAGCTATAACAGGAGCCTGTACTGAGGGAAGCTCAGCATTCATAAGTCTTGGGGACCTTTCGTATTCAGATCCAGTCTCCCGCCAGCACACCTGCTATTGGCTCCCACCTACCTCCCTGTGCTCAGTTTACCTGCTTTCTCCCTTCAGATCACGGTGATTATATCCCAGGAGTCTTTGGAAGTGGAAATAGGCAGCCAAACTGGACATTATGGAGACGCTTTATCTTAGATCAAGTCATGCTGGAGAGAGGTCATGTCCCTACAGGGAACTTCCTGGTCATAGGATTTTTTCACTTTTATTTTATTTTTTTTTAACTTATAAAGACTTTTTGGGGCCTGGGCTCTTAGAAAGAGATAGTTATTTATGGCATGTCACTTTAAATCAAAGATTAAAACCTCCCCTAGGTTTGGAAGCATAGTCCCTGCACGGTATAGAGGGAAGTGTGTTTACAGACAGGCAGACTGGAGAGCTGGTCCAAGTCTCACCTCCTTTCAGTGACTGTCTCTTTGTCATTAAGTGGGAAGAGTTGTGTATATCGTATCAATAGTGTTGATATTAAATGTGACAGTGCATGTCAAGGGCACATGCTTTCTCACACGGTTCGGATTTGGTGAATTCCTTGAGAAATTTTGAGATGACAGAGATGGACAAATTGGGTGAGGACCATCCAAACAACTTCCTTCTGGGTTTGGTCAGAGCTCCTGCCATCCGCTGGAGCAAAAGCTTGCATTTGAGAGTTAGTCTTGCCATCCAAGTCACTTGAATTAGACTGGAAGTGAAATCTAATTCCAAAGTGGAATTATATGTTATTTGCCCTGAGAAAATTATATAAGGAGTTACTTAAGGTACACATGCACATCTAGAAAGATCATTCTTCAAATTACTCACCCATGTGTCTCCAATGTGCATTGAGACTTGACATCTATTCACTTGAATTGTCTCTCTAAGTTGACATTTGTCTCCATTCCTGCAGGCATTCCCCCAACCCAGGCTTCAGCCACTTATTATGTTGGGCATCTAACCAGATGCTATAGGTCTTCAAACCTCTGGCTGGGTTTCGGCACCAGTCTCCCAGCCAGCCCCCCAACCCATGCCAGTTCCCCTTTCATGAGCTGTAAGAACCACCTTCCAAAAATCCTCTTCTCATATGGTCCCTGCCCTATACTCTACTGCCTATCAACACGTAATGTCAGCTCTGACTTTAGTCCAAACCTCATGGAGTTGAAGACCCTCCAAAATGTGACTCTTTCTGCCCCCTGCAACCCATCCAAACATCTCCCAATGCTTTCTACCCACCAGTCAAGTCCAAATTATCTTTCTTATCTCAACAAACAAGTCATGCTGAAGCTTGCTCTGCACCTTGGCTTACTTTCTGACCTTTCCCAAAATATATTCTCTTGTTATTTGCCGTTTGTTGAAATGCATTTATGGATTCACATCTCACCCCCTCCTTTCCTAAATCTTATCAATATCTTCTCTAAGATCCCCTTCCCATTCTTTAAGATCAGTGCGAATCCTGCCTCATCCAGGAGGGCTTTGTTCATCTCTCTTGCTCACACTGACCTCGCTTCTCTGAACTCCAAATACATTTATCATTAGTCAACGTTATTTTTCTCAAATGATCCATACACTGCTTTGTTTTGGTTATTGTTGTTTGTGCTTTCGAAATGAAGATGACTGCTGAGTTTAGCCCTGATATGCCAACTTCCTAGGCAGTTACTGGCTGGATCTCATGAGTCTAGGGAGAAGTTTTAAAACCGACTGATAAGGAGAAAGCTACCTCCTCTTCCTATGCCCCTGCCCATCTGCTCACTCCTCTCCCAGTCCTGCCCAAATCATTAATTGCAGCTTTTTTTGCTAGTGGACAGGGTTACTAAATAGAAAATTCTATGCCATGTATGGCACCCCTTTTTGCCTTTCCTTGTGGATGGTCAGTTAGATGCTTACCATTGCAGGTAGCTGATTTGGGGTGACTTCCTGAGTAGATCCAGCCATGTCTCTCTTCTTGCTCCATCTCCCTCCTGCCCACAACAGGATGAGTAGTCAGAATTTCTGACTGGCATAAGGAGGTGACTTGAGGCAGATTTCAGGGTCTCATTCTAACTGTTAGCCCCACCCCTCACTATCTGATAGAGTTACCCTTTTAATAGAGATCACAGAAATTGATGTCAGAGTAGCATGTAGAGGTCATCTTTTCCAACCTTCTCACTGGATACGTGATAAAATGATTACTCAGAGGAAGTATGGTATTTCTGGAGGTCCCAGAGCAAAGCATAGACAGGATCTGAGTCCAGATCCCTTCTCCTCTTTTTATCCAGCTCTCTTTCAAGGACACCATGTTCTGGGGTACAAGACGGGGAGATCTTTGTTTGACTCCCATACCTGATTCTCACCAGGCAGACACTCTCTGATGCAAAAGATAACATATTAAATTTATAAATGCCACTTTATTTCCACGTCACTTGTGCCATTTGTGAAGAGAAAAATATCATGTTTCTGGGAAGGTAATAAACACTTGATGGTATGGCATGGGTACATTGTGAGCCAACGGAAATCCTCTTCTGTCCCTGGAGGCTGGGCATGGATTCCAGCTCCTTGAAGTGCCCAAGGATGAGTTGGGAGTGGGATCATACACAACATGGGCTGGAGGGCCACAGAATGTTGCCTTAAAGGAATTAGGGAAGGAATCTGGAGATAACACTTGCCATTAGCTTCCCCAGCTCCAACAGCATCAGGCATAAAACTCGCTAGATCCAAAATGAAATGCTGGATTTAAAAAAGAAAAAACTAAAGTGACACAAAACTAATGGCCAAAAGCCACTTGCTGTTATAACTTGGACTTGGACTCACAAATGATTTAATTCCATCTAAAGCTCAGCTAAAATGTTGCCACTTCTACAATACCTTTCTCAACCCTCATTATCAAGACAAATGGTTACACCCCCCATGTTGTCATAGAATGTATTAATATTGCCCTGTTGGCTTGTGTGTCACGTGATTTAACTATTTATGTATTTGTCTGTCTTTCCCAATAGATTGAGAGACTTTTTGGGACAGGAGCTCCCTTAATACATATTTCTGTCTCTTACAGCCAGGATGACAAGTGTGCGGTCTGCTACCTTTACCTCACTCTTTGCTCTAGGCAGACATTGATAATCAATCACAGCATTCTTTACCTTGGTGCTTGGAAATGGCCTCAGAACCCTTCATAAAAAAGCCCTTCAAGCTGCTTCTATTGATTAATCAGAGTTTTGATGCAAAAGAAACTTATTTGTTATGTCTATTTATTACAAGTAGCATAGTGGCTCACACAGCGTTGGTGTTCAGTCAATATTTGTTGAGTTGAAATAGCTCCCAACAGGCATATACCAAAAAAGGGTCTAGGAGATTGGTGGATAGGGGAAGGGTGAAATGAGCTAGGACAGAGAGGGGCCACAATCATTAGGACCTTGGGTCTAGGTTAAAGGGAGGAGAGTGGTCCAGGACACACTTTCCTGTTGGTATAGCAACCTCAGGATATAGGATCATCACACTGAACTGTGCATGGTAGAATTGGGTCCAAGGCAGAGTGACATTCAGGTCATTCGGGGACAGACAATCAGACTGTTCTGGCAAGACCACAGCTTTGCTCATCGTGGCAAAGACAAGAGACACTCTAGAAGCATTTGTTAAAGGCCTGCAAATGAAATCTGAATGCTCTGCATCTGGCACAGATTAAATGAATGAATAATCCAAAGTGGCTCCAGGGTCCTTCTCTCTAAACCTCATATGATCTCTTTATCATGTTGTCTTCTTATCTCCAAACCTAATGTTTTGTTCTTTACTTATTCTGGGTTAACCAATCCCTTCAATTTTCTTTCCTGGTGGTTTACTTAGCTAATTAAGAGTGATCCCACCAGGCAGAAACTTGAGTTCACAATAAATCAGGCATCATTAGCCATTGATGGAGGGGCTTCCTTCGGTCAGCTGCTCACTATACAAGGGGAAATTTGGTGTGAAGAACAGTCAATCACCACTTCCCTTGGTGGCTTGGTGTGGGCAGATTAGTCTGAGCTAGATAGAGATAGAGGCATTGTTAGCTCTCATACTGGAGAGAGCTACATACATCTCTTCAGTGTAGGGAAGGATCCACGAGAGAGTCTGAGAACCACCAGAACAGGGCATAAAGTCAGGAGGTCAGTGCAAGGGACTGAGCAGAGAGTAGAACAGATTCTGGTGCAAGGGGAAGTTAGGGTAGGAAATGCTGTTGAGTTTCAAAGATATTCTTGAATCTATGATTTGATCTCCTTTATCAATTCTGGAAAATCTCTGGTCATTATCTCTTCTAATATTTCTTCTTTTCTAATTCTCTGCTTCTGGGACGCCAATTGCATCATTTGTTATTGTCTTACATGTATCTTGTTTCGTTGTTTTTCCTCCGTGTGCTTCAGGTTGTAGAATTTCTATTGATTTATTTTTGAATTCACTGTTCCTTTATTCAGCTGTGTCAGGTCTGCTGGTAGGCCTACCCAATTAATACTCTCTTTTAGATATTGTACTCCAGTTTTAGTGTTTACTTGGAATGATTTTAGAGATTCTCTTTCTCCATTAAATTTCTCATTTTTTATCTATCTTTTCATCCTACATTACATTACTACATAGTTATCATTTTTAAATCATTACCTGTTAATTCCAAAATCTGGGTCACCCATGGATCTGCTTTTATTGACTATTTTTTCCTCTTATTTATGGATAGTGGTATCCTGTTCCTTTGTGAACCTCGAAATTTTAATGTATTCCAGATATTGTAATTGAAACAACCATAGAGAGTGGAGTAAATATTATTTTACCCCAAAGAGACCATAGCCAACTCAAAGAAAGCTAGAATAGGGGCTGATAAGTTCAATCAAATTCAGTTATGAGTTGGGATTGGTCACATCTGGTTTAAGCTTTCTTTAGTTTCAGTTCACCTCTGACTTCAAATGTCTAAAGTCAAGATTTATCAGTGTGTATTACTGGCCCCTCTCTCTAGCAGGACTGTGAGCTCTGAGGACCAGTGAAGAGAGATTGCTATCATTCCAGCCCACCCTCAACCTTCTGCGATGCCACCATGCATTCAGCCAAAGCCCTATGGGGAAGAATCAATAGAAAGAGAGAATTAATGGTGTGTTTTGGAAGGTGGGGTCCTACAGTTATCAATTCATCATACCAGGTCATGGGATTACAAAAAGCTTTGTTGGCTTATTATTAGCCCACCCAAGATCCTCTGCCTATGAAAGGCATAACCTTCTACCTTCTCTGGCTTAACCATGGCAGATGCTGGCAGGAAGAAAAGCAGACTCTCTCTTCTGCTATTCTAGAAGGACTCAGCTCTTTCTGAAATTTAATTCTTTGTGTTCATTTTCCTCAAAGATCTTAAAAGATATATGATACTTCCTGTTAGTTTTGGTTGTGAGAGCAATAGTCTATCTTGAAGTACCACACCCCAAACAGAAGCAGAATTCTCTCTGGTTATCATTATGGTCATATTCTAGGACCTCCTCATGAGGGTGACTGGGTTGCTTATATTTATTCTTCCCTTGTGAGGTTTGGCTGCAGTTGATATTTTTGGTAGGATCTGAGATGATCCCAGTGTATTAGTTATTGCTGATAACAACTATCAAATTCTTTGTAGCATGCAATAAGCATTTATTTTCTTCATAAACCTTTGAGTTGGTTGTGGTTCCGTTGGGATTGTCTGGGCTTGGCCTTGGGCTAAGGGTTGGGTTCAGGTATGATCCACATGCTCCATTATTCTTTTGGCTACCTGCAGAATGCTCTTCTTAGGATGGGTCAAAGAAAATCAATAGGACCATGATATATAAGCAAGTTTAAAGTCTCTGTTCATGTCACATTTGCTTATATTCCATTAGCCAAACCAAGTCACCATGCCAAAGTTAACATCAATGGGACAGGGAAGTAGATTCCACAAACAGAGGAGAGCACTGCAAAGACAAACCAGGTGGATACAGTCCTATTACAGGAGAATAAAGATTTTGAAAACATAATCCAATCTCTCCTGAATTGTGTCATGGTAGGAAAATCAGGCACAGCTGCATTAACAAGAGACTAAAGAAAGCTTTAAGCCTCTCATGTCCATAAAAGGAATCCTTGACATTTTTTTGCATTAACCTTTTTATATTGAGAACCCATATGACAACTCTCACCCAAGAGAGAGGAGAAGAATAGATTTGAGACAGACAAAGCCAGGATGCTGACCTTGCTCCAGTTGGAAATGTTCCTCTCACCTGTTCTTCCTGATTCAGATGCTAATGGACAAATGAGTCTGTTAAGGAAAAAGAAAACCAAGTGCCTCATGAAACAAACAACAGAACCACAGTCGCCCAAAAACTAACAGCACTGCTGCAATTGGTAGCATATGTCTCTATCTGTCCCTTAGAATTTGCCCTACAATAGTAGTACGCGAACTTTAGCAAGCAGCATTATTACCTGGAAGGCTCATTAATCACAGTCCTGGACCCCAACCCCAGTGTTACTAATTTAGCTGGTCTTGGGTAGGACCCAATGATTTTCATTTCAAACAAGATTTCAGGTAATGCTGATGCTGCTGGTTTGGGACTACAGTCTGAGAACTCCTCTGGTAGATCATAAACGCTCCAAAGCAGAGACATTTCATGCATTCTTCTGAAGACTGTGGGAAGGCTCTCCTTCACCCCTGAGCTGCCTTGACATTCTGCCAGTGCTCCTGAAGGCTGAGGATTTTCATAAGGCAAAATGTATGAAGCTGTAGCCCATGGAGCTAGTTAGCCCTGTGTTAGGATCGTTGAGTTCTAATCCATTTGTGCTATTGACCTATTTTGTAGCAAGTCGTTTTTACCTCTCTGGGTCTCAGGTTCCTCAAGTGCTAAAGAAAATCCAAGCTTTGGATGACTCAGTTGACTTAACTGGCTTTTAAGAAATCCTTTATTTAAAAATTATATAATTTTATGGTATTATTATCAGTAGCTCCATGACCTTGGGTCATTTACTTAAACTCTACAAGCCTCAATTTTTCATCTGTAAAACAGATAAAACAATTGTATCTACCCCAGAGAACCAATGTGTGTGAGGATTCAATGAGATAATGCATGCACAAAACTTGGGACAGTGCCTGGCACTAGTCTATGGTTAATAATTGTGTCATTATTGTTTATTATTACTATTACTTAGCATATAGAATTTCACTCAGCACTTTGGAATTCGAGGAGAGGGAGAGAGACCACTTCCAGAGGGAAGACAAGGGGAAATTTCAAGAAGAAAGGGACATTTGAGCTAGGTCATAAATATCAAGATTGGGATTTGTGGTTATTTTGGCAGGGAGGGATGGGCAGTTTAGGCAGGGAAGCAACATGAATTTGGGCATGAAGCAGGGAAAATACAGGTTGTGACTAGTGATTAGGAAGAAGCTAAGTGTGGTGTTGCATTTGTAAAGTAATATAGCAAAAACTAGTAAGAGCCTGGAACAAAAGCAAGATAAGGGAGACCATGGTTTACAAGGCAAAAGACTTTGGACTTGATTTAGGAGACAACGAGGAAAAATAACATTTAGAGAAGAAAGTGATCATTGGATTTGGTTTTAATCTGAGCCCCACCATTTCAGATATTTTTGATCTTAGGTGGCCACTTTGACATCTGAGATTCAATTTCCTTATTGTAAAATGGAGAATATATGTACACACACACATCATAGCACTGTCGTGGGGGTTAAAGAATATATACTTGAACTTACCTTTTGTGGTGCTCTGCACATAGTGGACCCTGAGTTAATGCTTTTAAAAAAAAAAGCAAAGTTATTTTGAAGCAATTTAAATTTACAGAAGAGTTGCAAAGTTAGTACACTGACTTCCTACATATTTGTCATCCTGCTTCTTCCTGTCTTCTTAACATCTGATATTCTGATGGTATATTTTCAAAACTGAAAGATTAACATGAGTTAGTAATATGAGTGCTATTTACTAAACCACAGACTATTTGGATTCTGCCAGTTTTTCCACTAATGTCTTTTTTTCTGTTCCAGAATCTGAGGTAGAACAGCAGGTTGTTTTAACTGATCACTTCTCTTTCATCTCCTCCGATCTGATAGCTTCCTGTTCTTTCTTTGCCTTTCATGACCCAGACATATTTGAAGAGCACTGTTTGGGTATTTGGAGAATGCCTCTGAATTTGAGTTTGTCTGACTCTTATTTATGATTAGACTACAGTTAGTTATTTGGAGGAAGAATATCAAAAAGTTGATTGTATCATATCAGGATATACACAAAGCCAGCCACATAATTTTCTGGGCACAGTATAAAATGAAAAAGTGAAGTCCCTTTTTAAGAAAAGGGAGAAAAAAGTTTAAAGGTACTAACATATAAAGTTTTTCTTTTTCCTCCACCATTTCTCTCAACTTGTTACACTGGTTTTCTAAGATTTTATTTATTTATTAGTTAGATAGAGTGAGAGAGCACAAACAGGGGGAACCCGCAGATAGAGAGGGAGAGGCAGGCTCCCCGCTGAGCAGGGAGGCTGATGCAGGACTCAATCCCAGGACCCTGGGATCATGACCTGAGCAGAAGGCAGATGCTTAACCAACTGAGCCACCCAGGTGTCCCTACACTGTTTTTCAGTTTGGTTTTGTCTTGTTTTGTTTTGCTACTTCTATGATAAGTCTAAAAAAAGAAAAAACTATTTTAAATTATTAACACGGATTTTATTATCTTTATATTATGTAATGGCCATTTTAAGTACAAATATAAGGTGTACTTAATGTGTATGCAGAAATTAATTTTTATGGTCTTTTAAGAGACTTTTAAGGTCTCTTCCAATCTAGCATTTAATTTGTATGCAGAATCATTGGAATTACACAATTTGTGTTTTGAAGCTTGCACATGCATGTGTTTTATTCCTATGCCATTCATTGCCTTCTTCTCCGTTCCAAACAAGTTCCTGTTTGAACAGGAAGTGTAGCTTCTAAGGGCAATCAGTGTCCCTGCCTCCTCAGTCACAGATGTAATACACTTACCCTGTACTTGCTTTGAGCCTTGCTGGACTTGCATGCATCGTGGGTCCACTGGAACCCTGTGCTCCCGGGGAATCTGAAAACTAGATGCGAAGAATGGTGGCCATGCATGCCTCACACATCTCTTCTGCTCGCATGCCTGCTCCACTTCCCATAGCATTTAACTGACAACACACATGTTCAGAAATAAAATTATTAAGAATTTCAATATGCCAAAAGCAGAACATTAGATCAAGGGCAGGACCCTTCTGAGCATGGAGCCCTGTGTCTACACAGGTTGCACATCTGTGAAACCAGCCCTGGCTACATGATTTTAATGTTACTGTTGCTCTTAACCTTAATCGTTTGATTAAGGGGATGTTTGCCAGGTTTCTCCATTGCCAAGTTAGCCTTATTCCCTTGCCATACTCTATTTGTGAGAAGCAAATCACTAAGTCCAGGCCATATTTAGGGAGAGGGGAATGAAGCTGTGTTTCCTGGAGAGAGGAGTATCAAAAATTTTGTGGACATGTGTTAACACTACCACAGTCACTAATAAACATTTTGGAGTAGCTAATGCTTTTTGAATCTCATAACCCAAGGGCCAATTTTGGAATCTCATGACCCATACCTTGCCTCCAGTTCTGCGATATGATGAGTCTGGCAGAAACATTATAAAAGAGCGAGGCAAATCTCCCGTCACTGTGAATGCTGGTCTCCCACCAGTAAGAGACCCTAGGCCTTGGGACTGACCTGGATGATAGGGAAACTGACCCTCTACCCAGGAACTGCACTGACTGACTTTCCTTGGAAAATCTTTCCCTTCAGAGGCTGTGTGCAGCATGGGGCGAGGTGGAGTGCTATGCATAGCATGCTCTCCAAGTAGATGACCAGGAGTAAACAGTTATCAACCCATGGTGCTGGGAGCTCCAAGCCCTCTCATCACCCTTGGCGTGCACAGTATCTCTGACTACCCGCAGTTCCCCACTTTTGGCAGATGCTGTCTGCACAAGACGCTGAGTGCAGGCGAATTATTTCCACTACTTCCTGCTAATTTCAGCACTGCTTTCATCCAATGCTCTCAAAACTCTTAATCAACAGGAATATGCTAACCTGAGACTGGGTCACAGAGGGACAGCCTGGAGATCGGGGGGGATTGGGGACAGCTGCTGCCCTCTCTCTGAAGAGGATTGATGTGGATACCATCATGCTTGTTGACAGGAGGAGGGAGGAGCCGGACTTTTAAGGTCTCTTCCAATCTGGGAAGGCTATGAATACTGCTACCAGCTGAGAGTGATTCTCCATGCTTTATTCATCACAAAAATGACGCAAATCCAGTAAAGCAGCTCTCCCGAAGGTAGGTGGCCACTAAACCAGGCATCCAGACACTTAGCACTCTGAGAACACTTGCTGAGGAAAGTCCTTGAGTTGTTTTCTTTTTTTTTTTTTTTTTAAGGTCATTTGAGGGATAGATGGGGGAAAAGCATAGTGCATTTGGTAGTGCATAGGAATAGACTAAAGGGTTTTAAGTTCAAAAGAAGTGAGCTGTGATTATCTGGAAAAGCTACTACAATTCTAGATTGTATTAATAGAAGTAAAATGTTTTAGGTAAGAGAAACAATTCCTCTCTCCTCGGGGTTAATCAGAGCTTACCTGAGCCACACTGTTCCATTCTTGTAATACATAGGAGGGGAGGAGAAGCTGACGATTCTCGGAGAAAGTTACCCCAGGGCGCCTGGGTGGCTCAGTTGGTTAAGCGACTGCCTTCGGCTCAGGTCATGATCCTGGAGTCCCGGGATCAAGTCCCACATCGGGCTTCCTGCTCAGCAGGGAGTCTGCTTCTCCCTCTGACCCTCTTCCCTCTCGTGCTTTCTATCTCTCATTCTCTCTCTCTCTCAAATAAATAAATAAAATCTTTAAAAAAAAAGAAAGAAAGAAAGGTACCCCAGAGAGTGAAGGGTCTCAGAAGCATGCAATTGGAAAAACCCCTGAAACGAGGAGGCTTGTGAAGCCTGAAACATTAGGGACTCACAGACTTAAAGACTGTTATCATTAAGGATGGAATTCGATGTGAAAGAAGTTTCAAGAAGTTAAGAACAAGTTCTAGTGTGGCAGTGACAGAGATTTCCGTCTTGGCATGTAAGGAAGATCTTTCTGACAACCAGAGCTGAGCGGTGAGGGGAGTGGATCTGGCCACATGTTCATCAGAGGTGGCCTGAAATGATATAGTCTATTAATGATGCTGAAAAGGGATGTAAAAAACGGCAGGTGGCCCAGCCGTAACTGGAAAAACTCAACATTGTACAGCGAGTAGTTTTGTCCATATTCATCTCTAGATGTAAGACCAATTCCAATCAAGATCTTACTAGGGCTGTTTTATTTTTAAAGTTTTGAATTATACAGCAAAGTTGAAATAACTTTTTAGTAAATACCAGTATACCCACCACCTGGATTTTATCACTGACAAATTCTATGATAGCCTTGAGACATGATTCATATATCATACAATTCATATATTAAAAGTATACAGGTTGATGCTTTTTATTGTGCAACCAGCACCACAAATGATTCCCAAATATTTTTACCATTCCTTCCCAGAAAACACCATCCCTATCACCTATTGCTCCCTTTCCCACTCCTACCTCCCATGTCGTTTCCATCATCCCCTAGCTCTGGAAAACCAATAATCTACTTTCTGTCTCTATAGATTTGCTTATTCTGGACATCTCATATAAACAGAATCATATAATAGGTGACCTTCTGTGATTAGCTTCTTTGGTTTAGCATTATGTCTTCAAGGTTCATCCATGTTGTAAGATGCATCAGTACTTCATTGCTTTTTATTACCAAAAAATATTCCATTGTATGGATATGCCACATTTTATTTACCCATTCATCAGTTGATGGCCATATGGATTGTTTCCACTTTTTGGCTATTTTGAATAATTCTGCTCTGAACATTTGTATACAAGTTTTTGTGTGGACATATGTTTGCATTTCTCTTGGGTATATCTCTAGAAGTGGAATTGCTGGGTCATATTGTAACTCTATGTTTAACCTTTTGAAGAACTGCCAAGCTATTTCAAAGTATCATTAACATTTTATTATCCTTGTTTTACTACATATCTTTCCTTCCATTAATTGATTCTTTTTTTGCATTTCAAAGGAAACTGCAAGCATCAGTCACTCTGAAAACTTCAGCATTCATATCATTAACAGGACTCAATATTTACTTAACTTTTTCCTTCTATTGTAAAATTTATGTACAAGGCAATGCACAAATCTTGAGGTATGCACTGACACTTGACAAAAGCACTTACCTATAATCCAAGCCCCTCTCAAGATAAAGAACATCCCCATTTTTTCCAGAAAGTTTCCTCATACCCATAACCAATCACTAAACTCACCATTTCCCCAGATGCAACCACTGTTCTGATTCTTTTCCACTATAGATTACATTTGCCTGTTCTAGAATTTTATATAAAATAACTCATACAGACTGCACTTTTTAAAGTAAGACTTCTTTCACTAAACCTAATGTTTAAAGCTATCACTAATTCATTCCCTTTAATGCCTGCATAGTATTCCACCCCATGGACATACATTATTTTGTTTCTCCATTGACCATCTGATGGACGTTTGGTTCAGATCCAGTTTTGGCTATTGAGAATAATGTCACTGTGAATGTTCATCTGCAAGTCTTTCTGTGGGCATATTCTTTTATTTCTTAGTATTGCACTTGCTGGATCACAGGGTACATATGCATTTATCCTTTTCAGAATCTGTCAGAACTTTTCCCCACAGCAATTGTACCATTTTAGACTCCCATCAAGAATAGAGTCTGGTTGCTCCACATCATTGTCAGCATCTAATGTCCCCAGTATATATAATTATAGCCATTTTGGTAGCTATGTAGCTATAGCTTTTTGTGGTTTTAGTTTGCATCTCCATGATGTCTAATGATATTGAGCACTTTATCATTTGCTCTCGTTGGCCATTTGTATATTTCCTTTTGTAAAGGGTATGCAAGTATTTTGACTCCTTTTTTTGAGTTGTTTGCTTTTTAATTATTGAATTATAGGGATTACTTATGTAACCCTGAATAACAGTCTTTTCTTATATTTATGAATATTTTCTCTTAGTCTATGGCATGTCTATTCATTTTCCAAACGGTGTCTTTTGCAGAGAAGAATTTTTAAATTTTGAGATCTTATTTGTCACAATTTTCC
Organism: Callorhinus ursinus; assembly: GCF_003265705.2. Lineage (NCBI taxonomy): Eukaryota > Metazoa > Chordata > Mammalia > Carnivora > Otariidae > Callorhinus > Callorhinus ursinus. Next base: position 11,427,250 of record NW_027397086.1, read on the forward strand.
TCCTATGGTTACACTTTCTATGACCTGTTTAAGAAACTTTTGCTTATTCCCAATCATAAAAATAATCTCTTATATTTACTTTTAAAAAGTTTTATGGGTTTAGCTTTTATGTTTTAATCTATGATCCATGTCAAGTAAATTTTGAGTGAGGGTCGAGGTTCAATTGGTATTTTTCATATGAATATCCAATTATTTTAGCACCATCCGTGGAAAAGACTCCTTTTAACATTGTGTTTGCTCTGGTTCCTTTATTGAAAAACAGATGACCATAAAAGTGTGGTCTATTTCTGGACTCTCTATTGTATTAACCTGTTTGTCAGTTCCAATGCCAGTACCATAGGGTTTGATAATTTAGGTCTTCTATATTCTTCTCAGCAATGTTTTTTTTAGTTTTCAGGGTAGAGGTGTTACACATGTATTGGTAAATTTTTTCCTATGTATTTTACATTTTGATGCTATTATAAGAGAAATTGTTTTTGAATTTTATTTTCTAATTACATAGTTGTGTGCATAACAATACAGTTGACCTTGTATCCTGTAACCTTACTAAATCCATTTAATCCCTTTAATAGTAGCTTTTTAAATTCCTTATGTTTTCTTTATAAATAAACATGTCATTTCAAATAGTTTGATTTCTTCTTTTCTGATTTTTATGGTTTTTACATCTTTTCATATTATTGCACGTGGTTAGGATTTCCAGCACTAAAAGTAGTGGGAGTGGGAATTCTTACCTTGTTTCTGATCTTAGTGTTCAATATGACACTATTAAGGATGATGCTATCTGTAAGTTTTACAAATTCCCTTTATTAGATGGAAGAATTCTCCTTCCCTTCTTCATTAGCTGAGTAGCTTTATCATAAATTGGTGCTAGATTTTGTAAAAATGCTTTTTCTGCACCTATTGAGTTGACGATAGGGTTTTTCTCTTTATTCTATGAATACAGTTAATTGTATGCATTGATTTTTTAATGGAGGTGAAACTCACATATCATAAAATTAATCATTTTAGGGCGAACAATTCAGTGAATGTAAAACCAACCTTGCATTCCTGGTATAAGCCCCTCATGCTCATGATAAATTATCCTTTTTAGATATTGCATTTGATCTACTAATACATTGTGAAAGATTTTTGTGTCTATCTTCATGAAGAAAGCCAGTCTATAATTTTCTTTTCTTATAATGTCTTTATTAGTTTTGGTCTAAGGTTTATACCAATCTCATACAATGCACTGGGATGTATTCCCTCTTCCTCTGTGATTTGAAAGACTTTGTGTTATACTGGTATTAATTCCTTCTTAAATATTTAGTGGAATTCACTAAAGAAACACTTCTGAGCCAAGAGTTTCTTTGTGATAGGTTTTTACATAAAGGATTTAATCTTGATAATAGGAGATTCATATTTCTGTTTACAACTCGCATTCTGTTCATAATTAAGGAAATTACATTTGAAGCACAATTGAGTTAAATTATTTTTCATTAAGTTGAGCAGGCCTTCATACTGTATCCGTATCTGCTAGGCAGATGATACCAGCAAAAACTGTATAAATCGACTTTGTCTTAATCTTTACAGCAAATATTGATATATTTTCTGAGGTCATTGTCAGTTCCTTGTACATGGTGGTAGGCAGGAGGGTAGCCCATGTCTCATTAAGAAGAAACCCAAAAGAGATCATTACTGCTCCCTGCAGTGAGGGTGGTTATATTAATTTTCTGTTGCTAGTGTAACAAATTGCCCCAAACTTAGTGGCTTAAACAACACAAATTTGTCATCTTATGGTTCTGCAGGTTAGAAGTCTGACATGGATCTCACTGGGCTAAAACGAAGACATAGGCAGGGCTGTACTTGTTCCTGAAAATCCTAAGGGAGAATCCATGTCCTTGCCTGTCCCTTGTCTCATGGCCCATTTCCCCATCTTCAAAGCCAGCAACATTCACTCCCACTGGCCATCATTCTGTGTACATGGCTTCTCTGATCATAGCTGGGAAAGATTCTCTGCTTTGAAAGATTGATTTTATTAGATTGGGCCCACCTGAATGATGGAAGATAATCTCCCCATCTCAAGTCCTTAAGCATAATCACATCTGCAATCTCCCTTTTGTCACAGGGGTTAACACATTTCCAGGTTCTAAGGATTAAGACATGACATCTTTGGAGAACCCTCATTCTGTTTGCCACAAGGAAGCTTCTTGCTGGCTCAGTAGGACCTTACTCTATTTGGATGGTTTTGTGTGCAAAAACACTTGTGCTGACAAATCTTGCCCCTCCAGTGAGGAGAACACTACACATCCCTTGCTGCTTTGTCTAGCCATCCTCATGCAATTAGGTTTGTATTCTTGGGGCACCGGAGTGGCTTAGTCAGTTAAGCATCTGCCTTTGGCTCAGGTCATGATCCCATAGTACTGGGATCAAACCCCGAGTCAGCCTCCCTGCTCATGCTCTCTCTCTCTTTCTCTCAAATAAATAAATAAAATCTTTTAAAAATATATCTAGTTTGTATTCTTTAACATTCAAGGAACTCCCGTCCCTTGCCTGTGCCTATTGACATCTGCTCCTCATAATAATCCTTGTGACAACTATGTAAGCATTCAACTAATAAAGAATAATAAAAAAAACAACTTTAAAGTTGATGGTATTCTGTGTTGCTAAGAACTTGGAGAAATCCACTTCTATATAATGTTGGTGAGTTTATATATTGTATCTGGCTTTATTTGGAGGGCAGTATGGTTTTAATCTATCAGAATTTCAGAAATGTGAGCATTCTTCAACTCAGCTATTTCTTAGGGGTCTATCCTACAGAAAACATTCTCACATTGCACAAAGGCAGGTTCAAAGATGTTCTCTTCAACATTTCATTTGTTAAGGCATATCCAGAAGAATTGCTATGATCATTAAATTAGCAGATGTTAAATATATTCTGGTAGATTCACACTTGGGAATAGGACAGATTTTAAAAGACTGAAATAGATCGACATAGAGCAAAATGAAAAGACCAAGATACAGCAAAGTAAAAGAGCAAACTACAACATGAAATAATATGATCATGTGCATGTGCGTGTGTATGCGTGTGTGTATAGTCATGAAGAGACTTGGAAAGATACAGGCAACATTTCAACAATGATTTGCCTTGTAAGGAGAATTGAATATGGAGCCTGACATAAGGGTTTTGAAGGCAGACTTTCATTTTTACTTATAATTTATAAGTATTTTTAAGTATTATTATATGTATTTTTAAATGAAGGACTTTTTAATGGCTGAATAAAAGAGAAAAAACAAATCTGTCTTTATTTCCAAGATTTGAAGATTCTGTGGATTCCATATTTTCTTTTTTTCCCCTCTATGTTTTTTTAGTTTCAAAGGCAGAATTTTGTGATTCATCAGTTGCATATAACACCCAGTGCTCATTAAATCATATGGCCTCCTTAATGTCCATCACCCAGTTACCCCACGCCCCCCACCCACCTCCCTCCAGCAACTCTCAGTTTATTTCCTAGAGCTCAGTGTCTCTTCGGGATTGCCTCCCTCTCAATTTTTATCTAATTTTATTTTTCCTTCCCTTCTCCTGTGTTCATCTGTTTTGTTTCTATTCCACATATGCGTGAATTCATAGGGTATTTGTCTTTCTCTCACTGACTTATTTCGCTTAGCATAATACCCTCTAGTTCCATCCACGTTGTTGCAAATGGCAAGATTTCATTCTTTTTGGTGGTTAACTAATATTTTCTCCCTAAATTATAGAATCATTAAAAGATCTAATCCAGAGGTACAGAATCGAGATGAACCATGAGAGATGATGGACTCTGAAAAACAAACTGAGGGTTCTAGAGGGGAGGGGGGTGGGGGGATGGGTTAGCCTGGTGATGGGTGTTAAGAGGGCACGTTCTGCATGGAGCACTGGGTGTTATGCACAAACAATGAATCATGGAACACTACATCAAAAACTAATGATGTAATGTATGGTGATTAACATAACAATAAAAAATTAAAATAAAAAAAAGATCTAATCCAGCTGATCTTGCTCCAGGGGTAAACATTATTACCCCCATTTTCCAGACAAAACATTATGAATTGCTTTTCCCAATAACCCACAGCTAGTTGGTAGCAGGGTTAGAACTGAAAGAGAGACCTCTAGGTTTATTCCTGACCATATCCATGTATGTCACAGCCTATAAGCAGCAAAAGCAGGCTTCTAGATGTTTTTCTGAACCACTGTATTTTAAATGTGACCTTGATTCTTCAGTCTGAATCTACTCTCTTTCCTCTGTGCTTTTGCAGCAACTTCCACAAAAGGTGAGTGTGCTTCTCTGCCTCTTGAGTTTGGAGTTAGCCATGGAATTTGCATGGGCCAATGAGATGTTGGTAGACATGATGCGATCCAGGGTTGAAATGTGCTTGCTTGGGGCACCTGGGTGGCTCAGTTGGTTAAGTGTCAAACTCTTGATATTGGCTTAGGTCATGATCTCAGAGTCATGAGACTGAGCCCCAAGTCAGGCTCCGTGCTCAGAGCAATGATTGGCCCCATGTGATTCCCACTCTATATATCATGGATGAACCCTTCATGTCACTTTTATCTATTTTTATCTGTGATGGCTTCTCATGAAGCTGGAGAGCACAATCATGGGAGCAGGGCAGGGTCACTGAGGGGCATGGGACATTTAGAGGAAGGCCAACCTAGACAGAATGCAGGAAAGCAGGTCTCTAGGTGCAGCAGGAGGCCCATCGGTCCTTGAGGAATGAAAGAGATAAGTGAAGAACACATACCTTTCCTTTTCATCCCTGTGTTTCACTATTGCATGTGATTGCTTTGATCTGATAAACCCTGTGAGGCAGGTGGGCATGGGAAGGTGAAACGCAGCAGGATGGAACAAGCAGGCAGAGGCTGGGACAGGAACTGGAGATCTCCCCAAGAATGTGGAAACGAAAGAGAAGAATCCTGAGAGGGGATGATCCAGAGCAGCAGGAAAGACAAGCTGTACTGTGGCGCCAGCAATGAGATAGCCACTGTCAAGTCTATGCAATGGACCTTACCAAGGGCTGCCTACGAGCGTGGCTAAGAGGAATCCACAGCATTTTCTCAAGAGCCAGAAAAAGGGACAGGGCAAGGTTAGAAGGTGGGAGTGGCACAGGGATAAAATTTTCAATGCCAGAATGAGAGGGAAGCCGAAGGAGTTTGCACTGATGCTTCTAATAAAGGAGACAGAATACCAGTGCAGGGCAGAATGCATGCTCTTGGAGGGTGTGGGATCTGGGCTGTTCTGGTTACCGCTCTAACAGCAGCACGGTGCACTCAAAAACTACCTGTGAATGAATGTGTATTACAGGCTTTTGTATAAAACAGCTTCAAATGTAAAATTTCAGCTCCATCACTAATAGGTTCTAAAACCCTGGATGTGCCAACTGTCTGGGCCTCAATCTCTTTATCTGGAATATAGGCATAACCATATCTTTCAACTCATAGGGAAATGGTTAAAAAGTAAATGGTAGAGGACACACACAGCATCTGGCTCCTAATGAATAAGGTTCCTGAAGTGTGTTATTTTCCTGCCTTCCTGGTTAGAATCTCAAGTTAGGGAACTGTAGATAATCAAAGGACACAGTTATCAAAGCTGACATATCAAGCAAGGGTTCGGGGACATGAAAAACACCAAGGCAAGCGGTGAAGGAAGACCTGAGCTGCCTCTGGGGCTCCTGAGGGTTAATTAAGAACTCTTGTGAATTCCCCATCCCCTCAGCCCCAGGCCAGGCTGGCCCCAGAGACTGGAGCAGGTTTGGGAGCAGGCAGGTCTGTACGGGTTCCATGCTCGGGAACCGTCTGCCTCTGCGAGCCAGGGCCTGAGGGGAAGCAACGGCAGCCTGAGTGCACGATGACGCAGTGGGCCCCGGAGCAGAGAGCAGATGAGAGACTGCTGGGTGATTTACAGCCTTTAAATGACTCTCCCCTTCTGCAAAACTCTTAATTTAATAGACAAACATCTTGGGATAAGGGCTCACTAGAGACGGAACTGATGGGATAAATGCCGGAAGATTAAAGACCTCCAGAGGGGGTGGATAGAACTCTGTTATGACAATGGGAAAGAACTTTCCAGCAGTCTCCCAACAACCCACTGATACTATGGGTCATCCTCATCTCTTCTCCCACACGGCAAACATGAGACAAGCCACCAACAAGGGAGGTGGGATATCCAATGTCAAGAAACACACTCGGGGTCATCGTGCTTGAAAGGGACCTTAGTTGCTGCCTCACCCAGCATGTCCTCATATGAGCATTCTGCAGGTGAGAAACTGAGCCCCAAAGAGGTCAGAAGTCTCACCAAGGTGAGTTAGTAAAGATAGTACTAAGATTTCAATGTTTAGGCTTCTGTTCTATCCTTTGCAAACAGTAAACTCTTCATTCTGTCCTGCACACTGCTGTACCCTCAGGAACTAGCAGAGGGCTGGACATAGAGTAGGCCCTCGATAAGTGCTTGAGGAAGAAATGGACTATCAATGGGGCTTTCAGGAACATTCCCCCTGGAAATGTATCACTTTCCCCTCGGCAAGGTGCCTAAAGTACGTGTCTGGGACTTGACTGTTTTGGTCCTCATCTCTTCGGTCTTTGCCTTTTAGTCAGAATACTCCCACTTGCAACCAGCCCATTACTTGTCTCAGTAAGATCTCTCCCAGTCCTGGGATCCTTCCTGTAACACACACATCAGGCCCTGGCCTGAACATTGAAGGAGGAGAGCCAAAGGAGAGGGGGCTGGCTCAGGGAAGGCAGTGAGATGGAAGGTCATAAGGAGATCCCCTAGGATGACTATGAAAAGAATGGGTGTAGAATTAGAGCGTGATCCAATGCCATGAACTTGCTGTTGTCAACTTAATTTTCCAATCTAAAATTGGTAAGGATATAGACTATAGATAAAATAATATCAGAATTGGCAGGTACAATAGAACAAACAAGATTAGGGGAACTGGAGCACATCGCTCGGCATCAGGGAAATCCAAATCAAAACCACAATGAGATACCACCTCACACCAGTCAGACTGGCTAAAATTAATGAGACAGGGAACAACAAAAGTTAGCAAGGATGTGGAGAAAGGGGAACCCTCTTACATGTTGGTGGGAATTCAAGCTGGTACAGCCACTCTGGAAAACAGTATGGAGGTTCCTCAAGACGTTAAAAATTGAGCTACCCTAGGACCCAGCAATTGCACTCCTGGGTATTTACCCCAAACATACGATGTAGTGAAAAGAAGGGGCACCTACACCCCAATGTTCATAGCAGTAATGTCCATAATAACCAAACTATGGAAGGACCCCAGATGTCCATCAACAGATGAACAGATAAAGAAGATGTGGTTCATATATATGATGGAATATTACTCAGCCATCAGAAAGGATGAATACCTACCATTTGCACTGACATGGATGGAACTGGAGGGGATTATGCTGAGTGAAGTAAGTCAAGCAGAGAAAGACGATTATCATATGGTTTCACTCATATGTAGAATATAAGAAATAGCACAGAGGATCATAGGGGAAGGGAGGGAAAACTGAATGGGGAGAAATCAGAGAGGGAAACAAACCATGAAAGGCTCTTGACTCCAGGAAACAAACTGAGGATTGCGCTAGGGGAGGTGGGTGAGTGGATGGGGTAACTGGGTGTTGGGCATTAGGAAGGGCATGTGACGGGATGAGCACTGAGTGTTATACATGACTAATGAATCATTGAACACTACACCAAAAACTAATGATGTCCTGTATGTTGGCTATTGAATTTAAATTAAAAAAAAAGACTAGGGGAACTGGAGCCATTAAATATATAGAAAACCCAGACCAGGCTGTTGGGAGAGGAATCTGAAGGCCCTAGACCTAGCTTCTACAGGGCTTTCTTTATTGGTCTTTAAGGAACGATACTTTGGGTCTTCATTTGACAACTCTCCCCTTGTATTTAATCATGGATTAACTATAGCCAGTGTTTCAAAATGTGTAAGAGGGTAGGAAGAAACCTCTTTAAGTTTGCATACAGACAGTTGTGCACACTGGTAGCAGTGAAATACCAAGGTTCCAATCCTATGTCTACTTTCGATGGTATACATGACCTAAGGCAATCGATGTCATCTGTGTAAGATTCAGTTTTCTGTTTTTATATAGTGAGGATGACCCCAGTATCAACAATAATATAGTGGGGATGACCAACAGTATCAGTGGGTTTGGGAGACTTTATTGAGGTGTAGCATAATGCCTGGCCCACATATTCAGTGGGAGTTAGCTAATATTATTATGCATGTGTATTGAGGGGATGCTTTATTTTTGCCTGTTACTTCCTCATGCTCATCAAAGCATTCTCAGAAGACCATTGGTAGTAGCCATCAGCATGGACCTACTTCAGGGAAAATGCTTTATGTACCTTTAAGTGTGGTTGGTTTGATTTTGAACACTGCTACACTTTCCAGCTTTTGACTTCCCTTGAGAATTTAATTTATCTTTACAACTTTGTGTTCCCTCTCCTCAACCTTTGTGTGGTGGATTCTCTTATTTTTTTCTGTGTATTTTCTTTGATTTTTTTTTTTTAAATTAGATGTGCCAGACCTGTCCCATGGTTTTGTTTACCCGGTAAATGGTAGGTATTATGTGCTAGATGTATCCCTTATGTACTCACAGTGCCTTATCTTTATGCCCTACAGTACTTTTTGAAGTAGAAAAAAAAAGGTACTAAAAATAACCCAGGTTATAATTATTCCATATATAAACTTCATTCTTAATCTCAATTTGCAATACATCAACTAACAGCAGGATTACATGGAAGGTTTATTGATTAAAACTTTCCATGTCATGAAGTTCAGAGGAATAGCCAATAATATGCTGAATAATAATCATGATTCAACAACTTCTTGGCAAGTGAAAATATTGGGTCGGCTCTAAGGAGATAAAATTAAATATGGGCAAAAATGAGTCCAAAACTCCAACTCTATAAAATACAGGATGAAGAAGACATGGTTTAGAAAAAAAGATAGGTTAAAAGTGTGAGATTGTATTTCTATTCAAGCGTGGCATGAGTCAATAGTGAACTTTGATTGGAACAAAATATGCTAATGTTATTACAGGCTGAGCTAAGAGTAGTTTCACACTCAGTGGAGGAAAGTGATAACTCCACCCTACTTAACCTTGATCCAACCACATCTGCGATCCTGAGTTCAACTACAATTTAGACTCAGTGATGACAAACCAGAGTGTGGGCAGAAGAAGGGGAGGAAGAAAAAATTCAGGTACACAGAACAATTAAAAGAACTTCAGATTCTTAGTCTGGAGAAGGGAAATTATGGGAGAAGTAACTTGGTAGCTATCAACAAACATCTGAACACTTGCTCAGGAAGATACTGAACATTAGAATAGTACAATAGATGTAAATTGCAGGAAGACACAGATTCGCTACACACGCGGAATAACTTCCTAAAAATTAAAGCTTTTTGCTCAAGCAGTTAGCTGCCTTATCTGTTCACCAGCCTTGATCAGTCACACACAGGGTAACCATCAAAACCATCTGCTGTTACAGAGGATGTTGAAGAGGGTGTTGGGTGTGATAGAAGGTGTTGGAACAGCATTGTATAAAGTCAAAGTCCATATCCGAGACATTTTATATGCATGATAAATATTTGTTGAATGAAGAGTGAATAGCTAGCTAAATTGCTTCTTTGAATAACTTATATGATTAATTTTTTAAAAAACAAATTTTCACTAGCATGGAGAGATGGATTTTGAGAGGATTGACTGCAGTTTTAAAATTGGAAGGGAGATGGGTAAAGGAAGGTGGTTACTCACCAAAGTTGAGGACATGAGACATATCATGAAGTTGGAAAGTAATAATACCGATTATATACTCACCTAGAGCACTGAAGAATTTGCAAAGCACTCAGCCCCATGATTCAGGATCTAAACCTCACCAACAAAACTGATAGAAGAAGATGCTATTACTATTAGTCCCCACTTAACAGATGAGCTAACTAAACAGGAAGGTCAAAGGATTGGCTGTGGTATAGAATTAGGATTTTTTTGTTTTTGTTTTTGTTGTTTGTTTTTTAGAATTGGGTTTTAAAGACCAGATTGGTTTTTTATTAGTCCAAATCCTAAATATTTCTAATTGTATCACACTAATATGGGACTAGTAAGCAGAATACACATAAGAACGTAGAGTCGTTATTACTTTAAAAGTAGTGTAGGCTGAAAATATAAGTAATTTCAGGACCCGTCTTTAATAAATAATAATAATAATAATAATAATGAAGTACCATTCCAAGCAAGAAAAGCTGAAAAACTGTAAGGGGAAAAAAATGAAGGAACTTTGTAAAGAAAGACATTTAAAGGGTAGTTGTGCTGGGTGGGGAGCTGAGCCGGGAGGGTGGCTGATTTCTGGTGTGTTTTTTCCTTCCCGGACTTGATGTGGCTAAGCACACAATGAGATTGGAAGGAAGGGGAGGAGAGAATGATGCTTCTTTTGGGAGCCAGGCATTATTGCTTTGCTGTGGTAAACAGGTAGTTTTGAAAATTACACACTACAGTGGCAGGTAATTTATTTTTTATAAATTGTGAGTCCTGAGTTGAAATTGAGAGGAGGAACAAACAAACAAACAAAAAAAAACAGTATCTGAAATGATTAGGAAGGAATAAAATGGGCTTGTTTGCATGTGGCCAGGGTGATTAGTATCCAGCGTTACCTGGAGGGGGCAATGTACATCCTGCTCCAAGGAGTCAAACATGTCCTTGGCCAAGAGCTTACTTCCCTCGAGATGGTTTATGCCGGAATCCCCAGATGTGGCCAGTCCCTCACTCTGCTCCCTTAGCGCTTCTAAGCCCATTACTATAACACACATCACAATTTATTATAATTACACCTCTCTTTGCCTGCCTGTTCTGCTTCACCGGAAGAACCAGCACTCAGGTTCAGTAGGCTCTGGAGATACAACGTTGGCGAAGACCAACACTGTGTGGGATTGTTAGCGCCTGAAAAAAATGAATTGTGAAAATGAATCCCTAACATTATAGAGACACTGAAACCCAGAGAAGAGAACTAATGGTCTGGGGAAATCAGGAACAACTATCACGGGCACTATTGCACGGTATTGTAGGGAGCAACATAGACCTTACCCTCTTGGAGCTTACCATCGAGTGGAGAATAGAGACATTAAATCAATAATGCAAATCATCATCCTAAATACACAAAGTGCTGCTGGGAGAGTTTGGGGTAGTGTAGGAAGGTTTCAGATGGGCCTAGAGAGTCAGGTATTTCTTCCTGATGGCACACAATCTGTCAATGGCAAAGCCAAGTCTAGTTCCCAAATCTACTTATCATGCAGTCATTTCTTCCTTAGCCTTTTTGCAATAATATTTTGAAATTTTGTTTGCCCTAAACTAGGGTTCTTTTGAATTCTATGACCCGTAGATCTCTCTGAAGATCTGATGAAAGCTATGAACCATCTTTGAAAATGTACAAGGGGGTGCGTGGCTGGCTCAATTGGAGGAATGTGACACTCGTGATCTCAGGGTCGTGAGTTCAAGCCCAAAGTTGGGCATAGAGCCTACTTAAAATAAATTTTTTAAAAAAATGAAAATTTAAAATACACATATATACCCAACTGGTAGAATTTGGGGAACCATCCTTGAACCCCTCTGCTCTGAATTCCTGTTCTGAGCTCTTTCCTAGGTAACTTTATGTACTCCTAGCTTTCCTTTCTTTGCTGTCATTCCCATCCTGGATCTTCAGCTCAGCTGTTTTCCTTGCAATCCAGATGTCCTGGCAGCTATCTTCTAGTCATCTCTCTGATGGTTCCACTAGGTTGTTCTACAATTAGCACATAGCAAAAGCTGTACTTGGTGAATAATTATGTGTGTGGGGATTGGGTTTGACAGTGGCATCGGGGACCTTGGAGAGCAGATTTATGTTGATCAAAACCTCAGTTCATAGGTGGAAATGGCTAACAGACAGTCATAAAAATGTTCCTGGTGCTCAGAAAAAAGCTAAGAAAGAAATGCCAAGGTAAGAATTATTAGAGGATGAGTGGTAGGTTAAGCTCTGAGTCTGACTGATATTGCCCCAGAAGAGTATAGAATGGGAAGAGAAGTGGAAAGGAAAAAATATGGAGGGAAAGAAAGAAAAGAGGAAAAGGGGAAAGGAGAGAGAAAAGAAAGCCAGTCAACTGAGGGAAAAGAGAGAGAGTCAAAGAGGATCCTGGGGGAAACATCAGTATTTCACAAAGTCAATAAAGGATGAAGAACCTTTGCGGGAACCTGAGAATCCCTAGGAAGAAATTGTTTCTAGGAGGAAGTCTTCAGCACCAAATGGCATAGACGTCAAATAAGACAAGAAGCCCAAAGTAGCCCCTGGGTTTTGCAATTAGGAGATGGTTTGTACCCTTGGCAGGGAAATGCGAATGGACTTTCGGGAAAGGAGATCTGATTTTATTGGGTTGCAGAATTCATGGAAGGTCAGAATGCAGCAACAGTCTACCTCTATGCAGTACACATCTTTGAAGCACTAAAGAAAGAGGAGGTGAAAGAGGGATAACACAGCATCCAGGCAGCATGGCTGTGGGGGAGATGTCATTATTGAAAGGAAGGTGGGGGTCACGAAACACAGCTAGACATCTCAGAAATGGAGGGCACAGCTGATGGAATCAAGTCTGCTAGGAGATGCAAAGAGATTCAAAGATGAGAAGCACAAGGGGAAATCTCCAGTGATACGGAATCCTGGAGCAGGAGAGAAGTCAAACAGCAAGCCTAGATGCCCTTAGGCTTGCAGGTAGGACAGGGATGCGGTGAATTGGAAGGGCTGTAGCTGAGATCCGCCTGTTGTCTGAATGGTCGGAAGCTGCCTTCCCTGCTTCCCCACTTTCTCTTTATGGCAGCCAGTTTTCTCTGGGGTCTACCACTGCCTTTTGCGGTGAAGGAATTAGAAGTCACGAGGCTAGTTTTTAAATAGCCCTACAGTCTGTCTGAGACACTGACTCACCATGAACTCAACCTTTTTAGAATATAACCTTTAAAGAAATTTTAAGCATCAGACATCAAAAACAAGGGGAAAAAAATGTTTTCCCTAATGTTATTTGCAAATGTCATTGTAGGGCTGAGGAGTCTGGTTGGGAAACTGTGAACTCTGTTTTGCTTGCCGTGGCCCACGCGAAAATGTGAAGAAGAATAGGCAACCTTCTGGAACCTTCCTGCAGCCCTCGATGGGACTGAATAGGCCATGATTTTGGGCCCTGCATTTCCTGACACTTCCGGTCTCTCATTTGAGCAAAGGGAGACAGGGCGTGGCAATCTCCAAAGTCTCTTTCAACCCAAAGAAAGATTCTCTAAGCCTTGAAATTATAAAATGTTACTTGGAGCCCAAAGTTTCCATTAAGAGGCACATTTAGCTATGAATCATATTGCACAGGATGAAGAAGGAAAAAAAAAAAAGATGAAGGGATAGAACCCTGAGCAAGAAAAAACAAAGTACATGCAGATGTTCTACCCTGAGTTTCTTTTCCAGGAAAGTACAGCCCTTTTTCAAAGCCTTCAGCACAGAGATATTCTGCCACGTGTCACTGACTCACAGGGGCAGATCAAAGCTATTCTTATATCCGTCCCTTCAACTTGACCTGAGAAATAAAGAAAGCTGAAGGCAAAAGGGATAAGTACACAAAGGATCTGGCAGGGTATTAGAATAAAATGCAGTGGAGAAGACCCACAGAAACCTGCAGATACATTTTTTTTTTTTTTACATTTGCCATCATTCCAAGGGGGTTCAGCAGGGGACACAGTACCTCACTTCCTCTTTAAGGAGCAGTCTTCCATGGCGCTTCCTTCCTCTGTAGGAAGATTTGTGAATAGGTTCATGGGGACTGAGAACTGGCTGTTTGAAGGTTTAGTTTGAAAGCTAATTTTGCAGCATCACAAACCCAGTGGTCTTGGGCTATATAAACCTGAAATTCTCATCTTGCTCGTTATTCATATCGGAATAAGATCTATTTACCTTACAGTATAATTTTTTTTAATTTTTAAAATTTGTTTTTGTTGGGCTAAAATATACCTAACATAAAATTTACCATTTTAACCATTTTTCAGTGTACAGTTCAGTGGCATTCAGTACATGCACATTGTTGTGCACCCATCACCACCATCTGTCTCCAGAAACTTCATGTCATACTGAAATTCTCTACCCATTAAAAACTAACTTTCCATATTTTGTTGTATGCAGTATAATTTTAAAACTATATAGTCTATGAAAAATTTGCTGATATTGGAACCTACTGGACCTGGGTTTGAATTCTACCACATTTCCCTAATCCATTCATTGTGATTATTTCATTTCTTTTCTGTTGCCCTCACATCTCTAGTACCTCTTCCCTTACTTCCTACTCTTTGCTCAGACTTTGCTACCTATTTCACTAGAAAATCCATGAGAATAGCTACCAGTCTACTGGGATTTGTGTCCATAACTTGGCTTTCCCTCTTAATACTATAGATTAATTGCTCATATTTTTATCTAATATTGGTCTGTCCACTTCTGTCTCTAGATGCCACCCTTACTTCTCTTCCACCCCTTAATCCAACCTCTGTCCAAGGTCACTGCTCTTATAATCTGGAAATCATCCTGGTTTCTCAAAATCATATTTACCCCCTCTGGAAAATCTTACCAATTAATAAGAAATGAAACAATGTCTCCCATGGTTCAAATAATTCCCTAGACATCAGGACCACCTAGACGTGCCCATTTGCAGTAAATGGCAACTCTATGTTTCCAGTTCTTCAGAACACAACTCTGGGCTCATCCTTTCTTTCTCACACTCTCCATCCAATTCATCAGCAAACTTTCCTGACTCTCCTTCAAAATATATCCAAGATGCAAACACTTCTCACAACTTCTGATATTGTTGGCTTCAAAGGTGATGGAAAGGACCACCTACCAAAGAATGTGGGTTGCCTAGTTCAGTATTGTAATTTACAAGAAATACATATTTGGCCATTCAGTTAAACAAAATATATTTCTCATATATATTTAGTCTTTCCCCACAGTTCTGGTCTCACAGCTCCCCAAACTCTTGGATTGCCTGAGAGATAAGAGCAATAGGAACACCTTTTGTTATAATATTTGGTCTCTGGTCCTCAGTTCCTGAAATCATTTCAGAGCCATAAAGGTGAAATGAGTGTCTTGTTATTCATAAGAAGCCCCTTTTCAACACAACTGGGTTTATGTTAATGAGGTGACCTTTGGAAAGTACTTTAAGATAGGGGCTGGTTGCCAGGGAATCTGACCATGAATATGTGGAGGGTTGGAACTTTCAGTCCCACCCCCTGATTTCCAGAGAGACAAGAGGGGCTGAAGTTTGAATCAGTCACTAATGGCCAGTGATGTAGTCAATCATGCCTCTGTAATGAAGCCTCCATAAAAACCCCAAAGATTGGGCTCCTGTGAGTTTCCCAGTTGGCGAATGCATGGAACCTTAGAGATGGTGGTTCACTCTTCCCGCATTCCTTGCCCTATGCATCTCTTCCCTCTGGTTGTTCCTGAGTTATAGCTTTTTGTAATAAACCCATGATCTAGTGAGTAAACAGGTTTCCTGAGTTCTGTGAGCCACTCTAGCTAAGTAATCAAACTCAAGAAAGGGGCTGTTGGAACCTCAGATCTATAGCCAGTTGGTGAGAAGCACAGGTAGTAACCTAGGCTTGCAGTTGGTGTCCTAAATTGGAGAGGGTGGCTGGAACCTCTAATTTGTAGCTGGTTGGTCAGAAGCACAGTTAACAACCTGGACTGGTGACTGGTGTCTGAAGTGTAGCAGCAGGCGATCTTGTGGGACTGAGCCCTTAACCTGTGGAATTTGTGGCTATCTTAGGGTGGAGAGTGTCAGAATTGAGTTGAATTACAGGCCACCCAACTGGTGTCTGGAGAATTGCTTGGTGCTGGGAAACTCCTCCCTACCACACACACATTGGAATTGGGTGCAGAACCCAAAAGCCTTAGTTTCTATAGAAACTAGAAAGGGCAAGGAAATGGCTTCTTTACTATAGAATCTCTAGAAAGAAATGCAACCCTGCCAACTCCTTGATTTTAGCACAGGGAGACCCATTTCAAACTTCTGACTTCCAGAAGTGTAAGATAGTAAATCTGTGTTGTTTCAGCCACTTAAGTTAGTGGTAATTTGCTAAAACAATGGAAACAAATACAATTACAATTTGGCTACAAAGTAGAGGTGATAAGAAGACCTGCCTTTAACATTTGTGGGGTTCAAGGTGAGATTAGAAATCTAGGTTCTTGACCTACAGTCCACTTTTCTTTTCTTTTTACCCCAGCTCTTTCTTACATTAGGAGGGTCCCAGTGTCCTTGTGTGTGAAAACCCCAGCCCACAGGTCTACCCCTTCCATGTAAAGGTGCCCTACAAGCAGTTGTTGGACACAGACAGATGACACCAGCTGCAGAGTTCATGCTCAAGGAGACAGATCCCTGGACGATGGCCTACTAGTAGGCTTGGAGCTGTCCACACAGATCATTCTGGGCTACTGGGTTCCTGACACAAGGTTTGAAACTTGGGCTGTCAGCTCCCGGTGTGCATACTCTTTTGGCCCCATAAAGCCCTCACCTCTTTTCCCCAAAGAAGAGCCAGAAGTAGGCCTTCCAAATGCCACTCTCAATAGATCTTTCTTCTGACAATACAAGTATTGTGCATCTGAGTTGGCATATGTGGCTAGTGAGCACCTGAAATGTGGTCAGTGTGACTGCAAAACTGAATTTTCAATTTTATTTACTTTTACTTAATCAATTCAAATCTAAATAGCCCCATGTGGCTAGTAGCTACTACATTAGCACAGCTCTAAAGCATGGGGTCCAGGACAGAACTTCTAGCTCACCAGGCTCTACTGATGATAAAGGGCAAGAGAAGGAAGAAAAGGAAAAAAAAAAGTTTTCTTTTTTACCTTTAAAGAAACCATTTATTGTCTAAGGAGAAAATCCAAAAGGGCTTCTTAAAGGAAATTAGACTTTCATTCAGGATCTGTTAGGAATTCTGCTCTCTGTCTTTGCTTTAGATCCTTCTGCACATTCTATCTTTGTCTCTGGGTTATGTCATCCTGGCCCTAGAGACTCAGCTCTAGCTTACTATCCAGCTAGTCTTTGCCATGTAACAAGTATCCCCTAAGTGTAGTGGCTTAAAACAATTCCTTTTCTCGTTATTCTGCCTGTTGTCAGTTTGGGGTGGGCTTAGCTTGGTGGTTCCTGTAGCCTTGGCCAGGGTTTCATGTATTTGGTCTGTGCTGGGCCAGCTTGAAATAACCTCTGCTGGGATAACTCCCCTTTGCCCCAGAGGCTCTCCCATTCTTCAGTGGGTCAGGGTGTTCACTTAGTGGTCAACTGCAGGAGAAAAAATGGAAGCCCCCACAGCCTCTTGAAGCTTAGGCTGAAAACTAACACATGAAGGAACTTCAAAGTCACATTATAAAGATGGGATATGGTAGCTTTAAGAATTGTGGACATTTTTGGTAATCTGTCTTATTCACCTCCTGTTGAGAGTTTTCTAGTCCTTCCCACAATCCTAGGCTCATCTGGGCATCCTGTGCTTTCCCCTGTGCACCAAACACTTAGACTTATAATATCTACCCTCTCACTTAATTTATACCAAACTTGGGGCACTCAGTCGGTTGGGCATCTGACTCTTGATTTCGGCTCAGGTCATGATCTCAAGGTCATGATATCAAGCCCTGAGTCAGACTCTGTGCTGAGCATGGAGCCTGCTTAAGATTCCCTCTCTCCCTCTGCTCCTCCCCTCCACTCACTTGTGCTCTCTCTCTCTCTCTCTAAAAAAAAAAAAGAAAGACAGAAAGAAAAAGAAAGAAAAGAAAAGAA
Organism: Callorhinus ursinus; assembly: GCF_003265705.2. NCBI lineage: Eukaryota > Metazoa > Chordata > Mammalia > Carnivora > Otariidae > Callorhinus > Callorhinus ursinus. The sequence goes on from NW_027397086.1 coordinate 11,445,103, forward strand.
AAGAAAAGAAAAGAAATTTATACCAAACTTCATGAATTAGGTAACTTTATGATTAGTACACAATTAAAAGATGTGGAAGGTAAGGACCAGAAACTTCCTAAGTTCGTACAACTACACCTAGGAGTACTGGGAGGCAGGGCTTGCAGAGTCTGACTGCAAATCAGAGTTTCTCAGTCTTGGTACCACTGACATTTTGGATGAGATGATTCTTTGCTGTGGAGAGCTGTCCTGTGTACTATAGGATATTTAGTGGCATCCCTGGCCTCTACCCAATAGATGCTAGTAACATAACCTCCAGTTGTGACAACCAAAATAGCTCCAGACATTGTAGAATGTCCCGGTGGGGGTAAAACCCACCCCTGGTTGAAAATCACCACTCTAAATCAGGCTACTTACCCCTTCACAATACCATCTTTCCCTGAGTGAGAGGGTGACTCTTATTGAGAGCCAACCAATCCTCAGTCCATGCATTTAGCCTGGGGCCGAGCTAGGGCAGAGGTGGGATCTGCAACCATTCTTCCAGTAAGGCGCCTCTCAGAACTCCCTCTTCAGCGTTAGCCTTCCCTCTTTCCAGTTGCTTTGAATTTCTCATTATGAAGTCAGCATCCTCTACAGGGTTACAGTCTGTGAGAACCAGCCAACTCTCCCAGGACATGAAAAGATGGCCCCAGAGCAGGCTAAAGAGAAAGATCCAAGTTGGAATGGCTTTGCCATCGGTGGCAGGGAGCTAAATATTTCATCTTCATAAAATAAACATAGATTGTCTCATCATGAAATATACATAAAAATGTTTAAACATGTTAATTATTAAACCAATATTGATTCATATTGGATGAGGCATTAAGGGAAAATTAGCTAATGTATTTAATATCTCCTCCACAGTTGACTACTATCAGAATTCATCATATCTAACCACCAATAATCATAAAAGTGGCAGGCGATATTTATGACCAGGGGTGAGTGAGTGCTGGGCAGGAAGTGACAGGGATGGAGGAAATATGAAGATCCAGAAGACGGAGGAGCTTTCAGCTGTCACAGCCCACCCCTGGAATTTCAGACATAAATCACTGGGTGGAGCCACATCATCAGAGTTTGATAAACCTTTCATATTGGGACAGTTATTGAAGATCATTGGGACCCGGCTCCCCTCTCAAAAATGAAATGGGATGGCATATGCAATGTGGAAGTAGAAAGAGAATGGGAACCGGACTTAAAAACCCTGGGTTAGAACTTTTTACAGCTTTAGGTTCTACTTATTCATCTGTAAAATGGGGTAATAATATCCACTGGGTGACATCTTCCTCTAGCTATTTGGGATGTTTTAATCTTATCTCATTAATGAGTTTTCAGACTCCTCAAGGGAAGAGAAGATTTCTCCCCATATTTTTTTTTTCCGTGTCCTGAAAGTAGGCTAACGTAGTTGCTTAAAATCCTGCTCTGGAATCAGAAACATCTGGATTTGAATTCCAGATCTTGAGCAAGTTACTTTCTTTCTTGGTGCCTCAACTTCCCCATCCATAATTCACTGACCTCACAGACCTGCTACAAATATAAATTGTTATGTACAGGAAGTTGTAAGAACATCACGAGTAGGGACCATTAGAGGCTTGGTGGTGGTTACCGCCTGATTCTCCTAGAGCAGGGACAAAAAACGAAATGGCTGGCAAATATTCATTGAGATGAATCCAATGGATTTTTTTTTAAATCAGTAATTCATGAACTTTAAATTGGAAATAACTATAGATATCTGCCACTATAGGTAACTACAGAGTCACGCAACTTCTAGTGCAAGCTGTCACTGATAAGGGACAGATCTTGGGAAGAGGCAGCTTGTTGTGCCTCCAAATTCGGTGCCCTTCCATTTCCCACAGGCTCTAGTGCTAGGAAAGGAGCACTTATCTGTCGTGTGGAGATATTTTTGCAAAGAGCTGCCAAGAACCCCACTTCTGCCATCAACGCACTTCACCTCTGACACTCAGTTTCTTCATCTGTGAAAAAGAGATAAAAAGATCTAACGCACAGGCTCATTTGGAGAACAAAGGAAAATGGAAACATTAACACAACCCCATTTTGCCAATTTAGATATATCACATATCGTATTTCCTAAATGTTGAGATATATCCTTTTTTCCCCCATATTTTAAACATATCTGAAATTAGGATGTCTTACTATTGACATAGACATTAATGGAGTGATTCTCCCCTCTTCCCAAGGGGCTTGTAATAAATCAGTAGTGTGTCTTACAGTTGGAAATGTCATCAAAGAGAATGTCTTCAAAAAGAGGGAAAGCAGTATTACCATCCCTCTCACCACAATTGAATAGACCCTCCTAAGAAACAGTGCTGCTTCACCCTGAATCAGCTATTCTGGGGTCAGGTAGTTGTTAATAAATGAAAAAAAAAAAAGCAGGAGACACCTTGATGTATTCTCTTATTTTTTTTTTTTTCCCTGCAGCGAGCTGTCTTGCCTTGTTGTGGAATATTCCTCAGCTCTGAGGTGGGGAAAATGGCAGACACGTGGCTATTTCCCAAACATGCTTTCCTTAGATGCACTTTGTCATCCAGGAAAAGTTGATGAGAGATGGCTTTGCGTTATGTTTCGGGACCCATCAAACTCTGAGATTTGGAAACCTCTCCAGGAGCATTTTCTTGGCTACCAGATGTTAGTTACACAGCTGCGTTGCAAATTGTCGTCAGAGCTCAAAAGACAAGGGAAGAGAGGATTGTTGAAGCCATGAAGGCATATGACACAGTAAACAGTGCATTTAATTTCAACTTAATGTGAGAGATAGCGTGCATTAGATAAATATCATCTGATCATTAAAAACATATTTATGAAAGTATAGCAACTTTGTCAGGGATGTGTGACTAATCACACAGAGCTGTGAGTCCTCAAAAACATATTTGTCTTAATCGACTGGTGTTTAGTTTGGATTATTGACTGTTAAATCAAAATAGAAGTTTTCACTTGAGATTTTGCATTTCATTTGTGACAGATTTGTCTTCATCAGATACCCGTACCAGATACCCAGTTGGCCCATAAAAAGCCTGCTCTCCCAGAATCGTAGAATTTCCATGTTGGGAAAGTAAGTTCTCAGAAGTCCAACCTCCTCCAGCTCTTTTCGGGCACATGGTATCATCTGGTTTGAATTGCAGCTTTATTTTCTAAATAAACGTAGTATCACCATGCTGGGGAAAATTTGGAAAAGGAAATAGGAAAAAAAGGCAGCTACATTCCCTTCCCCCTACCGGCCCCCCCCCCCCCTTTTTTTTTTTTTTTCATTTTCTGTGTGTTGGTGTGTGCTTTGTACACAGTGGGAACTGTGGTCTATGCACCAGTGATTTTTAACCCTTCTGCATTTTTACTGTCTAGTTTTCCTGACACTGTGTTTAATGACTTAAGGCTGTTCTGCAGAATGGCTATATTACTGCACTGTTTGCCACCACCGAGATACTTAGTGTGTGTGTTTGAATCCTGCTTCTACCCACTTGGCAACAATGTGACCCAGGGAAATGACTTAATATTTCTGTATCTCTGCCTCCTTGCTGGTAAAACGGGGATAATATCAGTGTTAGCTCATAGATCAGATGCGAGGGTTAAATGAATGAGCCCATGGTAGGCATTTAAAACTGGCATATGAGGAGCACCCCATAAGTGTTCGCTATGCTGATAACTAAGTCAACTATGAATATTCTAACACATATTCTTTCCCAAAACACTGAAATACATCCTTAAGGGGGAATCCCAAGCCGTTTTCATAAAATCTCCTACAGATGGGGACCCGGACACTTTCTGAACATTTCCAAAGTCAAACAATCTATTACCTCCTTAGATTATTGCCCTTGGGGATGGCTTTACTAAGTGTTTAATCTAGATGGGCCTTCCAGTGAAGTCCATGCAATGATTTGATTCTATGCCTGTCTTATTGCAAATTATTTCAATACATTAAATCTCAAAGCATGTTTCCTGGGACACTAGGCACCCCCATATCCACGCCATCCACCTCCAACATGGCTCTCAAAACCATCTGTTTGTCTCTGTTTTCAATACCACCCTAGGCTAAACCACCATCACCTCTTGCCTGCTTCTAGCAACAGCCTCCCAGTTGGTTTTTACATCTGCTCCTGATACCTGGCCACCAGTCTGGGCTTCTACCAAATGCTAAAGTGTTTACAAGATTTGTCTGCATGAAGCCCTCCCATAACATCCCATTTCTCAAACTAAAATCTGAGCTCTTCATGATCTTTAGAGCCCTGCCTGAATCTCTCCCTGTCTTTCTCTCTCCCTTCATCTCTCCCTTCACGCTCCCTTATTCATCACAATCCAAAGCCATACTGTTCCTCCTCAAGGATCCCAGGCTCTTTTATGGCTCAGGGCCCTTATGGCTCTGCCCCTTGTTCTTACCCTTAGCCTGGCCAACCTTTCCTATCATCCTCCAGCCTCCCCTGAAATGTTTCTTCCTTAAGGAGTCCTTTTTTGAAACTTCTATATACAATATGCCTGTTTTACTTTGAGTACCTTGCTAATTTTCCCTCAAAGTACTAGTTTGCAATCACATTTATTTGTGTGTCCATTTGTATAATCCCTCGCTTCAGCAATGGTTTATCAGGTCAAATGCATTTCTAAACTGACCCTGTTAGTCATACCTGAAAACAAGTTCAAACTAACGATGGTCAGAGATAATTTTCTATCATCTCTTCTGTGTTCCTAGAGCTGGAATGGAATAATTACGGTAATGTTTATTGAGCACTTACTACATCCCAAGCCCTGTTCTGAGCATTTTATATGTGCTAAGAGGCAAGCACTAATCCTCTCCCATTTTACATCTAGAAGAGACCACAATGTACCCCAGCTCACATAGCAGGTAAGTGGCAGAGCCATGATTTGAATCCAAGCTAGCACCAGTGACCACATTCCTACCACCACCACTACGGAAATAGACGCTTGACAACCTTAGCTTTGATTTAGGAAGGAAAAACTCACAAAGCACACTTTGCACAAAACCATGAAGATAAATCATTAAGTGACACAATTAGACTAGAATGTTAAAAAGGATATTAAATGAATCTTTTCAAGGTAAGGTATTCCATGATTTAAAATGGTATTGTTATCCCCCAAAAGGAAAACACAAGAAGATCAACATGTCAGAAAAGGAAGCACACAATGCCAAAGAGTTTATGAAAGACTTTAACGAAGGATTAGATGCAATAATTATATATAATTAGTTATATGCAATGTGTGTACTACTATATACAGTATATATAGTTAATTATGTACATATATGCACACTATAAGTGTGTGTTTACGTATGTGTATGCATATGCACATATCCGTATACATATATATATACACACACACATACATAGAGAAAGGAAAAGAGGCAAATATATAGATTCAGTACTTTCCCTTTTTTTAAAGCCCTTGTTTCTAGTTACAAAAATACTACATATTGTCCACGTGATCAAAATGTTTTCAAATCTGTGACCTTCGTGTCCCGCCGACCTTTAGAGGAGGGAGCACCTATTGTTGTTTTTGGACCAAAAACCCAAGACTCAGCAAGGTGGAGGAACTCATGTGAAGTCAGTTAAATGGGAGAATCAGACGCAGAGGCCGAGAGAAATGGGGGGAAATGGGACAGGTGTCAGAATCCGAGAGAGATCTAGGTCTAACTCACAGATGCCGAACTGCAGAACATCCTTAATCCTCCTGATTAATTTCTTCATCTGTGCAACTGGTTTCTCATGCCTACTCTGTGGGACTCCAGCAAGATTGAATCAGATAACGTCTGCGAGGCACCTGGTTGGAAATCTAGCACACTTTAGCTGCTCGAGATACGAGGTTTTGTGTTTTCTTCCTCCCTCCCCACCATCTTGGACCCTTTCCCCTTTTCTTCTGGCTCATCTTTCCAAAACAGCTCAAGTGAGATGATGTAATGCTTCAATTGCCTGACCCAGCCCTGCTGTGGATCGTGGCCACGGCTTTGCTTGATAAAAGCACTACATAAATATGCCTCCTGGAAATGCTGACATGACCCCAGTTCCCATCAGGTGACTCCTTGGAAGGAAGAAAGATGGATGTCTTGGTCTCAGCTTATAACTCTAGAGAGAATTGGACGTAGGCAGAGCTTATTATCCTGGGCATCTCTGAACTCGCTGGTGTTAGTTAAGCCCAAGGCCCGTTGCATCACATCCGCAGATAAAAGCTCTCTGTAGATTGATCTGCTCTAAGTTCACTCACAGTTCCTTCCTTCTGACCCCTCTACATTTGCTGGGCATGTTCAGAGAAGTACAACTAGAGCAGGGTTTGGAGTGAAGACACTCAAGTCCAAGTCTCTACTTTGTAGCTTGCTGGCTCCGTGACCAAAGACAAACCACTTTCTTTCTCTGGGCCTCAGTTTGCCTGGAGAGGGAGAATGATTGCCTATGTTGTGGGTCAAAGCTTCCCGGGTAATACCTGGGTGGCTCAGTCAGTTAAGCATCTGCCTTCAGCTCAGGTCATGATCCCAGAGTCCTGGGATCGAGTCCGGCATCGGGCTCCCTGCCCAGCGGGGAGTCTGCTTCTTCCTCTGCAGCACCCCCTCTTGCCCTCCCCCACAAAAATAAATAAATAAAATCTTTTTAAAAAAAATTTTTTTAAAGCTTCCTTGGGAAGAGATGGTAGGTGTGATGTTCTTGTCCTCATGTGGTTTTCTCAGGAGGGTATCCAAGCTAGGCTGACCCTGCAGGTGTCCAAGTCCCTGGGTCTCTCTGGGCAGGGACTGGGGGCCACTGTATCCCAGACCTCTGACCCTCACAGCGTCCTTAGACTCTTCTGACTTCAGATTCTCTCTGCCTGGGTAAGCCCGCACAGGGGGATGCAGTCAAGGCCTCTATAAACCACAAGGTGTGGCTACAGCTTTCTTAGCCCCGGGAACAAGGACCTTGCTGCACACGCAGACATGCAGGGCGCCTTGACTGAGATCCCTGTGTCTAAGGCAGAGTTAGGGCAGATGCATCCTGTCTTGCGCACGCCAGCAGTAATAAGCCAGGAGCCAAGAACCCACCTCAGCCAATGCCATTCACTGTGGATGAGGCCATAGCTGGGAAGAAACGGAGGGGCAAATTGACCCAGTCACTGAGAGAACTCACCCTGGGGTCAGCCTGATGGGGTCTGACCCTTGACCCTCTTGCTCTTTAGCCATGTGACCTCGTGCGAGTTTTACCTCTTTGATCTTCAATTTCCCTTCTGTAAAATAGGGTTGGAAATGCACCCACCTCTTAAGTTTATTAAGGTCTTGTGTTAATACATCTCAGCCTTTGGAGCAGCGTTCCCGTCTAGGAAACTCTCAGTGAAAGTCATGCCCTAAGAGCTACCAGCAACTGGATGCACCCTGGGTACCAATTTCTGGACTAAGCTCTCTACTCACATTGTCCCTTCTACTTCTCATAACAGCTCCCTGAAGGTGGCTATCATCAGGCCCATTTTACAGACAAGGAAGTAGAGGATAAGAGAAGTTGCATCTCCTGACCCGATTAACCTTGGTCTGAATCCAAAGCCTTGGCTCTGAACCCTTCAGCCATATGCAGTAGGAACTTCTATTTTCACTTATCAAATTGTAATAATTAACATCTATGGATATTTTAAGTACTTGAAATATATTCATTTACTCTCGGTGGTAAACTTTGGAGGTAGGTGGCATTATTGTCCCCATTTTTCATATGAGGAAGCTGAAGGGGAGTAGAAAAAGTCATCTTGAAGAGTTCGTTTTGATCTATAGTATATTTAATTACGTTTAATGCTTCCCAAGTGTCTTCAGTGGAGTACTGGTTTTCTAAGTTTCTCTGTGAACTATACACTCCTAAGGCCAACCAGGTCTGCAAATGTAGCACAGGAAAGCCCCCTCTTGGGGCTTCATAACAACATTTGCATATCAAAGGGCTGGGGGAGCCCTGGAGGGAGGAAACTTGTTAAACTTTGTTTACTCCAGTGTTTCCAAACGGATTTGACCAGAGAGACCTGCCAGCCCTTTCCCACCTGCCTCGCGCACCTGCACAACATCTGTCAACTTCCCACAAAGCCTTTTGGCAAAGTTCATTCTAATTCAACTCAACCTACATTCACTGAAGGTCAGGTCTGTGGCCATCCCTATCCTTACTGGGCTCTAAAGACATGCGGGAGTTCTCCCTCTCTGCGAGTCCATAATCTTGGCAGGAGAGAAATAACCTGCGGTAGATATTTAGAGAATAATCCAAATATTAATTTAGATGTTTGAGCCAAAGATGGCTCCTCCATTAATTTAAATATCTGAGCCAAAGATGCCGAAGATGCCAGAGAGACAGGAATGCAGTGGAGGGTGGAGCAGCATGGATGGAGGAAGGATTTAAGCTGACCCATCCAGAATGAGAACCTCGGCCTGATCTGCAAAAGTAGGGCAACAGGGCTCTTGAGAACCCTCCCATTACCAAAGAAACACCAATTTACCAGTGGTGGGGAGAGGCTCTTCCTAGGACTAGATTTTCTCATGCTTACAATAACAATTATTTTTCTCACTCGAATTTCAACAGCACGAGTTGCTGGTTGTTATTGTTGGGATTACAGTTATTGTTATTAAATCAGATGATTATACAGTTATAAGACCTAAACATCTCTGAGCAACTATAACAATGAGTGTTAATTATACTTGTATAAGAAATGGGACTAGAATGAGCAGAAGGCATGGCTGGTTTTTGAGTATTAAAATTCACTAGTCCTAAGGAACGAGGTCTACATTTTCCCCATTATTTGTTGGGCCACTTTGAACAATAGGGAATGCTCTCTTCTGCTTTCCAAAATGGGCCCTTTCCATGCATTAAAGTGAGAATAACAGTAAGCGGTGCTGCTATGTGTTCTTGATTTTATACCCTAGACAGGGAAGAAAAGAAAGGAAATTATTGTTGAAATAAAACCAGGCCTTTCACTATTTCATAGCCATGGTTGCTCTCCCATTGGGTGTAGGGGAAACTGCTGGTCTTGGAAGACACTTCCTTCATCCATCAGCCGGGATCCTCGTAAGCAACAGATGCCACACTTAAAGGAATGGTTGGAGATGGTTTAATGAAAAAATTATTGACAAAGGTATGGGAAGGGTTAAGAGTACTACCACACTTGGTGGTAAAACAAGGTAGGAATAACAATGAAGGGAAGCTGTTGCCATCCCAGGCCTGATGGAACAAGGGTAGGGAGTGGCTGTGTGACCCAGATAAAGTCTCAGCTGTAAGAAACGGCCACATTACAGGGCTTTAACAGAGTGATGTAGCCTCTGAAGAGATGCAGCCCAATAAGGAGAGATAGAGGGAATAAATACCCAGACCTCTCTTCTTCCCTTTCTCTTCTCCAGCTAGTGTCCTCTACTGGCTAAATCCTTAGAAACTACAGAGCAAGAATGTGGTGGTAGGCAACATACTCGTTTTTCAAAGATGTCTACACCCTGATCCCACCGATCTGGGAATAATATATCAGGCTAGGTCGCAAAAGAGATTTAAGGTTTTATATGGAATTAAGGTTACTAATCAGCTGACCTTAAGATGAGAGATTATTTCTTATTATCTGGGTGGACCCAATGTAATCAGAAGGGTGCATAAAAAATAGAAGAGGGAAGGGGGGACTGGGTGGCTCAGTCAGTTGAGCGTTTGCTCCATCTCAGGTCATGATCCCAGTGTCCTGGGATCGAGCCCCGTGCCAGGCTCCCTGCTCAGCAAGGATTCTGCTTCTCCCTCTCCCTCTGCCCCTCCCCACTGCTCATGTGCTCTCTCTCTCAGATAAATATATAAAATCTTTAAAAAAAATACTGTTATAAAAAAATGGAAGAAGGAAACAGGAGAAGAAAACTAGAGAGTGGGTAGCCAGAAAAGAACTCCACCTGACTTTAAGTCTTTAAAGGGAGCCAAGAAATGCAGATGACCTCTAGAAGCTGAAAGACGCAAGGAAATGGATTATCCCCTAGAGCCTCAGAGAGAACAAAGCCCTGCTGACACCTCGATTTTAGCCTAGTTGAGACCCATCTGACCTGCAGAACTATGAGAGAATACGTTTTTGCTGTCTTTGCTACCAAGGTTGTGGCAAGTTGTTACAGCAGCCGTAGAAAACTCATATAAAAGCTTAGCTAATGCATTGCGTTAAAAAAAGTGCGGTGGAGGAGGGTATAAAGAGTATCTGAGGGCACAATGGAGAATATTCCACACACCTGGGTTCAAGCCTTGGCTCTACGTTACTTTATGGCTTTGGATAAGCCAGTTCGCTTGCCTGGGCCTCAGTTTCTTCACCTGTGAAATGAGAGCCATCCTTGCTACTTCAATGGGTCATAAGAATCGAATGGCATCAAGGATGCCAAAGTGTTCTATAAACTAATGTCAACGTGGGAGCAAGGCGTCTGCAGTATAAGGACCACAGGAAAAATGATTCAATGCAAAATCTCCACGTTAGACACTTCTGAGGTTAAAGCTTTATAACTCTTGCCTACATGATTTTTCCATTATGATTTTTTTCAATGTGAAAAATTAGGGCATGTCTCTAAAGCATACCTCCCCATGGGGCCTGGAGCCATCCTGCCTCGACTGTAAATCTTTTCTTTCAATGTAAAGATTTATGATTCTTGTTGGAAAAGATAAGTTGCAACATGCATAGACATAATCATGTATCCAGACACACACCGCATGTTCTAATAAACGAGATTGCCCCGAGAGATGTAAATAGGGAGTTCATGACTTTTTAATCGCACATTCCACAGCATGTCTAATACCCTCATGTGCATACAGACGCCACACATATTCACATTAATTGCACATTTCCCATGAAGGGCATGAAGATAAGCAAATCTGTTGGCACCCTCTGAAGCACATGGATGATGAGACGATAAATGCACATACGCCCTGCTCTTCTCTTGCCACCACTGGACCCACAATGAGTTTTGAGGCCAAATAAATGCTTAACACCAGCAGAAATGTGTCTCCTATATGACAGTCATGAAGAAAAGTCAAATTACTTTTCATGACTTTCAAAATGGCTTGAAGAAAATAAGTTGGTTTATGTATTAAATTTATCTGGAATTTACATTTTGATTGGCCAACAGTCTGGACAAATTCCGCAGTAACCTATTGATCTGACAGAGACATTTGACAGCTCTGAACAATTGGTGAAATGGCTTTTAAAACCCAGCCAGTGAGAGCTGGGGAAATTTTCCCGGTGAGCCATCTCATCCATCTTCTCTGAGCTCCCCCACCTCCCCCACCAGCCTTGGGGTGCTTTTCAATGAAGCCAATGGAGGCGTATTTCCAGAGATGCAAGATGGAAATTCTCCTGGAGTCTTCCTGCCGTTGCTTCTCCTTCCCTTAGTGAACTACTGTTTCCTTCCACCCTTGAACACACTCGCGGGCTCTCTTCCTCCTTGTGAACCACAGTCCATTCGGGGCCTGCTTGCTGGAGACTGATGGGGACAATAAGCAAATGTGTCTCTAGGTTACTCGTTTGGCATCTTTCTAAAATGCTTCTTGTCTCTATGACCTCAGCTCCAGATGCTGAGACAGGAATCATCCTTACTTCTCTTCTCCTGTCTGAAACATAATCTGTCATCTAAGATTTTTGTTACCATTCCAACGAGTGCGACTTCTTACAGTGTTTGCACCAATCATTTCTCGCTTATCATCTGCCTTGGATTGCTGTGGTTTGATTCAAAGAAAAATAAGCAGCTACTATGTGTAGGATATGGCTCAGAGGAAAGCACAGACAAAGATGAAGTTAAGACAGGCCTAGGAAATTATACCGTAATTATCATGCGAAAGAGCAATGGTTCTCACGAGTGGTCCTCGAGCCAGTAACCAGCAGCATCACTTGGGAACTTGTTAGATATGCAAAATTTTGAGCCATACCTGGGACCTACTGAATCAGAAATTCTGGGTGTGTTTTAACAAAAGCCCCAGGTGATTTGAATGCAAGTTTAAGTTTGAAAATCACGGCCTTATAGTTTTTGAGACATGTACACAAAAGCTGATATTGGTTTCTATACTAAAGTGACATCAGAGTGCTAACAGGCATTCGGAATGAGGCTTGATAAACTCCAAGAGGCAAAGTAGGAAGAATGTGGAGGACGACAGGAGAGCTTCTGAGAGGAGAGACCCCTATGTTGTGCTTTTCAAGGGTCTAGACATTCCAGACCAAGAGAGACAAGAGAAGCAAAGGAATAATGTCAGCATGGCCAGTGTCTGGGGCTGGAAATGTCCTTTTCCATTACCTGCCCATGGCAGACATTACTAGTAGATTGTGGTACCTTTTCCTGCTAAGTGCTGTAATGGTCTCAGGATCTTTCTAAACACACTTCTCCAGGTAGCCAGGGGTGATCAGTTAGACTTGGCAGAGGTCTGCCTATTTTCTGTTTCCGGAGCAGAGTCAGCAGACTAAAGGGATGCTCAGGTAATAGACCTCCTCTTGGGAGAGCTTCAGGACACTAAGGTTCAATAGATACCAAATTGCATAAGGCCTTGAATGCCAACCAAGTATAAGCTTGTTTCCACATGCAATAGAGAAGCCTGTAAGGATTTGATCAAGGAAGGTGCTGTGATCAGGACTGTTAAATGGTTAGGCATTTTGTCTTCTGCTCCCTTTAAATGGTAGTCTCCAAATGTGGCTGCCCATTAGAATCACCGAGGGAGCTTCTAAAATTCCTGACGCCCGGGCTGCACCCTGGACCAATTAAATCAAAGTCTCTGGGGACGTGATTGGAGCATCAGGATTTGTTAAGTTTCCCTGGTGATTGCAATGGCAGCCAAGTGTAAAACCCAGTGGTTTAGATTATAAATTTAATGAGGTGGATTCTTTGGTATCCATCCGTTTCCATATTCTGCATCAATCTAGTACAATGTCTTGTAGAGGGAAGAGATTTGGTACCTGACTGCTAGTGAATTAAGCCAGCATCTACTTGGCCGACAAGGTACTCAGTTGCCTTCCATGTAGAATCACCTTCCCTTCTCAGATGTGAAGGTTCCAGAAAAGGCAAGAGCCAAACATTCGAAGATCACCCTAAGCTTACTGATTGAACGTCCTGCTAAGAAAAACAATAGCCCCAGAGTTTACAGAGTTGAGTAGGGCCATGCTTCTCTTTCTATCCCTATTTTGAAATGGCTGGTGGAGAGCGAGAAATCCAGCAGAATGAGAGAAAGGGTCAGACAAGGTGAATGAAGTATCAATACCTCGATTGGGTTAAACGGATGAATGACTTGGAAGGCCAGAGGAGGACTCCGTGTTGTTTTCTTTGAGTTCTGTTTTGCTGTTTCTCCCACACCCCAAATCTATCTCCAGATCTCACGGCTTACTGCTTAAGCACTCATTTCTCCTTTAGCATAAAGTATCGGGGTTTGTTTGTTTGTTTTTTTCATGTTTTTCTTCCCCAATCAGAGCATAATTTCTAACTTTGCCTCTCTCACTCTAAAGCTGTATGCCTCTTAGTGGAGTTGGCCTTGCCCAGAATGCCCCTTCCATACTCTTCCCCCAGTGTCCACTTCTGCAAGCTCCAGCTGAAATGTTTCTTCCTTGACTCCTTTAGAGAGACCTGGTGCTCTCAAAGCAATGACCTTTATCAAAGCACTTATTTCATTAGAGTGAGATGATTTTTTCCTGTTTTTTCTCTCCATTTCCTGCTACTGATTATGAAAGCAATATATATTCTTTCTATGCAAATATTTTTAAAAATATAGAAAAGGAGTTTTAGAATTTTGAAGATCCTTCATAATTCTGTCTCCCAGATGAAATCACTGATGATGGTTCAGCGTTCAAAGCGTTTTTGGTGCGTGTTAACTTGGTTGGGATCATAACTTATTTGAAAATATGGTCTTGATAAAGACAGTTTTAAATTAAAAATCCTCCCCAAACCACATTTACAATGACATCAATTTCCATTATATAGATGTACCACAATTTTAATATTTTTTTCGTTTTGAGGTTATTTTTGCTTCTAATTATGCTGTTATTAAAATGTGCACACACAAATTTCTGCATTGTATATCTTTGTGTATTTTTTGTCTGCTTTGCAAATTAGTTTCTTTGGGTCTTATAAATGGCAATACAGATTTTTAAAATTTGAATGTGTTTGGCTCTAGATACAATAATTAAATTGCTTTCTCAAAAGATATACAAATTTATATTCCCAGCCACAGAGAAGAGTGCTTATCTCAAAGGTCCCTGTTTGGAGAATTTTGTTTCCCAGTTTTGCTAATTTGAGAGGTAAGGATAAGAGCCCATTGTTTTAATTTGCATTTATTTAATTGCTAGTGAGGTTGCCTTCATAAAACATAGGTTTATTTATCATATTCATCCTCCCTTATACGAATTGCCTCTTTATGACGTTTTATGGCCAGTTATCAGTTGGAATCTGAATGTTTTGTATCAATTTCTTTTGTGTCTTAAAGACGATACTTATTCTGTTACATTTTTTAATTTCTTTTTTTTAGTTTCCTCCCTAGTATTTCAATTTTGTCTTTTTTGTTTAAGCACAGATTATTTTATATTTTTATACAGTAACATCTAATTTTTCTTTTTTGTAGGTAAATTTTCTTCCTTTTTAAATTAAAGTATCCTCTTTCCCCATTCCTCAATCTCATCATTTACCAATGTTACTTACATTTTGCTTTTAAAAATGTAAAAGCATTTAACTTATTTCTTTTGTAAATTTGTAATTCATTGAATTGGACAGTATGGGCGAATGCTTCCCAGGACTCCAAGACTTTTAACCCCTTATAAAAGGGGATCATGACTATGTATTAAAAATAATACTTTCCCCACAAATTTGTGACTCCATTTTAATGATCTATTAAATTTCTGTGTGTGGTGTCTGTAAATTTAGGCTTATTTCCAATACCTATTTTGTTCATCAACATGTCTATTATTATACCGGAAACCTAATGTTTTTATGATTTTTGCTGGATAATATTTCTAATAAGTCTTATATTTCAAAAATGACTGAGCTACTTTTATGTATTATTATTGTGGATAAAATTTTAGAATGATCTTGTTAAGTTTCCAAAAATGCTGTCAAGATTTTGATTGGAAAATACAATAAACCTGTAACTTAACTTAGAAAAAAACTGATCAGTTTATGTTCCTGAACCTTCTGCCCCAGAATGCTGTTTATCTTCCTATTCAGTCAAGTATATTTTACATCTCATTATAAAGTTTTGTGGTTATCTTCATACACACCTTACATATTTCTTGTTACAACTATTCATAAGCATTTTATGTTTTCTGTGGACACTGTGAATATGATATTCTAAAATCCTATTGCCCAGCTAGTCATTGCCAGTAAAGAAGAACTATTATTTTAGTGTATTTACCCTATAACCAGTCTCTTTGCTGAGATTTCTCATTAATTTTAATAGTTTTTCAGTCGATTCTCTGGAATGTTCTAGGTATCAAAACACATCTTTTGCAAATAATGACAATTTTGTCTCTTCATTTTAAGCCATTATTATTCTAGCAAAACTATCTTTATTACAGAGAATAGAAACCCATGCGATGTAGCACAGGAAGAAGGGGAATGGGTCTGGTGGGGGTTGGTGAAGGAGCTGTTATGGAAAGGACACAACCAGATGCCGTGGAAACTGGAGCCTGATACAGCCTGGTCTCATGGGAGCTGGAACTAGGGAGCTTACTAGCAACAAAAACCTCTCTCTCTGTCCCTTAAGAGCTATCCGATAGTTTGTTTCTTCTTCACTTCTTGAGCCTCCAATCTCTCCTGGTGTCCATCTTCTCTTAGAAAACTTTCTGTGCTGGCACATGCTGCTAAATGTATACCTGTCTTCTCAGTGCTAACATCCAACACGAACCCTCTCTCTTCTTCCTGACTCTAGGTCCAGCAGCTCAAGAAAGGGACTCTGGTTGCTGGCCAGTCCTTAGGTGAGCCAATGTTGGTTCAGAGGTCCACACCTGGTTCATGCAGCACCGCCTAGGCTGGGGTTGGGTTATATGGTAGAAACAGGACTCCAAAGTCTGCTTCTCCTCAGGACTGTGAATCCTGGGTTATAGCAAGTTTTGCTGGCTTCAGGCCATGATTGAAATCGCTGTTCAACTTCTTCTCTGCTCTTAGAGCTGTTTATAAAGTATGAGAATTATCTCTTTCTTGAAAGTTTGATAGAAATTAACTGGGGGTTAAAAAAAAAACCATACACACATAAAAACAAACTGGGATCAGCAGCTTTCAGGGAAGTAATTCTTTGATAACTCTTTCAATTTCTCCTATAGCTACAGTTCCAGGTAGGTCATGAGTATTTCTCTGTTTCTTCACTAGACCATGACCTCCTGGACAGCAAGAGCCATGTTTCATTTATCTGTTTGAGCCCAGTTCCAGCCCAGGGCCTGGCCCTGAGCAGACCCTTGAGTAGTATTGACTTGGGGTGAATTTGAATCAGAAGTAACATAGATAATGAAAAGAGGACCAGATATGGGGTCGGAGGACTAGAGTTCATGCATTAAATCTGTTTTTTACTAATTGGGAGGATTCAGGTCAGTCACTTTACTCTGAGTCTCACTTCTCAAATGTGTACTATAGTGAAGTTTGGGATGAGGGTGTGTGCGGGCAGGGTTCTCCAAGATCTCCACCCTGCTTTAGCGTTGTGACTTAAGCCTAGATGTAAAAAAAAAAAAAAAAAAAAAAAAAAGCAAATTTCTACCAGTGAAATTAAAAAAAAAAATACTGTTTAGAATCCTGTGTTAATCCTTGTCGAACCAGAGGGACATTAATAAACAAGTAAGCAAAGTAAATACATGAATTAGGTTTTATTTACCCTCTTACGGTGAAAGATCATTTTTAGTTCAAGCCCCGAGGCATTGCCTTCTCGACAGCTTATGAGCTATGTGTATGAAATCCAAACATTTTTTGTGAAAAATCCCAACATGGCATCATTGTATGTGCCTGCTATTTAATGGGAATAAAAGCTTTTTTCTAATAATTTATTGTATTTGAAAATATCAATTGGACCCTAATTCATGCATTTTTCTGAAGATGCTGCCTTGGTGTTGACATTTCTTAGTGCTCTTGCTCATATCGATAAGAGTGTGTATGTGTACACATTCATAATCTCTTCTGATTCAGATCAGTTAGTGACAAGAAGGCCTTACACTGTTATGGATCTTTCATGTGCCATTTGTTTTCCCAATCACACAGGGTATTTTGACTGATTATTTGCTGTCACACTATGGGAAAGAAGAAGAAGGAAAATAACCTTCATACACTGGGGTGACTGGGTGTCTTTCTTGGCCACTTGTAATGATCAAGGGCAGTTTCCATCAAGAACACCGAAATTCACAGAAGTCAGCAATCTGCTGAATGGAGTCTCGACATCAGGTCACGCCAAACTCCAGTTTCTAGCATGCATTTCAAATATGAAACACAAGCACTGATTGCAAATCTGAAGACATTTTCATTCTGCCCCAGGCCAGGATTTTTAATTTAAAAAAAATAAGCCTGTCAAGGTCTGCAAGAAAGGCTCTTAGATATTCTGGCCAATGGTATATTTAAAAATCCAATACTGTAATTTCCTCAGCAGCAGGAGGCAAGAGACCTCCTTTAGGTTGAACACCCCATAAATGGATGGTAGCCAGAGCCCCAGCCCTTGAAACAAAAGGGACTTTACACAAAGGATACTACTCTGTGGACCCAGGATGGGGTATCCTGAATGCCATCTCTGTGAAAAATAACTATATATATTGGAAGCAAGAAGACCTGGCTTTCAGTCTCACTTACTATCTAAGTGAAGTTGGTATTCACATAGAAAATATAAACGCAAATTTAAAATTTTAAACACAAAGTTTAAAATTTGTAATAGATCGGCCAATCATCTCAAGCCCAGCCATTTATACCACAAAAGCAGAGAAAAGGTCTGCCTATGTACTGTATATCCCCAACTTGTTGGTTATAACTAATTGGCCCAGAGAAGTACCACTGACCCACTAGGCCAATCAGACTTCTTCTCTCTGGATTTTGAAATCACTAGCTGAAAAATGGACTCTGTTAACTGCGGGCACTGAAGCTCTAAGTGCCAATTATTTCCAGAGTCAAAACCACTATTTTGGAGTAGCAATAATGGACTATGGTTAATCTGAAGTAGCAGGTCCTTAGACAAGAGAGTAGAAGAGCACAGGGGTAGACAGAAGCAGAGACAGAAGACCAGGTAGCCCCTGAGAGAGAGAGAGCGAGCGAGCGAGAGAGAGAGAGAACAAATACCTGATTATGTTCTAGTTCCTATGAGGCCCAGAAGCTGAGTTCCATGAAAGTGTCTCCCGGCCTCCCCCCTTTTTTTAGTTTCTTTGAATGAATTTTTACTACTGGAAAACAACTGCAAGAGAATTCTGAAACTTTGTATCTGGGCAGCCTTTAGGTACCTCTCCTGTTAACAATTCATTCAATTAACAAATATTTATTGAACATGTTTTATGAAACAGGCTCTGTAATGGAAGCTGAAAAAAACCATAAACAAGACAGGCACATCTTATGACCTCATGGAACTTGCATTTTCATGGGAAAAAAAGAACAAAACAAGATAGGAAAACAAGACTCATACATAAACACATAAATGACAAATATACTAAATAAGAAAAGAAGAAAAACAGAATTCTGAGACACAGGACAATGAGATGAGCTTCTTTTAAGAAGAGTGGTCAGAGAAACTCAGAAAAAGTGATGCAGAAGCTAAAGCCCAAAGATGACAAGGCCCTGACTCTGCAAAGAATTAAGGAAACTGAGTTTCAGACAGGATTCATGTTGGTGCATTTAGAGTAAATGAACTTGGGTGTAATGACTCCCAATTTCATGTTCTTTCCCTGTTCTTTCTCTGTGTGAGGCTGAGACAGAACCAATTTTGAGCCATACAGAACTGGATATAATTACTGGCCCTGCTATGTAGTCTTGGGCAACTCAGTTTGTTCCTCTGAACCCCAGTTTCCTTATTTGTAAAATGGCGATAAGGACGCCCGACTTGAAGATTTGTTATGAAGTCTAGCAATAATATATGCAAATGTCTAACCCAGTAGACTTCCAATAAATAGGGGCAATTTCTATTATGACTATTTTTTATCTCTGAGCCTCCACTCCATCAAACTGTAGGGACAAAAAATAACTTTACACCTTAGGACACTGGAAAAAGAAGAGAAAACTAAACCCCATGTAAAAACAAGAAAGGAAATAATAAATATTAGAGAAGGAAAAAAATGACATTAAAAAAAAGAAAATAGAGCAAACAAAACCAACACTTTGTTCTTTGAAAAGATCAACAAAATTGACAAATCTTTGGTTAGACAGGCCAAGAAAAAAGAGAGAAGATTCAAATTACTAAAATCAGGAGTGAAAGAAGGGACATTACTACTGACCTTACAGAAATAAACTAGATTATAAGAGAATACTGTGGATAGCTGTATGCCACAAATTAGATAATCCAGAATAAATGAACAAACACTTAGAAAGACATAAACTACCAAAACTGACTCAAGAAAAATGGAAAATCTGAATAACAAGTGAAGAGTTCAATTAATAATAATAATTTTAAAATCCCACCAAGAAAAGCCTAGGACCTGATTCACTCTTGAATCTTACCAGAATTGTAAAGAAGAATTGACATCATCCTCTACAAAATCATCCCAAAAAAAATATAAGGAAAGAAAATACTTCCCAACACATTCTGTAAGGCCAATATTATTATGACACCAAAATCAGACAAACACATCACAAGAAAAAAACTAAACAACAATATCTCTTATGAATATGGATACAAAAATCCTTTAAAAATCACTAGCAAACTGAGTCCAACAAAATATAAAAATAATTTTGCACCATGACCAAGTGAGATTTGTCCCAGGAATGCAGGATTGATTCAACATGTGAAAATCAACCAATGTATCATATTAATAGAATAAAGGACAGAAACCACATAATAATTTTAATAGACACAGAAAAAGCAGTTGACAAAAATTCAACGTTCTTTTATGATAAAAGCACTCAACAAACTAGAAATTATTCATCACTCTGATAAAGGACACCTACAAAAAACCCACAACCAACAGCACACTTAATGTTGAAAGACTGAAAACTTTCTCTCTAAGATCAGGAACAAGACAAAAATGTCTGTTCTCAGTATTTCTTTTCAGTGTTGTACTGGAAGTTCTATCTGGGGCATTTAGATAAGGAAACAATATAAAAGTCATTCTTATTGGAGAAAAAGAAGGAAAATATCTCTGTTCACAGATGGCATGATTTCATATGTAGAAAATCCTAAAGAATGCACAAAAACTATGAGAGCTAATAACGGACTTCACCAAGTTTTCAGGACATGAGATCAAAAGGCAAAAATTAGTTATATTTCTATACACTGGCAATGAACAATCTGAAAATGAAATTAAGAAAACAATGCCATTTATGAGAGCATTGAAAATAAAACATGAATAAATTTAACAAAATTTAAATAAATACAAAGAGATGAAAAGACATGTTCATGGATCAGAAAACTTAATATTGCTAAGATTTGTTTATGCATTTAAAGCAATCCTTGTAAAAATCCCTTTGACATTTTTGCAAAATTGACAAACAGATCCTAAAATTCATATGAAAATGCAAGGGACTCAGCATAGCTGGAACAATTTATAAGGGGGCATGGGGTTCTGGAGAATTCACAATTCCTGTTTTCAAAACTTAAAACAAAATAAAGCAAAACAAAAACAGTAATCAGGATAGTATGGCACTGGTGAAGGATAAAAATATAGAGAAACAGAATAAAATTGAAAGTCCAGAACCGGGTCGCCTGGATGATGCAGTCGGTTAAGCATCTAACTCTTGGTTTCAGCTTAGGTCATCATGATTTCAGGGTTGTGATCTCAGGGTCGTGAGATCGAGCCTGCATCAAGCCCTGCTTCGGGCGCCATGCTCAGTGCAGAGTCTGCTTAAGAAACTCTCTCTCCCTTTAGTCATCCTCTCACCTCTAAAATAAATAAATAAATCTTTAAAAAAAAAAAAAGCCCAGAACCCTCACATTTATGGTCAATATATTTCCAACGAAGATGCCAAGATAATTAATTAATTCACTGGGGGAAAATAGTTTTTTTTTTTTTCAACAAATGGTGCTGGGACAATTGAATATTTACATTGAAAGGAATAAAGTTGGGCCCTTCCTTACACCATGCATAAAACTTATCCAAAGTGTATCATGGACCTAAATGTGTAAGCTAAAACTATAGAACTTTTGGAGGAAAATATAGGAGCAAATCTTTGTGACCTTGGGTTAGGCAATGGTTTCTTAGATATGACATCAGAAGCATAAGTGACCAAAGAACAAGTAGATACATTGAATTTCATCAAAATTAAAAATAAACAAACCCTTTCATGCTCCAAAGGACACCATGGAGAATGTGAAAAGAAACCCATAAGAAAACAATATTATTCTAAATTATAAATTAAAAAAAAAAGAAACCCATAGAATGGGGAAAATGTTTGCTAATAATATATTTGCTAAGAGAGTTGTATCCACAACATCTAAAGAACACTCAGAACTCCATACTAAAAAGACAACCCAATTAACAATGGGTAAGGAATTTGACATTTCTCCAAAGATCTATAAATGGCCAATAAGCCTAAGAAAAGATGCTCAGCATCATTAGCCCTTAAATAAATGCATATCAAAACCACACCGAGATACCTCTTCACACACCCTAGGATGACTATAATAAAAAAGACAGATAATAAACAAATGTTGACAAGAACGTGGATTATTAGAATCCTCACACACTACTGTTGGTACAACCACATGGGAAAACAGTCTGGCAGTTCTTCAAAAGGTTGGGAGCAGGGGTGAATGGAGAGTGACTGCTAATGGATATGGGGTTTCTTTGGGGGGTAATGATAATGTTCTAAAATTGATTGTGATGATGATTGCACAACTTGATGACTATCCTAAAAACCACTGGATTTTGTACTTAAATTGGGTGAACTGTGTGGTATGTGAATAATATTTCAATAAAGTTGTTAAAATATAGGGACAACAATAAAAATAAGATAAAGTACAAGACAAGGATATTTCCCCTATAGGTCCATTAGTAAAATTGTGTAACCAGCTATTTAAATTTGCATTATTGTTATAAATCATCCTAAATAGTTCTTAATCAACTCTGGACTCAAAGCGCCATAGCTATTTATAACTGGGAAGGAGAATACTCTCTAAATGAAATGGGACATCCCTACATATGAAAGCCAAAATGAAGGAACATTCTTGGGTATCAGGATCTTCCAAATACAAAGTTGAACTTTTTTTGTCTTTTCCTTTTTTTCCTCTTTTTTTTCCTTTGGCATAAATCCTTTTCAAAATCAGATAAAGCATTAATGATGACAATGATGATGATAGTTACCATTTGCCCGCTATTTAATGTGTGCCAAATCTACGCAAGGCACTGCACACACATTGATTTCTTTAATCTTAGCTAACAATTCAATATGATCTGTTTATTTCCCCCATTTTTAGATGGGGTAATTGAGGCTCATATAGGTTAAACAAGTTGCCCAAAGTCACACAGTTTGTAGGGACAGATCTGAAATTTGAAAGCCAGATATGTTTATTTCCGAAATCCATACTGTTAACATCTAATTATGCTGCTTCTTAAGCAGCATATTTGCATTCTTGGTTTGCTACTGTTTTTCACACTTTTAGGTAAATAATGAATGCATGCTCATTGCAGAAAACCTGAAAAACAAAAGTGTGTCATAGGTGGTATTTGAGGATAACTGGGGGTTTAAAATGGCAAAATAAAATTACTAATAAAATTAGGATATGGATTTGTATTTATTGCTATTAATAGATGCTTATGACATAGAAACTGAAATATGGGCCATAAATCAATTGAGTTCTAGGATCTGTTTACATACATGTTATATTATTTACACATATTATAAAATACATTTACATACATATACATATAAATTACATATTGAAAATATACATGAGGAGAAAGTTCTGGAAGTACTTATATCAAGAGGCTGTCTCTGAGTGGATTTAAGGAATTATCTTTCTTTTGCTTTTCTGTATATTCCCACAGTTTCAATATGATCAGCCTTGACTTCTGAACTAATCAGTTATCTGGATTAACCAATGCTTTCCATCTTCTTTGCAGATACGACTCATGCCCACTGCAAGTTAGACCCTCCCAGCTGGTAAGACTGCTCTTTAATACTCCAGTACACTTCGGCTTCCACTGATTTTCCATTAACCTACAATTACAGATCCTGATCTCAACAGATAAGAAGGACTTTCTGTAATTGGAGCAGGAGGAGCACCCAGTGTTGGACAATCAGTAAATGGGCGCTAGTCACACAGCTGAGTCATTCTCTGGAGTGACAGAGCTTCACACGTAAACTTCAGCATTACCATTCTATACGTTTCCAGGAAGTGATTGCATTTTTATTTTAGTATTTACTTATTTTGCGTTGTGTCAACCTTTAAGATTTTTCTCTTCTCTTGCCATTTCCCTCATGGTTTTAACTGTCAGTCTGAAGGTGAATGATGGCAGCAACAACCAACCAATCAAATTTTGGCCAGTCAAACCAGTTCCATTAAATAATGTGTGGGGTTAGCTATTTTCAGGACAAAGCCTACTAAGTGTTTATCTTAACAGGGAACACATTGGCAATATTCAAATATTTTCTTTTTTTTAAATTTTATTTATTTGACAGAGAGAGACACAGCAAGAGAGGGAACACAAGCAGGAGGAGTGGGAGAGGGAGAGGCAGACTCCCCACTGAGCAGGGATCCCGACGTGGGGCTCAATCCCAGGACCCTGGGATCATGACCTGAACTGAAGGTAGACGCTTAACTGACTGAGCCACCCAGGTGCCCCACAAATATTTTATATTTTTTTAAAGATGTATTTATTTTAGAGAAAGAGAAGGGAAAGTGCACACGTGTGGGGGGCGGGCAGAGGGAGAGAATTTTCCAGCAGATTCCCTGATGGGTGTGGAGCCCAATGCATTAGATCATGAGATCATGACCTGAGTCAAAACTAAGAGCCAGAGACTCAACCAACTGAGCCACCCAGGCACCCCAATATTCAAATATTTTTTTATCTCATTTTAATTATTCAGAATAACTTGAGGATCCAGGAAAAGCCAAGAAGACTGATGGTGGATTCATCAGTTTTTATTAATGATTATAAATTACATTTCTTAGAAAAATGTGCAGCTTACAACAGCATGCACAAATACCCCTCTCCAGGGAGTTTAGAGAAAGACACTGCTTTTCCGAAGAAGTTCATTAGAGTGAGTTTTTCTGCTTAGGGTGATAGAGCTCAGAGTGCTGGTGTACAAAAGGCCCTTAGCTATTGAGGCCAACACTTTTATTTTACAGGTAAGAAAGACACTGAGGCTGAGACTGGAGAAACCATTGACCAAAAGTGACAGAGCAAATCACGAGCAGACCCAGGAGCAGAACAGGGTCTGGGTCCAGCACTCTTTCCTCACAGGGTCAAGTGAAGTAAGTGGGTATAATTCACTAGGGTCATACAGTAGGGATTGGTCTGGACTCTGGTGAACTAGAAAGAAAATGACCTGGAAAACACACACTCATCAACAGAATGGACTCAGCTCCTGGCTTTTAGTATGCATACCTTACTACATCAAACATCTTATTAAGAAACTCCAAAACATATGTAAGTGGCTTACTTTATTTACATTGAACAGATGACTTTATAGTTTTAATAAATAGGCTCTGAAGATCATTTAACTCAGTCTCCAGTTAACATATTTTTTGCAGCCATCAATCTCATATCCTTTCAGTGACGGGGGACTTGCTACCATACAATTTAGCACATTTGATTGGCAGACAGCCCCAGCCATTACAATTCTCCTTATCAGAATAAAACCAACTTCTCTGCTAGTTCCCCTTACTGGCCAAACTTTTACCTTTGAAGTCAAACAAGAATAAGTCTTATCCATTTTAAAACTGACAGCTTTTGAAATACATGAAGATGGTTTGCATGCCCTTCCAGATTTTCTCATCTCCCTTAACCATTCTTCATATGATATATGATATTCAGCTGGGTGGTGTGTTCAAAAAGGTGCGGGAAAGTCCCTCCAAACCAAAATAGCTCTTCTGATAGTCCATCATCATGCCTAAAATTAATCCAAGTTACTAAAGTATTCAAAGATATGTCAAAAGAAGTAGAGGAAAGGTTCAGAAAGGAAACATGGGGAGGGTATTTGAAGTTAATATTAATTATAATGACATCTAACATTTATCAAAATCTTACAATATGCTAAGAACTCTGCTGAAATCCCTTGTAGATTTTATCATGTTCAATTCTCACTGTGACCCAAATGGAGAGGAATTGTGCCCCCATTCTATAGATGAAGAAACTGAGTCTCAGAGAGGTTAACTGATCTGCTCCAGGCAACTCAGCCCCAAAGTATCAGAGCCAGGACTTCAACCACATTTATCTAGTTCCGACATCTGTGTCCTTACCTGCATGAAGTATTAAACAACATACCAGAATTTGAGTCAAAACACTTGGATGTGAGATCAACCATTGCTTGCTGACCTGAGTGATTGCCTTCCCCTCTTTGAGCCTCTGTCTTTCTGTTCTTTCACTTCTGAGACCTCTCTTCTATTCATAAAGATCCATTTTCCAGGTGAGAACTGAACGCTCTCTTGTTAAGAATATTCTGTGGTTCAAAAAAGACACAAATGTAGGGATCCGAAGGGGTACGGGCACCCCAATGTTTATAGCAGCAATGTCCACAATAGCCAAACTGTGGAAAGAGCCAAGATGCCCATCGACAGATGAATGGATAAAGAAGAAGTGGTATATATACACAATGGAATATTATGCAGCCATCAAAAGGAATGAGATCTTGCCATTTGCAACGACGTGGATGGAACTGGAGGGTGTTATGCTGAGTGAAATAAGTCAATCAGAGAAAGACGTGTATCATATGACCTCACTGATATGAGGAATTCTTAATCTCAGGAAACAAACTGAGTGTTGCTGGAGTGGTGGGGGATGGGAGGGATGGGGTGGCTGGGTGATAGACATTGGGAAGGGTATGTGCTATGGTGAGCACTGTGAATTGTGCAAGACTGTTGAATCACAGATCCGTACTTCTGAAACAAATAATGCAACATCTGTTAAGAAAAAAGGAAAAGAAGAAGATAGCAGGAGGGGAAGAATGAAGGGGAGTAAGTCAGAGGGGGAGACGAACCATGAGAGACGATGGACTCTGAAAAACAAACTGAGGGTTCTAGAGGGGAGGAGGGTAGGGGGATGGGTTAGCCTGGTGATGGGTATTAAAGAGGGCACGTTCTGCGTGGAGCACTGGGTGTTATGCACAAACAATGAATCATGGAACACTACATCAAAAACTAATGATGTAATATGTGGTGATTAACATAACAATAAAAATTTAAAAAAAAAGAATATTCTGTGGTTCCCATCAGCTAAAGGATGGAAAGAGAGAATGTGTGAATTCCTTTGCATGAAACGAGGACCTTTCTTCTCCAAGTCCCATACTTTTCCATACTTGCCATACTTTTTTGCAACACTTCGTTCAAGCACCTGGTATTCTAGGCAACACTGGATGGCTTGCATCTGCCAAACTTGCTGTACCCTCTCTTACCTCTGTGTTTTTCTCTCTGCCTTGAATGGTTGTCTTTTCCCAAAGAAACTAATTTTCAAATCAGAGCTCAAATTACCGCCATCCCTTTCACTCCCTGACTCTACCAGAATGAATTCATCCTTCCTCTGGCTCCTTAACCACTTGGTTCATATCTTTATCGCTATCATCCCCTGGGCTATGGAATATGAGTGTCCCCCCAAAATTCACCTGCTGGAATCCTCACACACACTGTGATTGTGTGAGGAGGTGAGACATTTGGAATGTGATTAGGTTGTAAGGGTGGAGACTTCATGAATGGAATTAGTCTTCTTATAAAAGAGATTTCTTATAAAATGGATCCTAAGGTAGATTAGTGATGGTAGAAAAGGGGTCTCTCGCCCCTTCCACCATGTGAGGATACAAGAGAAAAGTCTGTGACCTAGAAGAGGCCCTCACTCGGCCTTCTTGGTCCCCTGATGTCGGAATGCCAGCCTCCAGAACTATGAGAAATAAATACATTTCTGCTGTTGAGAAGACATCCAGTCTCTGGTATTTCATTATAGCAGCCCAAATGGACACTCTGTTTACATGCTATTTTAGAATGTGAATTCCTTGAAAGCAAGAGGCATATTTTTATTCATCAGATTTTTATTCCCAATATATAACACAGTGCCTTGAACATTAAAAAAAAAAAATGAAGTTATCCCCTAGTATGTGTACAATGCAAGGCATGCCATACCATTGTAGCACTTGGTTACTTATTTAATGAAGAAACAAATGTACAAAACCAGACTGGGCTTCCTTCCTCCACATCAATTAGCACTTTATGAAATGTGATGAATTCCATTTGCTACAAAACAACGTCCTTTAAATGACTTTTATTTGGGTATCGAGATGTACTTTCACGTTCAGAGAGCAAAGGCTAAAACCAGGTGCCCTGTCATTTTTACCACCCCTGTCATTACGGTTATGATGATGAATTGGAGATTATTATTATTTTTATTATCTTAAGCAAATGAGTTTTCTTTCTTCCCCCCACAGAGCTTCCAGGAATGTGTCTTGTGTGTTTCCAGCTGCCCCATCTTGTTTTGACACTTCTGCCAGGGAGCTGTGCGGAGAGGGAAGAAGGGGAAGGATCCAGAGGCTGACCTTGGACTTGGGCTCGCCTGATGGCTGCAGACTGCCCCGCGGCTGCCACCAGCACTTTGGCTCTCCCTCTGCCGCACTCAAGGCCACCATTGATCAGTGCGCTGAGAGTTTTACAGCTGCAGCCTTGGACGGGCGTCCAGAAAAATTGATTGCAGTCCATTCCCAGCAGATTGAGGCACATCGACTTGTGTCCTGGTCCCACCAATGAGCCCCTTGACTCTCCTGTTTTAATTACTCCAGTAGGCCTTCTGGGTATTAGCCAGGTTGGTGAGAGAGAGAGAGAGGGAGAGGGGGATTGAGAAAAGGGGGGGTGCAATAAAACCGCTTTCCCCAGAGTAGGGTACTTTCTTGTGCCAGGAAATTGGGTCACATTTGATTGTGAGTGAGGATGTGGAGTATTAGAGAATTTGATTAGAGAATCAAGAATCAAGTTGAGTTCAAGACCCGACTCAGCCAACAAATTTAGTAAACTTGGCAAGTTATTTCACATAGCTGGGACTCAATTTCACATCTCTAAATGAGAAAATTAGTAAGACAACCTTAATAACTTTAAAAATACATAAATATAAATAAAACTATTGCCACTACTACAAAGATGGTGATGCGTGCTATGTCTATTGAGCATTTGGAGGTGCTAAGTTCCATAATCAGTGCTTTATACTGGTAATTTTTTTCTTAATAATTTTCTTTAAATCACCCTATCATACAATGTAGGGAAAATATTTTTTCTATTTCATATAAGTGGACATGGAGGCTAAAAACCTTAGGCTCTTGTCCAAATATATAACATTAGGGATCAAACCCAAGTTTCTGCAGACCCGGAGCCCTTATTCTAGAGTGTCTATATAAAATACCAGGGAGTTTACAAACCATGTTCACATCAATTCTCCTGATTTCATGTCCAACCTTGCAGTCTTATACATGCATAGTAGGAGGTACATCTGATACAGGCACTTTGGCTTGGTAATCATGTCATTAAAAAGTCACAAATTCCATTTCTTTCTCGGAACAAAGGAAGCTCCATGCCCCCAGTATTTACACATCTGCATCTTTGCTTGTAAGACAAAGCAGAAGTGTAAAATGACGGTTGTCTCTACCTTGTAGATCACTCTCATCAAGGCTTCAAACTCATTTAGCAATTGTTTCTCACGGTGTGAGCAGCAGACTACCTGCATCAAACTCTCCTGGGGCACTTGTTCAGAAATATATTCCTGGTCCCCTTCTGGCACTATCTAATCAGAATTCCTAGAGCAGAGCCCCAGGACACTGCATTTTAACAACGGCCCCTGGTGATTCTGGGGAGCACTAATGTTTGAGGACCACTATGACCAAAAACCGTGGTTCAGCCAGAGCTTGAATTCAAGATAATACATCACCCTGATGTTACCCCAGCAGGCCTTGCATATCATCATCTCATAGGGTTTTAGTATCTTTCTCACATTCTTTGTGACTGAACCCTTGCTTGTTTACCCATCAGCCAGCCCCACAATCCCCCCTCTCCTAGCACCTGCTTCCTTACACATAATACTCAGCTTATTGAGGGAAATATACCCAGTCCTTGAGGATGAATCTTAATTTATCTAAGCCATTGGGTCATCTCCATTCTTCTTGGCTGGGAGTTCGCTATGGATGAGAATGTGATCTAATTCTGGCTAATGGGAGGCAAAGTCTTTGCGGGGCTCTCCTGGGAAGCACTTCCATTTCTCAGAAAATAAAACTACATAAGGAGAAATTTCTTTGCTCAATCCCCTCCCTTTCTGCTTTGTTTTTTTTTTTTAATTTTTATTTATTTGACAGAGAGAGAGACAGCAAGAGAGGGAGCACAAGCAGGGGGAGTGGGAGAGGCGGGTAGCCTGATGCGGGGCTCGATCCCAGGACCCTGGGATCATGACCTGAGCCGAAGGCAGACGCTTAAGGACGGAGCCACCCAGGCACCCCTCCCTTTCCGCTTTGGACACAGACCTTTGAGGATGCGATATCTGAAGAGAACATATTCTGCAGCTATAAGATAACCAACACAAGGAGCAGTCAGCATGGTGAGGGTGGTAGGATAGAAAAATGCAAAGCGTCTATATCTTTGAAGATAAGCTTAGAGCCACTCCATCGATCCTGAGATGAACTGACTCTGGTCTAACTATATGAATAATATATATAACCTTTGGGTTAAGCCTTGTTAGTCAATGGTTAAGTCATTGTTAGATCCTTTATTGTGGCCTAAAACATCTTAACTTTCTCCTTACACAGTCTTGACCTTTTGCATTTCTTCCTTTCAAAAATCTCTGTAGAAAAATTATTTTAAGTCTTTATCAACCCAGCATGCTATTCATTCCAAGAGAGATATGAAGAGAAATTAGCATGGCCATCCAACTCTGCTGTCAAATATCTGATGTCAAAACTAATCTTTGGCAGATTCTAGATGGCAGTAAATTAATAGTAGGATCTTCTAACCAGAATTGGTCCTGTAGATCATAGATCAACAAACTATGCTCCACAGATCAAATCAGGCCCACTGCCTGTTATTGTAAATTAAGTGTTATTGGAATACAGCCACACTCACTTATGAACACATTGTATATGGTTACTCTTATGCCACAAAGGCAGAGATGAGTAGTTGCCAGACACCAATGGCTCAAAAGCCTAGAATATTCCCTCTCTGGCCCTTGATATAAAATGTTTGCTGATTCCTCATACAGATAATTCAGTTGTTGGTCAAAGAGAAAATCTTGTGTTTCAGAACCAGTTGGAAAGGGGTCATCCCATTGAAAAACTTTAAGCATCAAAGTTCTGCTCTCCTCCAAACAGAAGGACAACCCACTTCATACACAGGAAGGGTATCTGTAAGCAGAACTAATATTTCTCCACATAAAAGAACCCCAAATCATCTTCAACCTTTGGAAGGGCAGAAGAGTAGAGAATAGCAAGACTCAAACACGGATGCATATTGGAGAGGTGACAGAGCCCATGGGAGACACGAACATAATCACGGGTGAAGCTGGATCAATTACTGAGATTCAAAACTAAAAACCAGAAGTAATAGGTTTGGGGAATCAGAACTAGAGTGTCAGGCCGTCCAGCCTAATTCAATGGACTTCAATTTGTAGGTTTGAGTTGCCCTTTAACTTACTATGAAAGGGATTTCTAGGGCCATTCTGTCATACAAATAGCTGTTGAACTTTTACACCAACATGGATGGGACTGGAGGAGATTATGCTAAGTGAAATAAGTCAAGCAGAGAAAGTCAATTAACATATGGTTTCACTTATTTGTGGAACATAAGGAAGAGCATGGAGGACATTAGGAGAAGGAAGGGAAAAATGAAGGGGGGGAAATCAGAGAAGGAAATGAACCATGAGAGAATATGGACTCCAAGAGACAAACTGAAGGTTCTAGAGGGGAGGAGGTGGGGGGATGGGTTAGCCCAGTGATGGATATTAAGGAGGGCACATACTGCATGGAGCACTGGGTGTTATACGAAAACAATGAATCATGGATCACTACATCAAAAATAAATAAATAAATAAAAATAAACAAAACAAAAAATAAAAATAAAATATATGGCACACACACACAAATACATAAAAACAAATAGCTGTTGAGAGTTCATTGAGTAGCTGATGGAGGACCTATATTACTGTGTAGCATGAGAAAAACTACTTGAGCCCCATATTTTTTCTTTAAGGTATAAACCACCATATAATCTCCTTATCTACAAAAGGATTCTGTAAGCACCCAAATAAATATCTTGTTTTAAATAAAAAAGTCAGGATGTCTTTAAAAGGGCATTTAAAGTCAATAGAGCCACATGTGAGGCCTGATTCAGCTGTGTAACCTGGGTAACAGCTCTACCTCTGAGCTTGCTCTCTTGTCTATAAAATGCAGCAGGGGGGTATTGATAAAAATATACATGGGTGTGCACATGACCTTCAGAAACACATGTAAAAACTACTTCCTAAATTATATAATGCTGTGCATATGTGCGGTGCCACCATAATTATTGAATATGACGACATCCTGGTAGGCCTGCTGAGTGAGCTGACCGTGAAAGTTCCCCAAAATAGCTATCTAAATTAACCTGTTGAGTGGGGAGAATTCATAACTCTCTTTAAGATGTTGGAGAATGCCTTCCAAAATAGACTCTTTCAGCTTAGTGTAACTGACACTGAGGAGAGCCTTGTGATAGTAACTAGCTACCAGATTCAACCTCTTCCAAGATAGCTCCTTGTCAGAGATAATAAAACAGTAATATCTGCAAGAATGTGTACGCCTATGTTTCTCCTTGCTAGAAAGAAAATGCTCATGCAGCTTGATCACTTAAGAGCTCCAAAACACAAGTCTTGTTTAATACAGAGATACAGAACCATGGAAGTCCAGAAATGCATCCATGGGTACCAGGATGTTCATGGCAGCACCGTCTGGAAAACTGAAAATCACACTAATACCCAAAACAGTTGAAGAAATAAATAAGCTGCAGGGTCACTGAGCAGGATGCACCTGGCAGAATCTACAAGTTTAGGCAGGCCGCAGTATCGTGTCCAGGGACATCAGCTCAGATAGAGGAAAACAGGCAGTTTCCAGAGCAAGGAGGTCAGAGAGTCAGTGAGACAAGATGAATGAACAGGGTTGGGGATTTTTGACTCTTGGACAGAAATAACTCCCTCTATTTTCTACTTGGGGGTTCATGTCTTTCTAAAGAAATTCTCTGAAATATTTCCAAATTCTTAATTATGTGCGTAAACTTGTGTGCTCCTAATCAGTTTCTAAAATAAGACATGATCAGGTATTGAACTTGAAGGCTGTCAGCTTACCCTGCACCCTTTTCTAACACAGGCATAGCCTGCTTACATTCGTAGCGCCTATCATATCTTTCACATTGTTAAGTGCTGCGATATTTCTTCAGATTCACAGACTTGCCTCTGTTGGAGCTTTGCACATGGCCAGGCCCATCCAACATGAATTTGGAGCTAATTCGATATGAAATACTTACAGCCATCCAAATGAATGATCTACAATGGTAGGCAACAGGATGGATGAATCACACATATATCTTGAGCTAAAGAATATAGTCACAAATGATCCCATTTCTATGAAGTACAAAAATAGCAAAATAACCCCTTCATTGTATACATGACTCATATGTCATTGAACACAATGAATCACAATAGTGGTCACCCTCAGGGAAGGAATGACCTGGAGAGAGCATCAGAGGGGTTTTGGGGGTGCTGTTCATGTTCTCTTTCTTGGGTTTAGTCCATGGATGTAATTTAGTTTATAAAAACTCATCAAGCCATGCATTGATAATATTTCTACTTTTCTGTGCATGTTATACTTACACACCCAAAAAGTTCTTTTAACTGAATAAGGAGCCAGGGCTGTGAGACAATGAAGCTCAGGAGTGACTCAGCCAGGAACAAACAGTAGCACTTTGGGCAAGTCATTTTACCTCAGATACCTCATTTCAAAATAGGGGTTAATAATTCCTGCCTCACAAGGTCACTGTGAATATTAAATTGAAAGGGAAGACCGCATGTAAAGTGTTTAGCACAGGACCCGGTACACAGCAGGCATCCAGTGTCTGGTTGCTACCATGGTTTATACGGTCCTTATGTTGTCCAAGCTGATACATTTCAGACTGAGCGGTCCACTGTTAATCATTGTTTCCGGTCCACCAAGAAGCATTAACTCACTGGTTGCTGAGGGGGCAAAACCTCATTGAGGTTGAGATCATGGTGGTTAAAGAAGTCCAGGGCCTGGATTTTATTCTGCAAGTGGAAGTCACTGAAGATATTTTTTTCCACAGAAAAGTCACATGGAGCTGAGATTCAGCCAGACTAATCTTCTGGAAAATTAAAAGGGATTAAAACGGAGAGGGCCTGTAGACAAACCTTACCTTATCAAAAGTGTATTTTTAGGTCCCCAGAAGTCATAATATGATGATGTTATTCTTGATGTTAGTATTACTTTTTAAAGATTTTATTTATTTATTTGAGAGAGAGAGAGAAAGAGCACGAGCAGGAGGAGGGGCAGAGGGAAAGGGGAGGAGCAGGCTCCCCGCTGAGCAGAGACCCCCCCCCCAGCTTGGGGCTCGATCCCAGGACCCTGAGATCATGACCTGAGCTGAAGGCAGACGCTTAACCAACTGAACCACCCAGGCGCCCCTCTTGATGTTAGTATTATTAATACCAAAAGCAATTCCAACTATTGCAATCACTATTATTTTAGTGTGCACCTGCTAGGTACCAGATATTTGCAAAGCATCATCTCATTTAATCCTGACTCAGAACACAACCAGAATTGTTGTCATTTCTCAGGTTCTTATTGAGTGCTAGGCACTGTGCCAAGGCTTTTATACATATTAATGCATTTAATCCCCATAAGAGCCCTGGGAGATAGGTACTATCATTGTCTCCAGTTTATAAATGAAGAAACTGCAGCAAAGAGAGAGAGGAAGGAACTTGTCTAAGACCACACTGCTATCAAGTGACCCAGCCGAGATTCACTCTCCGTAGCCCGACTGTAGCGCCCATTCAGATATCCATTATATTGTGTCACCGTCCTGGGTATTATTATGCCCAATTTCACAGAAGCTAACTGAGACAGGAGTCAGATTGCTTGCTCAAAGTCCCCGAGAAAAAGAGGGAGCGTCGCTGGTCTGCACAGTGATAAGGCTGGTGCCCTTCATCATGATCCGGTCGGCTAAGGGAAATAGTATCCAATCATGGCTGAGAACAAATGAAACATTAGTTGGATGTTTTAAGAAAAGGAAGCACAGCAATGAAAAGAGCAGACATTTACTGAGCGTTTCTGGGCCAGGGACTCTGTGCATGTTCTACGTGTCACGTGGGCTAATTAACCCT
The DNA here is from genome assembly GCF_003265705.2 of Callorhinus ursinus. Taxonomy (NCBI): domain Eukaryota; kingdom Metazoa; phylum Chordata; class Mammalia; order Carnivora; family Otariidae; genus Callorhinus; species Callorhinus ursinus. The sequence continues at coordinate 11,479,723 of NW_027397086.1, forward strand.
TACAGAAACCCTATAAGGAAGGACGGTTTTTGTCCCTGTTTTACAAACGAGGAAACGGAGTCTCAGAGAAGTCACAGATTAGTGAGAAATCCGAAATTTGGTGTTAGACGGCCCGAACCCAAAGCCCGTTCTCATTCCACTCAACTGTCTCTCAGCCATAAGGAAGCTGATTCCAGAGCCGAAGCCGCCTTTCTCCACCCCCACCCCCAGTTAATTTTGCACTCAGTGGTGTCCCGGAGCAGTTTAAAAACATTCCAAGTCTTAACCACTGCAAAGAATTCTCAGCTAACCTTTCCAGAGTACGCTGCTGCAGCAAATTCCTTCTCAGGTTTGTAGAAAGCCTGGGGCCTCAGAAGAGCAGGTGCCTGCCTAACCCAAGTGTCACCTGCATCTGATATATCTGCTTAGCCTCAGGGAGACGCACAGTCTGGTCTGTTCCTTCTCCCAGATGCAGCCCGATGCAATAGCAGCAAGACCCAAAGGCCTGCTTCTGAAGAAGCCAGAGTCAGCTCTTCTCTTCCAAGGGCCCAGAAAAGGCTAGGCTGCCCCTGTTCACCCACCTTCATGAATGTACAGGGCTCTATCACGATCTAGGGAGGCCATCAGCCCAGCTATGTGGCCATGGCCAGCCCTCAACTTCCAGGCCGGGGAGAGGAGTTCAGAAGCTCCCTTTACAAATGCCTCCATCGTCAGTCTTGCCTTGGGGTCTGAAGTGCTCCCCTATATGACCAAGTCTTAGGGTAATCTCCTTGTATTAATCGGGACTCAAAGAAAGAAGTAAAAGCAGAGGCATATGAGATGCAGAGCCAATGAACACACACACACACACACACACACACACACACACACACACGAGTGTGTGTATATCTGTAGAGCAGGCCAGAAAGCTGGATATTCTAGGGCAGGAGCTACCATCCATTGGTGGGATTTCTTCTTCCTCAGGAAAACCTCAGTCTTGCTCTTAAAGCTTTTCAACTGGTTCGATGCAGTGCATCCCCATGATGGAAGATAATCTCCCTTGAAGTGAACCGATTATAAAATTATTATATACCTTCCCAGAAACACCTGCACTCATGTTTAAGTGCATAACTAAGTACTAACTTAGCACCCAGTTTTGTGCTTAACTTAGTCTAGCCGAGTTGGCACATGAAACCAATCATTGCAATGCTCATGGTGCAATGGGGAAATTACCAGGAGAGCGGCTGCAGCTCTAACTTGCTATTATCTTGGAATGTCCTTTATTCTCTCTGAAACTCAGTGTCAACTTCTGCAGAATAGTTGGAGCAAAGAAAGTGAAAAATGAGGAAGGCAAGAGAGGAGTTGTCTCTAGCTGTGTGGAGGTGTGAGTCATGGAAGGAACACTTGGGGTCATTCTATGGCATTCCAGAGGGCAGGGCCAGGCCATGGCATGGAAGGAGAAGTGCAAATTTAAGCATGATAAAGGAGTTCCCCTCACAATGAGATTTCATCATGAGAGAGGCTGCCTTATAAGATAATGATGTCCCTGCTCCAGGAGGAGTTCAAAGGACAACTGCAGGAGCATCTATTTTGGGGAGAACAATGTAGAAAGCATCAAATTTGGGCTGGATATACTCAAAAATGCCTTTCACAAGGCACCTGTGTGATTCGTCTTTGCTGCTCATAAGGCTTGCCTTCTCTCCTTTTCTCCCCTGGACCCTCCCCAGCTCCCTGTTTGTCAATGGACTGTGCTAAGCAACATAAAATGTAAGCAGATACTGGAGGAGATATTAGTCACAAGCACCCCTCAGATGCATATGCTCTAGGTTTATTCATAAGATTAACTGCTGCCTATCACAAGGGTAATCTCTTAAACTAATTTAGATACTCTCACCCAGCAAGGCACTGGAAGATGGAGCTCAGAGACGCTTTTTGATCTGGTGGATGAAACTGGATTTGTAAGGCATGCATTGATGATGGCCATATGTAAAACACAGCTTGGCATGAAGATCCAGCGTGAACTAGGCATGACCCCTGGCCTCACGCAGCACGGTTTGAGTGAAATACAGAGCAGCTTCTAACAGAGCGTGAGAACTGTGACGTGGGGACAAATCAATTACGATGACGAACAGGAACATTTTTGTGGATGGGGAATTTTAGCTGAGGGTGAAGATGGAAACGATTTGGACAGATCTGTGTTCTAGGAAAAGCACTATGGAGGGAGGGTTCAGGTAGGCAGAGTGAGGGCAGGAACCTGCGGAGCTGGATCTGGAGACAGTGAGAGAAGGAAAGATACTGCATGGGCCGTGAGAATAACAGTGTAGCAGTTCTTGTAGACATGGAAGAGGGGATGGGGTCTTGAACAAAGGGGGAGTTTGAAAGAGGAAAAAAGTGACAGTTTCCACTTTCAAGAAATTAACAGAAGACTGCCTTTTTTAGGTATTTCCTTGCTACCCATAAAAGCCTCTCATCTGAAGATATCAGAGGGAGTTGGGGTATGGCCCAAAGCCCCCCTGTCCTGGGGGAGAGTGTGCTGAGCGCCTTGTGTGGTTACCTCTCAGTGCCTTGGCTTCCCAACCCGCGAGATGTGTAGCATATTCCCTGCCCTGCAGGCTTGCACGGATGCTGTTTTTGTAAGCTATAAACCTCTGCTGCACCAACATTCATATGCTCAGGGACAGAGCCTGTTGGTCCTGGGGGAATTTGCAGCAGCTTGAGACTGAGTCCAAAATCAGCCCAGTTTTGCCATCCAGACGGAGGTGGCGGGGTTGATATGGAACTGGTGACAGAGATGTCCACCTGGTGGCCATCAAAGCCGTGTGCCGGGCGTCTGCAGAGCGTGTCAGCTGCTCAGATTGTTCGGTGTGAAATTTAATTTGGGCTCCTGGGTGAGCAGGGAGGAGGGCGTGAAAGATATGACAGTGGTTAATTTCATGTTTTACAGGCCCAACAACCCCACAAGTACATTTCTCGGCGAAAACTGAGAACCTGCAGGCCACTGCATGCAACGGATACGCAGTCCAGGGGGAAAATGAAGATAGTGAGAGAGGAAAAAAAACATGAAGAATATATCGTTTTCTGAAACAAATAAACTTACAGCCTTCAATCTCAATGGGTTAGATTGACAGGCAGAGAGAGGAAAGCAAAAGAGGGCTTAACTCTTGCCAACACATATCCACATACCTGCAAACACTCCAGAGCTTGGCGTTCGAAGCCCCTAGCCTCCACCTTAATCCATCTTTCCATAGGCAGAGCTGGTCTGATTTCACTCTTGCTCAGAATCTTTTTTTGCCTCTGGGACACCTGGGTGGCTCAGTTGGTTGAATAGCCGACACTTGATTTCTGCTCAGGTCATGGTCTCAGGGTCATGAGATCGAGCCCCAACTCAGGCTCCACCAATTGGCAGGGAGTTTGCTTGGGATTCCTTCTCTCCCTCTCCCTGTGCTCCTCCCCTGCCCCTCTCTCTCAATACATAAATAAATCTATTTTTTTCTTTTTTTAAATTTTTTATTGTTATGTTAATCACCATATATTACATCATTAGTTTTTGATATAGTGTTCCATGATTCATTGTTTGTGCATAACACCCAGTGCTCCACGCAGAACGTGCCCTCTTTAATACCCATCACCAGGCTAACCCATCCCCCCACCCTCCTCCCCTCTAGAACCCTCAGTTTGTTTTTCAGAGTCCATCATCTCAAATGTAGGGATCCGAAGGGGTACGTGCACCCCAATGTTTATAGCAGCAATGTCCACAATAGCCAAACTGTGGAAAGAGCCAAGATGTCCATCGACCGATGAATGGATAAAGAAGATGTGGTATATATACGCAATGGAAATTATGCAGCCATCAAAAGGAATGAGATCTTGCCATTTGCAACGACGTGGATGGAACTGGAGGGTGTTATGCTGAGTGAAATAAGTCAATCAGGGAAAGACATGTATCATATGACCTCACTGATATGAGGAATTCTTAATCTCAGGAAACAAACTGAGGGTTGCTGGAGTGGTTGGGGGGTGGGAGGGATGGGGTGGCTGGGTGATAGACATTGGGTAAGGTATGTGCTACGGTGAGCGCTGTGAATTGTGCAAGACTGTTGAATCACAGATCTGTACTTCTGAAACAAATAATGCAACATCTGTTAAGAAAAAAGAAAAAGAAGAAGTTAGCAGGAGGGGAAGAATGAAGGGGAGTAAGTCAGAGGGGGAGATGAACCATGAGAGACGATGGACTCTGAAAAACAAACTGAGGGTTCTAGAGGGGAGGAGGGTAGGGGGATAGGTTAGCCTGGTGATGGGTATTAAAGAGGGCACATTCTGCATGGAGCACTGGGTGTTATGCACAAACAATGAATCATGGAACACTACATCAAAAACTAATGATGTAATGTATGGTGATTAACATAACAATAAAAAACCCAGAGTCCATTGTCTCTCATGGTTCATCTCCCCGTCCGACTTACTCCCCTTCATTCTTCCCTTCCTGCTATCTTCTTCTTTTTTTTTCTTAACATATATTGCATTATTTGTTTCAGAGGTACAGATCTGTGATTCAACAGTCTTGCACAATTCACAGCGCTCACCATAGCACATACCCTCCCCAATGTCTATCACCCAGCCACCCCATGCCTCCCACCCCCCCCACCACTCCAGCAACCCTGTTTGTTTCCTGAGATTAAGAATTCCTCATATCAGTGAGGTCATATGATACATGTCTTTCTCTGATTGACTTATTTCACTCAGCATAACACCCTCCAGTTCTATCCACGTTGTTGCAAATGGCAACATCCCATTCCTTTTGATGGCTGCATAATATTCCATTGTGTATATATACCACATCTTCTTTATCCATTCATCGGTCGATGGACATCTTGGCTCTTTCCACAGTTTGGCTATTGTGGACATTGCTGCTATAAACATTGGGGTGCACGTACCCCTTCGGATCCCTACATTTGTATCTTTGTGGTAAATACCCAGTAGTGCAATTGCTGGATCATACGGTAGCTCTATTTTCAACTGTTTGAGGAACCTCCATACTGTTTTAAATAAATCTATTTTAAAAAATCTGTTTTGCCTCCTTAAAGACTCCAGCATAAAATACAAACTTCTAATTGGAGGGCAAAAGGCCCGCAGGGTCATACCTCCTGCATCACGTCCTTCCCAGCATCCCCGATGCCCACTTCACCAGCAACACTGATTGATGGATTCCCACATCTGCTGTCTCCCGGCCTCTACAGGTGCAAGCCCCTTCTCCCTACAATTCCCTCTACTCTGGATCTTTCCTACGTTTCAGGGATATTCAGGCTGTACAGGGAACAGCTGAGAGCCAAGATCTAACCCGACCTACCTGATATACTGAATACTGGCTTCCACCACATCCTGCCTGCACGACCTTGCCAAGTTACTCACCTTCTCCATCAGTTTCCAGTTACCTGCCCGGGCTGAAAGAGAGAATGGTCCCTATGTTTCCTGACTGTAATTGGGATTCAGTTGCTTAACATATATAAAGTATGGAGCACAATGCCTGGCACATGGACAATCCTTGGTAAGTGGCTTATTTTTATTATTCATTTAGCTCAAATCCTACTTCCTCTATGAAACTTTCTTTGATTCTCACATGCAGATGTCGGTGCTGTTTCCATCGCTCCATGAATGATCCAATTGTACCTTCAATATGCATCAATTACTGCAACCACTGTATTGAATATTGTACTTAATCGTTACTGCATTCCCTGCCCCCGCCCCACCCAGTACACGCTGTGTGTGGGTGCATGGATCAGTTTGCCATCTCTAAAATGCCCAGTGCTTAGCCAAGTGCCCAACACAAAGTAGACACTTAAACATGTTGGCCGAGTTAGTGGATGACAGAAATGAATGAATGATCACAGGCATGGATCACCCTGCAAGGCCTGGATCAAGTCCCAGATCTCCTGAGACATCTTCTCTGACCCTGTCAGGAGAAGGAAAGGTCCCCTTCTGGGACATATCTTTTTGCCAAAACCCTCATCATGCCACAATCATGTTGTGAGCACAACACAGGAGGCTCCAGGTCTTATTCATGCTCTGCAGCCGTTAGCACAGGACCTGGGACATGTGAAGAACTCAGGATATGTTCTTCTTCTTCTCCATCAGCACTGTATTCCTCTTCTTCATTTTCACTATTCCTGGGGCAGCCAACATTCGGGGTTTCATCAGGATCAGAGTGGCTGAAGGGCATGCCAAGATGCAGGGGCAGCCATGGGGCTGGGTTTAGCGTCCAAACCACACACATGAATGCAGACTGGAGCAGAAGCCTCTGGAAGACTGTCCATAGCAGACACAGAAAATCAATATCCAGGAGAAGCTATGAAAAATTTAAAAAAACAAAACAAAACAAAAAGGTCCTTCTACCTAGATGGATACTTATAAACAAGAAAGTCTCTGGCAGCTTGTGAGAACAACATGATAGGCCATTTTGGTTCTGTTTAGGAAACTATCAATTGATTGAGATTTTTTTTGAACAAAGAAAAGTTTTGAAACTATTTCAGATAAAGAAAGCAGGACGTAAAAATAATTATTGGATTAGTGCACATGTATTCAGAACTATTCATGGAGTATGTTTGCAGGTGAGGGAAAATCATATCACTTAGTGTACATTACATGTCAGGCACTGTTTTGAACACTTCACATGTATTAACTTATTTAAAACACACAACAACCGGGGTGCCTGGGTGGCTCAGTTGGCTAAGCATCTCTTGATTTCAGCTCAGGTCATGATCTCAGGGTCATGATCTTAAGGTCGTGAGATTGAGCCCAATGTCAAGCTCCAGGTTGGGCATGGAGCCTACTTAAGATTCTCTCCCTCCCTGTCTCTCCGCCTGGCCTGTACACTTTCGCTCTTAAAACAACAACAATCACCACCACCACATAAGGTGGGTGTTATTATTCCCATTTAGAAAGGAGACTCAGGTACAGTGAGTAACTTGCTCAAGGTCAAACAGCTAGTAAGTGGTGAGCCTGGATTTGGTCCTCACTCCAGAGCTGATATTCTTAGAGTCTATAGAAAGCATCTGGGTGTATTAGGAAAAACTAAGAAGCGTGTGCACATGGTGTGATTTTTAAAAATACATTCAACAGATGTTTATTGAACGTCTACTCTTTGTCAGGCCTGGTGCCAGGCTAATAGATGAATAGGATGACACAGGCCTGCTTTCAAGGAACTTACAAGCTGGTAAGAGGCCTGGCCGACCTAAACAGATATTAAGGCACTCAGTTCAGTTTAATAAACTCCTTTTACCATTGGTTCTGGGTGAGAAACTATGCCTGGCCCTGGGAGGTCAGTGGTAAGACACCATTCAGGCTTTCAAGATGCTGAGAGAGCATTAGATCACTGTAAGTTTCACAATAAAGGTGCCAAATGTCACATGCTCATTCAACTCTGACTTCCTCACAATATAAACCCAAAGCCTACTGTATTGAGCCCGTTGTATGTTACCCCAGCCACTGGCAACTTTGTTTTATTCTTCAAAAGGACGGTCCTTCCTCTTTGAGGTCAACATCTGTGAATCCGAATCTTTGTAGATGTGCTAAGAAACTCAAGGAGGCTGAGAGTGAAGACAGCAGATTTAATGGCACAAGATATGGTGAGATAGAGTCAGTCCCATGTCCGCTAATAGGAGTGTCTTGCAATGTGTAAAATGCTACAAACATATAGAGGTTATTATTAAAAAAAAAAGAAAGGGGGCGCCTGGGTGGCTCAGTATGTTGAGTGTCTGTCTTCGGCTCAGGTCATGATCCCAGGGTTATGGGATCGAGCCCCATGTCAGACTCCCTTCTTGGTAGAGAGCCTGCTTCTCCCTCTCCCACTCCCTCTGCCTGCCGTTCTGCCTACTTGTGCTCTCTCTCTATCTCTCTGTCAAATAAATAAATAAAATCTTAAAAATAAAAAGAAAAAGGAAAAAGAAAGAAAGAAAAAGAAATGCCCTTCCAAATATGAGTTTGGTCTTCAGGGAGGATCTTTTCTGCTCCAGTGGCTGGCACTGTTCCCAGCTCCAACCCACCAAACCTGCCTTCTCCTGGTGTGGTTAGCCAGGCTTCTAGGGAATATGTCGAGTTATGGTGCCTGCTATGCCCAACCTCCCCTTCTGGACAAAACCCCTGCTGTTTTGGGGTAGACACTAATTGGACCAGGTGTAGTTACCTGACATAAGAAGCGTTAATTTGTTGGCTGGTAGTGGAGCATGAAATAGCTTATCTTGGGAGGGTGAGCTGAATTCATCAGATTTCTTCCCTGAGAATTCACACTGGAAGGACAGAAAGAATTTGTTAGTTGGAAACAGACAGAGAAACAGACTAATTGGGTTAGTAGAGGAGCACGTAAGTAAGAATTCAGAAGGTTGAGTTAGCCGCATTACCACATTTTCTGCCGTGTTGAAGCTGGATAGCCAACAGTCCTGGACTTCCCATCCTGGGTCCCTGAAGAAAGTTCTCAGATTTGAATTTGCTCAGGTGGTTCACTCTCCCTGGAAACCAGGATTGGTGGACTGGATCTAGTGAGTGGGGCCAAATTAAAGGAGACAAATGTTAATGAGCCCCGCCCTGAGAAGCTGCTGTGGACCATTTGATGAACACCTTCCCTTACACACACTCGTGCACACACACACACACACACACACCCCTCATTCCTCCGTCCTCTGCCCCAACTCTATTATTTATTGGTTAATTCTAAGTAGGTGAAGGTGTGTGTGTGCGTGTGTGTGTGTGTGTGTGTGTGTACATGGAGCAGGTCTTGTGTCCTTTTGTGCATGAGCCTGAGGAATAACTGGGACCCTCAGTGTACCGCAAAGGGAAGTGGAAACATTACTGAAAAGCTGGATTCTCAGTTCCCATAAAGCTGAAACCACCTGCTCTCATGAGAACATCTCATAGACAAGCATGGCTGACTCCATGCTGTTCTCTTCATTAAGCAGAAAGCTCTGGTGTGAACAGGGCACACAGGCCTTCTCCACACTTGCATCCCTATAGTCACAAGATTTTTCAGAGACACAGAACCCCTCCTCTCAGAAATGAGCTCCGGGTGTTGCTGTCTGATGCCCACATCTTCTGACCCACTTTGGACTGCATATTCTGGGGACAGGGGGCTTGTGTCCCAGCCCAAGAGCTGGCCTCCTGTCTCACATCATCTGTCCTACTCTGTCCGCACCCAGAGGGCTCTCTCCTAGGTTTTTTGTTTGTTTTTTTTTAATTTTTTTATTGTTATGTTAATCACCATATATTACATAATTTGTTTTGGTGTGTTTGGTTTTGTTTTGAAGGATGTTCTCCTTCCTTCTTCTATCAGGACCTTTCTCCACTTACTGTCCCCGCTCTGGAACATTTGTCCACATCACCCAGCAGAGTCAGACCCATCTTTCCTGCCCGACTTATCCACCCCATCCTCCCAGAGGCCTTTTCTAGTGCATCACCTTGACAGTTGTAAGATCTCACAGCCCCCTCCCATTCTGTCTAACAACATGTAGTTGCTCATATAATCAATACACTTTTTTTTTGGGGGGTTTAAAATGTATCTTTCCCCATAGACCAATGGCTGTCAACATATGATGATTTTGCTCCCAAGGGACATTTGGCACCATCTGGAGACATCATGGAGTTGTCACAATTAGTAGGTGCTATGCCTAGGTAGACATCAGAAGTACTGTTACATGCTCTACAATGTGCAGGACAGCTGCCCTCCCAAAAAAGAATGATCTGGCCCCAAATGTCAAAAGTGTCACGGTTGAGAAACTCCATCATAGACTGTGGGCTTGATATGGGTAGAGACCTTGGCTGTCATATTCATAGTTTTATATCCTGCATTGGGCCACAAGCACATTGATTGATTTATAGTTGATGTTCAAAAATATCCATGGACTGATACACAAACACACACACACACACACACACACACACCCTTGGATCAATCTTAATGGACTAACCCGTGCTCATAGAAGGCAGCTCCTTCCCAATGGCCAATCCTATTCTTCCATATACATTATTCCACACCCTTCCATTGTGGTTCAAATGTAAAGATACACTGCGTATGTACACACCTCCTTCCACCTAATGTATTATTTAGCTCTTCTTTTTTTTTTTTCTTTTTTTGGAGATGTGATTTTTTTTTAAATTTTTTTATTAACATATAATGTATTATTTGTTTCAGGGGTACAGGTCTGTGAGTCATCAGTCTTACACAATTCACAGCCATCACCAGAGCACATACCCTCCCCAGTGTCCATCACCCAGCCACCCCATCCCTCCCACCCCCCTCCACTCCAGCAACCCTCAGTTTGTTTCCTGAGATTAAGAGTGTCTTATGGTTTGTCTCCCTTTCTGGTTTCATCTTGTTTCATTTTTCCCTCCCTTCCCTTATAATCCTCTCTGTCTTGTTTCTCAAAATCCTCATATCAGTGAGATCACAGGATACTTGTCTTTCTCTGATTGACTTATTTTGCTCAGCATAATACCCTCTAGTTCCATCCATGTTGTTGCAAATGGTAAGATTTCATTTTTTGATGGCTGTGTAATATTCCATTGTATATATACACCACATCTTCTTTATCCATTCATCTGTCGATGGACATCTTGGCTCTTTCCATAGTTTGGCTATTGTGGACATTGCTGCTATAAACATTGGGGTGCATGTATCCCTTCAGATCACTACATTTGTATCTTTGGGGTAAATAGCCAGTAGTACAATTGCTGGGTTGTACGGTAGCTGTATTTTCAACTTTTTTGAGGAACCTCCGTACTGTTTTCCAGCGTGGCTGCACCAGCTTGCATTCCCACCAACAGTGTAGGAGGGTTCCCCTTTCTCCGCATCCCCGCCAACATCTGTCGTTTCCTGACTTGTTAATTTTGGCCATTCTGACGGGTGTGAGGTGGTATCTCATGGAGGTTTTGATTTGTATTTCCCTGATACCGAGTGATGATGAGCCTTTTTTCATGTGTCTGTTGGCCATTTGGATGTCTTCTTTGCAGAAATGTCTGTTCATGTCTTCTGCCCATTTCTTGATTGGATCCTTTGTTCTTTGGGTGTTGAGTTTGATAAGTTCTTCATGGATTTTGGATACTAGCCCTTTATCTGATACGTCATTTGCAAATATCTTCTCCCATTCTGTCAGTTGTCTTTTGGTTTTGTTGACTGTTTCCTTTTCTGTGCTAAAGCTTTTTATCTTGATGAAGTCCCAATAGTTCATTTTTGCCCATACTTCCCTTGCCTTTGGCAATGTTTCTAGGAAGAAGTTGCTGCAGCTGAGGTCAAAGAGGTTGCAGCTGTGTTCTCCTCAAGGATTTTGATGGATTCCTGTCTCACATTTAGGTCTTTCATCCATTTTGAGTCTATTTTTGTGGGTGGGCTAAGGAAGTGGTCCAGTTTCATTCTTCTGCATGTGGCTGTCCAATTTTCCCAACACCATTTGTTGAAGAGACTGTCTTTCTTCCATTGGACATTCTTTCCTGCTTTGTCGAAGACGAGTTGACCATAGAGTTGAGGGTCCATTTCTGGGCTCTCTATTCTGTTCCATGTGTCTGTTTTGTGCCAGTACCATACTGTCTTGATGATGACAGCTTTGTAATAGAGCTTGAAGTCCAGAATTGTGATGCCACCAGCTTTGCTTTGCTTTTTCAACATTCCTCTGGCTATTCGGGGTCTTTTCTGGTTCCATACAAATTTTAGGATTATTTGTTCCATTTCTTTGAAAAAAGCTGATGGTTATTCAGCTCTTCTTTACCAAATAAGTTCTCTGAGCAGCTTCCACCTGGACGCACACTGATCCAACACCCGTACCCACACGTGCATGCCTGTGCATATGCACCAGCACAGAGCCCTGGTGTGTTTGCCCTCACTTGCACCTTTTCTCATGAGACCTGTCAACTCTGCAAGAGGGGCTTTCTCTTTTAAATCATATAAAATAGGCTTAAACCAATGGACCTGCACAGACACACACATGAATACATGCATTAGGACAAAAGACCAGAAGACGGGGTTGGAAAGTGGGGGAGTGAGGGAGGCCCAGTGCACTTAACAAAACCTCCCTGTGGCCCCATCCAAGCCATGGGACTGTGAAATGTGTGCCATTAAAACTAGATCTGAAACCAGACTTCAAGCAGCGTTATCATATCCAACTGCCATTAAAACCTCTCTTTATCTCTCTCTCTCTCTTTCTCTCTCTCTCTCTCTCTCTCACACACACACACACAGACCCCTTTACAAATTTCCTTAAAAAAAAAAGGAGTCAAACAGCAGAAAATAATTTTAATCAACGTCATGCCCGTGTGGGCTGAGGTGAAATAGGATATTAATGCTTTTATCTCTGCTGGGGACATGGCTGACTTCACCATTGATTCCATTGGAAGCCGCACCCCAGGTGTGTTCCCATAGCATTTCCACATTAAGCAGTTGCAAGACCAAGTCTAACATCTTTTATTATCTTGGCAAAGCTACACACACTGAGTGGTGGGGCCATAATCAAAAGATCCAATATCCCATTAGCACAGCTAAATATTTGACTTCTAAACTCAAGTGGAAAATGAAACTCAGCGCCTGGAGAGGAGCAGGTAAAGGGTAGCAATGTCAGAGAACCAAACCGCAATGCCTTCTTGTTCCAAGCACTGTAGAGTTTGTGAAGCCTTACAAATGCATCTTTTCGCTGAATTTTCACACCCGATGCAGACATTGTCATCCCTACTTCACAGTGAGGGAACTGAGGCTTGGTGAGGTAAAGTGGCTTGTCCAGACCCTACGTAGCCCAACTGCAGCTGCCCGTGGTCTATAAAACCACAGTGGTCTGGAATCCATGTCTGTTTTCTTTTCTGCACCAGACTTTTGGTGTTATATTGGGAATTTTCTAAACAGAAAATGTGATTTCAGTTTCACACTAGGGGAAACTTACCGTCCTTCCTCCCTTCTTGCCATCCTGTCTTCCTTCTTCTTGTCCTCCCTCCCAACTAAAGCTTATTGCCCCTACTATGTACTATGTGCCAATCCCACGCAAAATCCTTGGGATGGAGTGGTAAGATCAATACCATCCATATCATCATGAAGCTTCCCATCTAGGAGAAAGGACAGAATGGCATCCCTAAATCATAACAGAAGATGGAGGAACTGAGAAATACAAGGAGCTAGAAGAATTCAGGGGATGTGGGTTATGGGTGAGTTCCTAAGAAAATGGCATCAAAGCTAAAATCCAACTGGGAATCAGCTATGAGAAAAGGAACGTGGGGAGTGGCCTGGTGTGGCTGAGAGTTTCCTAGAAGACATGTGGGAATGCTCAGAGGTGTAAGATGTCATGTTGACATGTGTCACTGAGAGCAGTTCATTGCAGCTGGGAAGGAAACTGGTGTTAAGTTAGCTAACAAAGGGGAGGTCTGAGCAATGGCTGGGTCTCCAGGGGTTGAGGGACGGTTAATAGGGTGGGAATGCGTGGTGGCTATGGGAAAGGAGAGGACTTTCTCAAGCCTTCATGTGCAAATGAATCACCTGAGGAATGCAGATTCTGATTCAGTAGGTCTGGAATGCATCTCATCTGCTGCCCTCCTAACATGTTCTCAGGTGATGTGCAAGGTGCTGGTCCATAACACTTGAGTAAGAAAGAAGGCCTAGACCTACATCATCTGACTTTGGTGGCCCCAGCCACATGTGACCACGACTGTAAAAATGACTTCTTAGTGAATTTTTATTGTTTGCATGTTTGAAAGGATAGTATTTTTGATATGTTGGGTTAAATAAAATAAATAAAGTATGACATTAAGATAAAGTTCATTCATTTTTGCTTTCCGAATGTGCCTACAAAAAAATTTAAATTAAATATATTGATTACAAGCTTGCCTATTCTGGATATATTGTTTAAAATAAATGATCATTAAAATGACTTCTATCTGGTTTTTTTGTTGTTTTTCTTTTTTTTTGTTTTTTTACTTTTCTAAATGTGGGTGCTAAGAAATTTTAATTACATACGTGGTTTACATCCTCTTTCTGTTGGACTGCACTGCCTGGAATGTCCTTCTGCCACAGTTAATTTACTTGTTCCTTTAATATGTGGGGCACCTTCTTACTGAGAGAACTATGTCCACAGTTCTCCCTTCTTAGAAGGACCTCCTAGCTATTAATATTAGCCTACTGGTTCATCAGGAAGTGTTGTTTCAACTCTAGAAATTCCTATATTGGAATCACCAGAGGAACTGATGACCTAACCTTAATTGGTTCTGACTTAAATACTTCATTTGAGCTGATTCTAATGTGTGTTCAAGGTTGAATACCCCGAGAATATTAAGACTAAAAGGAAATTTAGATTCAATCCAATGCTTATTTTGCAAGTGACTAAACCAAGGCTCAGAGACAAATATTTAGTTAAGGTCACATAGCAACCCAAGGTTCTTTTTTTTTTTTTTTATGTTATGTTAGTCACCATACAATACATCATTAGTTTTTGATGTGGTGATCCACCATCCATTGTTTTCGTATAACACCCAGTGCTCCACGTAGTACATGCCCTTCTTAATACCTATCACCGGGCTAACCCATCCCCCCACCCCCCTCCCCTCTGAAACCCTGTTTGTTTCTGAGTCCATAGTCTCTCATGGTTCATCTCTCCCTCTGATTTCCCCCCCTTCATTTTTCCCTTCCTTCTCCTAATGTCCTCCCTGCTATTCCTTATGTTCCACAAATAAGTGAAACCATATGATAATTGACTTTCTCTGCTTGACTTATTTCACTTAGCATCATCTCCTCCAGTCCCATCTATGTTGCTGTAAAAGTTGGGTATTCATCCTTTCTGATGGCTGAGTAATAGTCCATTGTATATATGGACCACATCTTCTTTATCCATTCGTCTGTCGAAGGGCATCTCGGCTCTTTCCACAGTTTGGCTATTGCGGACGTTGCTGCTATGAACATTGGGGTGCATATGGCCCTTCTTTTCACTACATCTGTGTCTTTGGGGTAAATACCCAGGAGTGCAATTGCTGGGTCATAGGGTAGTGTTGTAGACACTATTTAATTTTTTTTAATTAATAGTAGTTTAATAGTAGACACTATTAAAAATAGTGTCTCTTTTTAAATTTTTGAGGAACCTCCACACTGTTTTCCAAAGTGGCTGTACCAACTTGCATTCCCATCAACAGTGTAAGAGGGTTCCCCTTTCTCCACAACCTCTCCAACATTTGTTGCTTCTTGCCTTGTCCATTTTTGCCATTCTAACTGGTGTAAGGTGGTATCTCAATGTGGTTTTGATTTGAATTACCTTGATGGCTAATGATGATGAACATTTTTTCATGTGTCTGTTAGCCATTTGTATGTCTTCTTCAGAGAAGTGTCTGTTCATGTCTTCTGCCCATTTTTTGACTTGATTATTTGTTTTTTGGGTGTTGAGTTTGAGAAGTTCTTTATAGATCTTGGATACCAGCCCTTTATCTGTAGTGTCATTTGCAAATATCTTCTCCCATTCTGTGGGTTGCCTCCTTGTTTTGTTGACTGTTTCCTTTGCTGTGCAGAAGCTTTTTATCTTGATGATGTCCCAAAAGTTCATTTTTGCTTTTGTTTCACTAGCTTTTGGAGATGTATCTTGAAAGAAGTTGCTGTGGGCGATGTCAAAGAGGTTACTGCCTATGTTCTCCTCTAGGATTTTGATGGATTCCTGTCTCACATTGAGGTCTTTCATCCACTTTGAGTTTATCTTTGTGAATGGTGCAACCCAAGGTTCTTGATCCTCATCACTGGTCAGCCTCTCCTTTGTAGTCTAGTGTGAGTATCATTCACATTGGCACATCGTGATGTCCCTCCTTCAATGGTATTTACATTTGAATCTCTTTATGGCTCCTGGAAGGAAATTCCATTGCAGGGGAGGCATGGAGAAATGGAAAAAGACCTCCTAGGACCACCACCTCTAAGAACTAGTGAGGGGCTGAGCTATGTACCAAGTGAATAAATGCCCAATGTTAAAACAAAATGGTGGCCTATTTTAGTACATGTAAACCCTGGTGACATTAAAGCTTTACACACACACACAGATGACTTTATGCATAACTTCATTTGTTGATTATGTCAAAAGCTTGGGGCCTTCAAGAACAGGAAGATGTCGGTTGAATGGCCCATCCAGCCCCAGGGAGAGGCCCCGCCTGAGACACCACAGCACCCACACCACCACACCTTGCAAGCTGCCACCTGGTTTGACAAAACCCAGTTTGGTTGCAGTGTACACCCGAAGCTGGTCTCTTGTAGACTGAGCCAGAATTCCCCTCTGCTTCCTTCTGTGGTCCCTGAGGGATTATCCTAATCATAATCTCCTAAGGAATTTCAGGAGATGTCTAGGCAGCTTTGGTGGTAACCTGGCAACTCATGCCTTCACTTGAAGGACCTACCCTTCCCCCTTCTCTGTGGGTTCATATTTTAAAGTTTGACACACTATACTTAGAAGATTCTTCGTTAATTCTCATTTTCCCTAAACACCTTTCTGGGCAGGAGAAGGGGTTTGTAGAAATGTTGCCTAATAACTCCTAACAAATCAGAAGGCAGTGATGGTTAACATTTGGCGGGACAGCTTGCGTCTGGCCTTCCTCGTGCTAGTTTCATAGAAGTTCAAACCTGGAAAGGGCTTTAGAAGTCATTGCGTTTATTCCTCTTATTGTACATATGGGGGGACACTGGCCTGGGGGGGGCGGTGACTTAGTCAAAACTACAAAGGGAGTTGGTGGCATAGCAGGAATGAGAACCCCATGTATAGACTCCCAGGTGTCTTCATGACCCCCAGAGGAAATGGTGTTGATATATGGTCCAACCAAAGATGACCTCAGAGAAAGCAAAATGAGCAAAGCACTACTCTTGCCCTCAACAAGCTTAAATTCGGTGTGCATCTGTAAGCACAATCGGGGCTGTGTTTCCCAGTGCTTATGTTCTTTTCAAACATTTATATGGGTTTTCATTACTGAAGGACTTTTGACTTTTTCATTTACTGCTATATCTCTGTAGCACTTCTGTCCAATAGAATGATAGTGTGAGCCACAAATGCGAGCTGCATGTGTAGTTGAAAATTTTCTAATAGTGGGTGCCTGGGGGGCTCAGTTGGTTAAGCGACTGCCTTTGGCTCAGGTCATGATCCTGGAGTTCCGAGATCAGAGTCCCGCATCGGGCTCCCTGTTCAGCGGGGAGTCTGCTTCTCCCTCTGACCCTCCCCCCTCTCATGTGCTCTCTCTCTCTCTCTCTCATTCTCTCTCTCAAATAAATAAATAAAATCTTTAAAAAAAATTTTCTAGTAGCCACATTTAAAAAGTAAAAAAAAAGGTGAATATTATTTTAATAACATATTTAACTTGAACAAATATATCCAAATGTTATCATTTCAAAATGCAATCAGTAGAAAATAGTATTAAGGACATATTTTACATCACATTTTTTTATTTTGTTAGTCATCATATAGTGTATCATTAGTTTTTGATGTAGTGTTCCATGATTCGTTATTTTCATATGAAGTTTTTGAAATCCAGTGTGAATTTTATACTTAACAGCACAGTTCAGTTTCAATCTATTTCAGCACACTGAAGCCACACGTGGCTAGTGGCTACCATATTGGACAGTTCAACTCTAGGGCTTAGAAAAGTGTTGGGCACATAGCAGGAACTCAAAAATGTATTTATGACTGAATGAATGGACTGGAAAGGCCCACCTCCCAGATCCCCAAATGCAGCCCATTGGTATCAAAGAAGGGGAAACAAGACCAGAGAATGGCAGTGACTTACTCTGGAGTAATTCACTTCCTCCAGGACTAGAAGGTAAGTCCAGCACCCAGCCAGGGAGCAGGCCCAGCACACCCTCAACGACGGTTGCTCCAGTGTTCAGCAGGACCCCTGACACGTGTCTAGGAAATGTGTGTTGAGGGAAAGGTCACCTCACTAATTGGTAAGAGCGCAGAATCCAGAATCTGAGGCTCTAGCTTCCTGCCCAGGGCTCTTTTCACTATACCCTGCTGTCATGCAAATTGATTTATGTTCAGGGCCTGGAAGAGTGCAGAACAATTGTGTCAAGGACAGGCCAGTGGGGTGTGGATGCTGAAGCACTGATTACTGTTTAAATTTCTTTGTGAGTAGGTGTCCAGCGAGCACAGTTGGAACTCATTGTGTTGGGATCTGAATTCGCCTGCAGGAGGGATGCTGGATGCCATTTACAAAGGAGAAGACAGGAGCCTGCTACCCTGGATCCTTTTAAACAAACATGTGGTTTGGGATGTGCCTGGGGCTCACGGGGCCCCAGTCTCTCATTTTTTTTGGTAGGTATTTTATTTATTTATTTATTATTTATTTATTTATTTGAGAGAGAGAGAGAGAACATGAGCAGAGGATGGAGGGAGATGAGGGAGAGGGAGAAGCAGACTCCCCGCTGAACAGGGAACCCTGATGCAGGGCTCAATCCCAGGACCCCGAGATCATGACCTGAGCCGAAGGCGGATGCTTAACTGACTGAGCCACCCAGGCGCCCCTCAAAACATTCTCTCTTGAGTGACAGGGTGTCACGGCTCTGGAGCACATACCTCTGAAATTCCCTGCCCTTTGTCATTTTATATCTCCATTCTCTCCATCCTTCAGGGAGGGTCCAGCCCTAGGTAACACCTCTGACCCCTTCCCAGCTCTGCCCTGTGCAGCCAGGAGCACCCCCTGCCTCCTCTGTTGAGACAGGGCAAAGCTCCCATTTCTCCAACTCGCTGATTTCCACTGTGTGTCACAGCGAGTCCACATGCCAAGGCAGAAGTTGTCTCTCAGAATCAAGTAACTCATAACTATAAAATCTCTGAGTTCAAAGGGATCTTGCATGTCTTTAAAAGCAGTTTCCCAAATTTGGTATTTGCATATCACCTCGGGATCTTTGTTGTAGCTCTCATCTGCACTCAGTGATTCATTTTCTTTTTGAATCTCTTTCTAAAGTAAAATAAATTTCTCTTGGAAAGAAAATGATGTCTTTGAAAACACGAACATGATATGGATAGTACATACATTCTGCATACAAAAAATCGATAGCTATTTTACTCTAATCAAAATATATTTAACATTTATATGCAGGTATATAATCTCTATGCATCTCCTAAAACCAACTATACTTCTACCAGTGACTCACGTGTCCCTTTTAAAACACTTTTTTCTAAGGCATCACATTCATTATAGACAGAGAGAAAACCGCGTCTCAGGGAAAAGCAGGCTCTGTCCCCCGGCAGATCTTAAAGAAATTTGGTGGCAAAGCTGACTTGGCATTCAGACTCTGTGGTTCTAACACCACCACTCTATCAGCATATCCTTCAGCTGGAGCAACCAGCAGTGGGCTTGGCCTCAGTCTGATGTTATAAGAAAACCAGGCTTTCAAGTCATAGGTTCAAATCCTAGCTGCACTTTTGTGGCTGCGTGAGTTTATGCCAAGTGCTTAATTTTCTCCAGCCTATTTCCTTTCAAGGAATCAAGATGATGTACATCTGGGGTTGTGGAACCTTTGCACTTGGACCCTGCTCACTAAAGATTCCACTTCCCACACTAGTGCGGACTATCTAATGGAAATAAAAGCAAGCCATGTAAGTCCTTTTAAGTTTCATAGTTGCCACACTAAAAAGGAATAAAAAGAAACAGGGATATATTTTATTCAACTCATTATATTCAAAATATTCTCATTTCAACATATAATCAATATAAAATTACTAGTGAGATAGTTTATTTTTATTATATTAAATTTTCAAAAACCAGTTTGTATTTTATACTTAAAGCATATCTCAATACAAACTCTAAATTTTCATCACAAAACTTGACCTGAATTATGATTTCAAAAAATTGACACAATTTAAAAAAAGTAGATTCATATACCTGAGCTTTTCAAACATACTTAACATTGTTGTATTAATATCAGCTTTTAGGTTTAAATTATACAAAATTGAACACAATTTTAAAAATCTGGTTCTCGTCACACTGGCCATGGTTCAAGCTTTCATTAACCACATGTGGCTACCATAGTCGATGGCAAGATGGCACTTTACCTTGTTTTTATATTCATTTCTTTGGAAAATAGAATGTATGCGCGTGCACACACACGTGCGCGTGTGTGTGTCTGTGTGTGTTTGTGTGAGACTTAAACATCTTCAAAATACTGGCCCCTGGAATGGTTTATTTGCTTATCGCAACCACTGTGAAGACAAGCCGGATAGGTAATAATATTCCCATTGCAGAGAACTAGTGCTCAAAGGGGTTAAATGGCCAGTCTAGTGCCATACAAGTAGTAAATGGGAGAGCCAGGTCTCGAACTCAGGGTTGCCAATTTTCAGAACAGGGCTCTGCTCAGACTCCCTAATGAAAATTCCACCTGCTACTCAGGTCCTATTTAAAGAGCAGTCAGGTTTAAAGACCTGCCCACCATGTTAATTCCTTTGAAATACCTGTTTTATCACATAGTTGGTGTTACATGTTAATGGTTTGAGCCCACCCATTTTTTTTTTTTTTAAGCTAAAGGGAAGGGAGATGAAGTTATTGCCAAAATGCTGAACTAATTAGCTCCACTGTAGGTTTACTTAGAAGGCTCAGCCTTAGCAGGTGCATTATTTAAACATCAGATAACTGATTTGTTAATAACTCTTTTTTCTTCCTCTAGCGAGTGTAATTTTCTTCTCTGGGGTTCAAAAAGGTAGAACTTTCCCCACACAGAGGCCTGATTGTAGTGTTCAGTCTTTGATAAGTTTTATTCTTATACTGAGTTTTCTGGTTTTCTTTCTCTTTTCTTTTTTCCCCAAGTTGGAGGGTGTGTGGGAGTGCTAATCTATATAGGATCTTTTTTTTTTCTCCTCTGTTTGTCTTCCTTTGACTATTTTCCCTTGTGAAGGCAAATACAATAATAACATCTTACTTTCTAAAGCTCTTTTCATCCTGATCGAGTTCTGAGCACCATAGAACACATTGCATTTCAAAACTTATGGAAATGCAGTCTTACAGTTTACAAATTTAGACAACATGAAAAGTCAGACACAGGGTCCTTGAAGCACATTAATTCACTCACAACATGCCCCGTCCTCCGAGCAGCTACAATTAATCGTCTCTATGCTAAGCCAAGCCTTCTGCTAGAGGTAGCACAGACCTTGTTAAGAGAAAGGGAATGATGTTTATTTATGTGTCTACATTTCCATGTGATTATCAGGAGCCCACGCAGATCTGTTGGGTTCAAACCAGCAATGTTGGAAGAGAAGCTTGTACTCTCACTGCAGTTTTGCAGACAGACCAAGTGTTTGCATTCTTAAAGCTCTCTTCTTCTGTTCCTTCTCTCCAGGGCCGAGGAGTCCACGTTCCTTTTACAAACCGTGCAAAGGCTGCCTTTGACAATTTAGAAGAACACAACCCAAATGCCTACCATCTTGTGTGAAGTCCTACGTGAAGAAGAGCCTGCCTTATCCCAGACTATGGACCTCTTTCACTCACACCGTTCAACCTACCCTTCAGGCTGGCTGCCTCTGCTCTACCCTCCGCCACGCTGACATTTTTGTCTGGACCCAGCTCCTTCCTGCCTCCTTGTAAACCCCCTCCCCTTATCATGTTCTTCTGTCTGCACTTCTGCTGGCCCCTTCAAATTTCTCAGGTCCGGGCTCAAATAGCGTCTTCCCAAATGGGCCTGCTCTGTCCATTTGCCAATTTTTATCATGTTTTCTTGTATTATTATTTCTCTTACAATGCTTCTCTGTATTACTTTTCATTATTGCTTGTTTGATTAGTGTTTAATCATCCCCGTGCAATTTTAGCATGCAAATAAAATTGCATGTGTAGTGGAAGCCTCACAAGGCTGTTCTCCTCGGATGCATCACCCCTGCAAAAGAGAGGGTTTGAGGTTAGTGATGACGAACTTTACTTACTGCCAATGTTAGTGGTTAGGGTCCAAATGTAATTTTTAAATCTATCATCCATGCTGGGAAGTACTTTAAAGAGAGCAACTATATGCATGTCTCCTCCAGTTCATGGTGGGAGAAAATCATTGCGCAGCTCGACTGATGGCTAAGCGACTAGGGCAGGAGGAGTCGGAATCACGGCCTTCTACCTCCAAATATGCAACATTTTTTTCATTGCTATTCTCCATGGGAACTCCTTATTCAGCTCCCATTTTTATAATTAATTTCTTTTCACTGTATATGATGGAAAGGGAAAGCTAAAATAAGAATGAATCAACATAAATCCCCTTCACTGTACCTTATTCCTAAATCAAGATGCAGACTGATTTCAGCAGAGGAAACAAGCTGGTAGTACACCAGAGCCACATACACTTCGGGAAAAAGAAAAGGAGATGGGGGGAGTCAGAAAATAGAGAAAATTTATGATTGTTTAATGGCAGAACTTCCAAAAGTCCTTCCACATATATTATCTCACCTAATCTTCAAATCAATAGACTAGAGGTTATCATCTGCATTTTCCAGATGAAAACCGTGGGACACAGACAGGAACATAAAGACTTGTTTGCAAAGCCTGATATGCTGCTATATGTACCATAAATGATGTGTGGGGGGCAGGGGGAGGCACAACCGGGTGGCTTAGTTGGTTAAGTGTCTGACTCTTGATCTCAGCTCAGGCCTTGATCTCTGGGTCATGAGTTCAAGCCCCGCATTGGGCTAAAACATGTGGAGCTTACTTAAAAAAAAAGAAAAGAAAAGAAAAAGAAAAAAAGTGTGTGTGTGTGTGTGTGTGTATCTCACAAGAGTTCAACTCAAATATTTATTCTGGTCTATTGGTAGTAACTATGGAGAAAACTGGTAGGGAGAATTCTAAACCTTTGTCAGAATTTAGCCCAAAAGTGTGGTGATTGATTAATAATGTCTGTCAGGGTGATGTTCGTGTGGGTGGTAAGAAGGCAGAACACATGCCATATAATTTAAAACCTTTGTAAATTCCAAGTTCCAAAACACTAGCCATCTGCATAATCCAGATTTCCAGTCATCAAGACACCTGGATTCTATTTCTGACACCCTTCATAATGAACAGTGTGGTCTTCAAAAGGTCATTTCCTTCTCCAAGGTCATTATGAGTCTGTAAAATCTGAATATTCTAGTAGATGATTGATAAGGTTTCATCCAACTGAAACAGTCTGTGAATTTACAGGAAGTTTATAATGACTGTATTAGTAGAGCTTGCACACTCTTATATAACAATGGTGCATTCCATCCTAATACACTAGTGCGTTTTCTCCCTCTTTGTAATCCTATAGATTACCTACATAGGGCACTTACTTATAGAAACAATGTAGCTATTTAAAATACCGATATTGACTCATTTCGTGTAAAATTTGATGTCACATGTTTCTCTCTAACACATGTTGGGAAGCAGTTAGATTCTCTTTTCTTCTTATTATTCATGGTGACAGCAGTTGACATACACCATACATTCTGTGCACTGAACATATGCTGATGATCACGATAGTAGCAAAGTAGAGAACCAGAGAAGCAAACTTATAGGAAAAGAGGATCCAAAGACAACATAATTCCTGAAGTCATGAGGAATTTTTCTCCTTGCTAGGACAAAAATAAAACATGTTCATCCTAGAAGGATTAGGGAATGCAGAGAAGAGACAGTTGGCTTGCGTGTGTAGTCCCTGATCACAGAAACTGTGTTTATCTTGCCAGCCATTGTATCTCCGATGATTTGTAGAATGTCTGGGACTAATTAATAAATAGATTCTGAATATATGAATAAGTCAATGAATGCCAGCAAGAAGAAGAAGAAAAAAGCACACCTAATTCTGAACCACAGAGATAATCACTGTTAACACGAAGTGTACCGCCACTCAGGCTTTACACAAACAAAACATATACATATTCATTTTTTAAAAATCAGCTCAATTGAGGTATAATTTACATACAATAATAGTCATCAATTTTAAGTATGCAGTCAACAAGTTCTGACAAATGTATGCAGTCATGCAGTCAAGATCAAGTACCACAATCAAGATTAGAACATTTTCTTCACCCCCAATAAATCCGGGGCCCCTCACAACCACTGATTGGATTTCAAACTGCTCTGGAATCCATGTGTAGTCTGGTTGTCTGGCTTCTTTCACAAAGCATAAAGCTTTTGAGATTCATCCATGTTGTTGTGTATCGTTAGTTTGTTCCGGAGTCTTTTTTATGGTTCTACAACAATTGGTTTATCCATTCACCAGTTGATGGATATTTAGCTTTCCAGTTTTGACAATTGTTAATGAAGCTCTTAGCATTCCTGTATACAAGTTTTTGTGTGGACATATGTTTTCCTCTCTGTTGGGTAAATATCTAAGAATGAAAAGGCAGAGTTAAGTTTTAACTTTATAAGAAATTGCTGACTGTTCTCCAAAGTGATTGTATCATTTTGCATTCCCAGCAGCAATGTGTGAGAGCAAAACTTGCTGTTGTCATTCTTAATTTTAGTCATTCCAAATGGGTGTGTAGAACTATCTCATTGTGGTTTTAATTTGTGCTTACCTAATGACTGGTGATGTTGAGGACTTTTTCCTGTGCTTATTTTGCCATCTGTATATTATTTTTTGGTGAAGTGTCTGTTCAGATTCTTTTCTTAAAATCTAGTTGCTTATCTTTTTGTTATGGAGTTGAATGGGTTATTTATATATGTTGATTACAAGTCCTTTATCAGATATGTACTTATCACATATTTTCTCCCAGTGTGTTATTTGCCTTCTCATTTTCACTACAGTGTCTTTTGAGGAGAAAACAAAAACAAAAACAAAAACTTTAATTTTGATGAAGCCCTACTTGAAAATTCTGTATGGTTTCTCCTTTAGATATTCTGTGTATGAAATCTTTCCTTACCCCAAGGTCCCAAGGATTTCCTCCTATATTATCTTTTAGAATTATTTTTTAGTTCTTACATTTAATTTTATACTCCATTTTGAGTTAATTTTTGTGACTGGTATGAGGTAAGGGTTGAGGTTCATTTTTAAAATATGTGTATATCCAATTGTGCCAGCACCATTTGTTCAAAAGGATAATACCTTGAATAATCTTGGCTCCTTTGTCAAAAATCAATTAACCATTTGTGTTTGAATCCATTTATGATATTCTGTCCTGTTCCATTAATTTCTGTTATCTTTATGCCAGAACAACCCCATCCTAATGCTCTAGCTTTATAATGTCTTCCAATTAGGTAGTTCAAATCCTCCAACTTTGTTCTTTTTTCAAAATTGTTTTGGTTATTCTAGGTTGTTTGCATTTTTATATATGTTTTATAGTCAACTTAATTGATTTTTACAAAAAAGTGCTTATTGGGATATTGATTGAGATTATAATGGGGAGAACTGACAACTTAAAAATACTGTCTTCTCATTCATGAACATGATACACATCTCCATTTACTCACATCTTCTAAAAAAATTTCCTTTGGCAATATTTTCTAATATTCAATGTATAGATATTATTGTGTCTTCATACATTTATCTCTAAGTGCTCATGCTTTTTGGTGCCATTATAAATGATATATTTTTAAAATTTCACTTTCTAATTGTTCATTGCTGGTAAACAGAAAACTAACTATTGTTTTGTTCATTTATTGGTATCCATGCAATCTTACTGAACTCACTTATTAGTTCTAGTAGCTTTGTAATAGATTTGGGGGATTTTGTACATCCATCATCATGTTATCTACAAATAAATAAAACTTTACTTGCTATATTGTAATCTGTATATCTACTTTTTTTGTCTTGTCTTATTACACACTCTAAGACCTCCAGTACAATAATAGTTAGAAGTAATATGAATAAACATTCTAGGCTTATGCTTGGCTTTATGGGGAACATATTCAGTCTTTACTATTAAATAAGCTGATAGTCATAGGATTTTTGCAAACGCTCTTTATCAGATTGAGAAAAAAAGTTTTCTTAGTTTGCTGCAAGTTTTTGTTTCACTAATGATATTAATTTTTTCAAATACTTATTCTGCATTGATTGAGATAATTGTGTGGACTTCCTTGTTAGTCTAATAATATGGTAGATAATAACATTGATAGATTTTTGAATGTTGTTCTGTAATAAGTTATTGGATCTTTGTACCTGGTTCCTGGGATGGAACTTCTAAACCTTTGTAATTTCCTAGTTGTTAAGAGTGTCTTATTATTCATGATGGGTCCCTGGGAACATACCCGAGTTTTTGCTAATGAATTGATTCATAAGGAGTCTTTGGATAGTTTAAGATGGGGGTTGGTCTTGCAGGAACAACCAGTCATGTAATTAGAGGCTTGGAGTTTTGAGCCAGATGATATCAGCTGACTTTAGGGGAGGGGACAGGGACTGGAAATTGAGTTCAATCACATTCGTAATGATTTGATCAATCAGGACTACATAATGAAACCCAAATAAAAATTGTGGACACCAAAGTACAGTTGAGCTTCCTGGTTAATTAACACATTGATATGCCAGGAGAGTGACATGCCCTGATTCAGCAGAGAGAGGACAGAGAATCTCCATGTTCAGCACCCTTCCAGACCTCATCCTATGGGTCTCTTCTTTTGGTTGGTCCTGATTTGTATCTTTTATAATAAAAGTGTAATTATAAGAATAACACTTTCCTGAGTTCTGGAGTCATTCTAGTGAATCGCTGAACCCAAGAGGATAGTGAAAACCCCTGGTTTTGCAGCCAATTGGTCAGAAGTATGGGATACCTGAGAACCCTGAAATTTGTGGCAAGTGTGTGAAATCATGGCCGTCTTGTTGGGAACTGTGCCCTTAACTTGTGAATTCTGTGCTAACTCAGGGTAATTAGTATCAAATTGCACTGCACTATTGCAAATGTTAAATAAACTTTGTATCCCTGAAAAAAAATCCACCTACTCATAAAATTTATCCTTTGAAAATATCACTGATACCATTTTTTAGATATTTTATTAGAGATTTTTTTCATCTATATTTATGAGAGATATTGTTCTATATTTTTCTTTTCCTTTAATATCTTTTAATGGTTTTGATACCAAGGTAATGCTGTATTTATTAAACAGATTGGGAAGTGTTATTTCTTTTTATATTTATCTGAAGTGTTTGTAGAATTGGTATTACTTCTTCCTTAAATATTTGGTTGAAGTCACCTGGGCCTAAAATTTTCTTTGCGGGAAGATTTCCAAGTATGAATTTAATAACTTTAATAGATACAGTGTTCCAGTTATCTCTTTCTTCTTCAAGAGAGCCTTGACAGTGCCTTTCAAGTACTTAATACATTTCATCTTAGTTGTTAAAATTTTTATCACAAAGTTGTTTGTTATGTGATATTCTCTTATTATTCATTTTAATAATGAATAATGTCTATGGGGTCTACAATGATGTCCCCCCTTGTATTCTTGATATTGGTCATTTGTGTATTCTATCCCTATTAAATCTGGCTAGAACTATGGCAGATTTTGATCTTTTTCAAAAATCAGATTTTTCTTTATTGATTTTTCTGAATTATGTGTTTGCTTTCTATTTCTTTGCTCTCCCTTCTTACCATGACTGTTTCTTCTTTTTTTCTATTTTCATTAAATTTCATGTGTTCTTCTTTTCCTTGTTTTTATGTAGAAGTCAAATCATTCACTTGAGACCTTTATTTTTTCCTAAAATAAATATGTAATGCTGTAAATTTCTATCTAAGCACCAGTTTACCTGCATCCCACAATTTTGTCATGTTTTGTTTTTCATCTTTACCATATTCGGAATGGTTTCTAAACTCTTGTGATTTCTTCCTGGACTCATGGATTATTCAGATGTGTGTTTTCTAATTTCAAATATTTGAGAATTATTTTTCCAAAACATTTCTGTTTTCTCATGTCTAATTTAATTTCATTTTGGTCAGAGAATGTACTCTGTATTTTATCATTTTAAGTTTATTTAAATTTGGGGGGTGCCTCGAATGTTATGTAGAACTACATTTTTACTTGAAAGAATACAAATTCTGCTGTTGTCCTGTGCTAATATACCCTTTCTTCAATCAACTTTATTTGGTTATTAATACAGACATCCTAGATTTCTTTTGTTCAGTGTTAGTGTGGTATACTTCTTTTCCATTCTTTTACTTTATCTTTGGCTTTATATTTAAGTAGTTGTAGGCATCATACAGTTAAATCCTGCTATTTTTGATACAGTCTGACCATTATGCCTTTTATTTGGAGTTTGATTCTTTATATTTAATTCTTGATGTAGATGGATTATAGCTACCATTATGCTATTTGCTTTCTATATAAACCATCTGTTCTTTGTTCACTTTTTTCCGTTTACTTTCCTAACTTTTTTTCATTAACTGAGCATTTTCTATGATTCTGTTTCAGCTCTATTATTTGTTTACTATTTGTTAATCTTCTTTTTCTTCATTGTAGTTCTAAGGCTATTCATTTTTAACCTATTACAATCTATCTTCAGGTGACATTACATCAAATCACATATTGTATAAAAACCTTGCAAAAACATACTTCCATTTCTATCATCCTGGCTTTCATGCTATTACCGTCGTACATTTTTCCTCCTATATAAGTTCTAAACTCCACAAAACACTGCTAACATGTTTTGTTTTATCCAGACAATTGCCCTTTAACATTATTTAAAATTATAAGGGAAAGAGGGAGATACATGAAAACTATATGACTTATTAATTTTAAAAATTTGTCTTCTAAGGCATGACCTTGCATTATAATTAATATAACTCAGTTACCTTCACCATCTTCATCTTCAACTTCCATCACTTAGAAAAATTTTGAAGGACCCTTTTATTTTTATTTATTTATTCTATTTTATTTATTTTGGGGGGAACAGAGACAGAGGGAGAGGGGGAGAAATCTCAGGCAGACTTCCCACTGAGCAGGGAGACCCATGAGCCCAATCCAAGGACCCTGAGATCATGACCTGAGCCAAAATCAAGAGTCAGATGCTCTACTGACAGAGCCACCAAGGTGTCCCAATGAAGGGCCCTTTTAAAACAGTGGTCTTGATAGTACAGTTAAAATATCATAAATATAAATTCCTATATATGTATTTATTCACATTGCTACATGTATACAGTATATTTGTCATCACCTACATACATAAGAAAAGAAACTCTGAAAGATGAGAAAAATAGAAATACAATTCTAATATTTTCTTCTAAAAACTCAAAATGAATTATCGTTGCATCTGTAAGATGTATATTTACCCACGATAAAGATCACTATGCTCAAAGATAGACTACTATAAAATATAGCATGGGCAGACAAGGTAACCTACTTACTGAGTTGGCATATGACAATTCAAAAAGGCACAAAGCTCTTGTTCACATTTTGTACATAAGGAAACTGAAGTTTAGATAAGTATGATCAAGGATAAGGTAAATAGAAGAGTCCAGTATAAATGCAAGTCTCCTCATTCTGATTGTAATTAACTTTCCTTTGTACCACTGTGTCCCATCCTTCAGAAATGATACTTCCTGCCAGATACATATGGACGACATTATCAAGTAGCCTAATAACTACCGTTACCTCAAAAATCCTCCATAATATGATTAAAACCTTAGTTACCAAAAAAACCACATAAAATATTTTATTAAATGAATGCTACTTGGTGATGATAATTATAACCATATCAGAATATACAGAGATGGCACTTAATCCTGTGTTTCTATATCACTTGCTCTTAATTCTCTCCTTCAATTTCAGGTATGAGAGGAAGTGAAGTCAGTGGGAATTAACTTTGCATTCCCAACTAATGAGGAGAGGTTTAGGGGGGAAAGTAGGCCTAAGAAAAATGGCATATGGAAATGGGCTAGGAGGAGGGAGGGGGAGCATTTGGAGAATAGAAGAATCTTTGAGGGAAGTCCCAAACCCCAGCTTCTATCCACCAAGTAATCATATAGAGCAGACAGTGAAAGACTGGACCAGATTCAGTCACTGACCTGGAGATGAAATTCTCCATTTTCCATTATCAACTCAGCCAGAAATCCACTCCCCCTGGAGCCATACTTAGCCAACTTGCTATCTCCCTGTACCCTGCTTGGTTCATAAACAGATATAGGCATGGAGGTGCACAGACCCAGCACTCTCTTCCCAAAGGGCAAACTATTTTTGTACAGCATCAAGCAGAGTGCAGGGACCAGAAATGGTTGTAGTAAATAAAATAACAATATTAAATCCTGTTCGCAGTCCTGTGAGTGATGGGTAGAAGGAGATAAGAAGAGAAGACGAAGAATCGGGACTGAAAATCTTCAGCCCTCTGGCTAGAGTAAAGTAAATACATTTTGGGAGGGCGCATTTGGAGGTAGGAGAAAAAACTGGGTTTCTATGGTGGAAAGACTTGAGTTGATGGTCTCAGTTGTACCATTTCCTGTGGCTAGATTTTTAGCATATCACCTCAGCTTTACTGGCCCCAGTTCCTTGACATTCCAAATGGGAACGCACCTGAGTGATGCCACCGTAGAGTTGTTCTGGATATAATGTGAGAATAAACATGAGCATGTTTGGTTTTAACACTTGCTATTTACTCTCTACTCATTCTCCAGGGTCAGGGCTAAGTTGCTCTTCTCAGGATCTGATCATTGTGTTACCATCATCTACAGTGACCATCCTCTCTTCCAAAATCCTTTAGAACAGCTAGTAGTCACATTAGAAAGAGTAAAATAAAATAAATGAAATTAATTATGATAACATTTTATTAAACTCTGTTGAAAATACATCATTTCAACATGTAACTAATATAAACATTATGGACATTTTGCATTGCTTTCCATACTCTATCTTCAGTATATGGTGTGTATTTTACACCGAGAGCACATATCATTTCATACTAGCCGTATTTCTAGATCTCCATTTCTCAACCGCACACGTGGCCAGCTGGTGCTACTTCCAAGAACTAGTCCAAGAGAAGACAACTTCCCTCATTTCTGTGGCCTGGAAGCCTTCCTAACAGTTATTGTGAGTGGCAACCGCCATTCAGCGGCCCAGAAAATACTCTGCAATTACCAGCTCAGTTTGGGAATTTTATTTATTGTAACTATGTTCCCCAATAGCTGGGGTTCAAACATCAGTTTGAAAATGGGAGGGAGCAGAGTGCAGGACTTGACCTTTAAAGGTTATTGTACCCCTGATTCAATGCTCCATGGATGTTTTTAGAGGCATCCTCAGTCCCTCAGATAAATAAAGCTGGGAAGACAGGGAGTCAGACCAGTGTGGAACTCCATTGCCCTTCCTTTTCAATGCAATGAAATTCAAGGGCTGGAATGCTGCTGGATTCCAAGGGATTCTGTTTGTGCAGCACGAATGCAGATGTGGCCCAAGTGTGTAAGGCCCTTGCTCAGTCTACCGTGTGCAAAATCTGTAGGCTCACTAAGGCATGGAGGATTATGCAGTTTAAATTGGATGAGAGGGTGATGGTTGTTAAGGAATATCATTGACAGCAAGAAAAATCAAAACCAAAAATAAAACAGGGACTCCCCCCTCACCAGTGAAATAACTCGTTATCTCAAGTCTCCAGATTAGGCCAAAGATCTAGAACCTGACAGTCTCCACTGAATCCGTGAATCCTGACGTTTCATAGCTACTAATGTGTGGGAAAGGTGTTTGTGGATTTGCAAAAGCACAGACACCCGGGCGGGGTCTGGATTCCCCTATGTTTCCGCAGAGGCCTGTGGGTGAGGTCCAGACCGATGATAATTCAGTAGACAGGCCCACTGGTCTTATCTAAGGTAGATGGCAATTTCCCAGGAGACAGATGTTTGCACAGTGAATTCTGGGCACAGTCAAATAGGATCACAACTTAGAGGGGTGTTTGTTTACAGAGGAGAAATGTGGCTCGAATTCTACTAGATACTCGGAGAGCAGTGGAATATCAACATAGCTCTCCAGGAGCACGTGCAACCCAGTTTGAGCTTGCGAAGAACAGGCATAACTATTCCAACTTGAAAATAATGCATGCTGCAAGCCCTAAAAATGGGTTGGAAAAACACCTCCCTGTCTCTTCCAAGCTTCCAAGTTACATTTGTGAAAACAGCAAGAGGAACAAGGAACCGAGTCTGATTCTGGCTCAGTGATCAAGGGACCTTGCAGCTCGTCTTGTCTATAAAATGTCAACGGGAAATGAAGGGTCCCTTGTTTAGGGAATCCCTTGGCTGCCTTCAAAGAAAATCTGCAAAGCAGGCAGGACACATCTTGGCCCACCCTCGGTGGCCTGTCAGGGATTTGGGGAATAGCCATTACTGGAGCACTTTTTTTAAAAAATATTTTATTTATTTATTTGAGAGAGAGAGCGAGCATACATGAGCAGGAGGGAGGGGCAGAGAGTGAGGGAGATACAGACTCCCCGATGAGCAGGGAGCCTGATGCGGGACTCAATCCCAGGGTACTGGAGCACTTATTGGGTCTTTTTCTAGCACCCAGGTTCATTTCAGTTTACAGGTAATTTTTTTAACAGAGTGAACTGTAAAATAAACAAACACTTCTCTTCTCACTCATTTGCTTTACCTTCTTCACTGTATATGGCAAAAAATGGTAACATTTTACCTACTGGGGCATATTTTCCATTGTTCAACTAGTTCATAACCCACATGAATGTACCAAGCAGAAAACATGTTATGGTTCCTCATTATGTGTTAGATTGCCTAATTTTTGTATCCGGAAAAAAAGAGGAAAAAGAAGATTGGATTAGGTATTGATGAACCTAGGTGTATTGATTTTTTTCATTCATTCCCTCATCAGACACTTACTAAATGCATGCTTTGTGCCGGATGATATCTTAGGTTCTGGGTTTTAATCCTCAATCTACCATTTAAAAACCATGAGGTCTAGGTCACTTTCTGAACCTTAACTCCCTTGACAATGAGATAACACACAATCTGATTTCATCGTACGCTGGATTGAGAATTAAGGATGTCAGGCATGATGCCAAGAAGAAATAGTTTTAATCTTCACTCAGTTCCCTAAATTAAATATTACTGGGCCAATTACACATATCAGGAAAGTGAGACTCAGAGAGGCAAAGCAATTTGGCCCAGCTGAACTAACGGCAAGGTGGGATTTGAACCCAGGTTGGTTTGGCTCCAACGATTATATTATATTCTTTATCATGATGTGAAATTCCTTATTTGTAAGATTTTATTTATTTATTTGAGACAGAGAGAGAGAGAGAGAGAGCACACAAACGGTGGGGAGGGGTAGAGGGAAAGGGAGAGGCAAACTCCCTGCTGAGCAAGGAGCGGGATGCTGGGCTCAATCCCAGAACCCTGAGATCATGACCTGCGCTGAAGGCAGACACTTAACCAACTGAGCCACCCAGGCACCCCGAGAAATTCTTTATAACCACACAGAACTATTCTCCTGTAATGTTTTATGATATAGCTGCTTTCATACACCAACCTTAAATATCTCTATGGGATCTCATAAGCTTTGTGACTTCTTTTACCAAAACCAGCTTTTAAAGGGTTGAAGATGATCTGTAAGCTATAAAGTGGATCATTATCATCCTTCTGCCAGGTCATTGGAAAAATGAATCAGCGGCTGCTGTGGAGCTGAGACCTGGGCATCAGAGCTAGTGCTGCCCCTGGCTCTGGGTCTGTAGCTCCTGGCTGTGATGCAGCAGGCTGCCACATTGCAGGTGCATGTCCCAAATGTGTACCGGAGCTTGTGGAGTCACTCCCTACCAGATATGAAAGGTACTTTGGGGTGTTTTTATTCACTCTTCTCCAAAGTGAGGCCCACAGAAGTTCAATAATGCCCTTAGAACCTGTGGGAGTCAAAATTCTCCAGAGTAACAGAATTTATTATACAAATGAATTGGCTCATGTGATGATGGAGGTTGACCAGTCCCAAGATTCTGCAGAGCGAGTTGGCATGCCAGAGACCAGGAGATCGGATAGTGCTGAAGTCCAATTCTGAAAGCTGAGAACTGGGAGAGTTCATGCTTCACTTTGAGTCTTAAGACAGGAAAAAAGCTGTGTCTCAGTTGGGAGGCAGTTAGGCAGGAAAAATTGTCTCTTATTGAGGGGGTTGAATCAACTGTTTTGCTCTATTCAGTTCTTCAACTGATTAGATAAGGCCCACCCACATTAAAGAGGGCAATCTGCTTTACCCAGTCCACTAATTTAAATGTTAATCTCATCCAAAAACACCCTCACAGGAATACCCAGAATAATATTTGACCAAATAGCCGGGCACCCTGTGGCTCAGTCAAGATGACATTAAATTAACCATTTTTGGGTCAGACCACTGAATGAGTAGAAAAGCCATAAGGAGAACTTAAGCCTTTGGATTTAATTCTTGGGTTCTTTCCTTTTACATGCTGATTTCATAGATCTTTCAACGTTTTGATTAGACATGGCCATCCATGTACTTCAAAGAAATCAATATATCAAAGAAACTGATACTGATCAAAGCATGGGAAAATGACATGCAGGTTATTATCAACTGTTTTATTGATATTTTCAATACATAAATACTCAAATTATGCTCTGTAGTCTACTGGAGACAGGGAAAAAGACAAAAAAAAAATTCTAGTGTCCACTTTCCAACCACATGCACTTTCTCCTATTCTTTGTGATGCTTGTGAGTTTGGGCATGTAAAGTTAAAAAAAATCAATTTTTACTATCTTTGGTGATGTTTAATAACATTAAAATATTTCAAAATTAACTGTGATCATTGAATTGTAAAATGTGTAAGGTTCAGCAGTATTGAACAATCTCTCTGATAAAGTATTCTGGGATTCTCAAACAACCCTGAGAAAAATGTAAGGAAAATATTATCTCCGTGTTTAAAGTGAAAATACAGGTTCTAAGAAGTTGCTGGGGTAAGACACCAATAGTGAAGGTGAACATCCTGACAGTGCCCAGTGCTTTCCAGGTGAAAGTTTTAAAAATTATTGAAAACTTAAAATTATGCATGTGTGTGTTTTCCTAAGAAAGGTTAATGCCCAGATGTGACTAGGTCAATTGGGCTGGCTGTGTGGACATTTATTGTCTTCTCCATATTTCCAATAACAGCACCTCAATTTTCTTTGGAAGAGCCACCTTTTCTCCCTTGATCCATCTGGTTGAGATAATAAGGGTCATTTCCTGGATTTGGAGCATCAGAGGACCATGATGGAGTACAACCCTATCCCAGCCAGGTGGACACAATCTTAGAACTTTGTTGGGGAATTTTGGGGAGCAGTTAGCAGTTAGTAGAGAAAGTCTACCTGAGCATTTAGCCAACCCAGAGGGAGAAAGAACTGAGAGAAGCAGGGTGAGTCCTGATGACATAGAACCAAACCCAAAGCAAGTTCTATGTCTGTTTTATTTTCAGTTCCATGAACCAACAAATTTCTTTCTTTGCTTCAGCCAGTTTCATATGAGTTTCTTGTCATTTATAAGCAAGAGAGTGCTAATTGATACAGCGAGTTTGATTAACTACTCCCATTCAAAGCCCATCTGAAGTTGTTGTAACCCCCTGGAGTGTGTAGCAATCCTGTGAGATGATTAGCATGGAAAAGTATATAGCTTGGTTGTATCATGGTCGGATTATTTAACAGTGTTATTATCAGCAAGATCTAACACAGGCAAATGTCCTAGCAGAGAAAAACAATGACTAAATTCATTAACCATGGCTTTGTTTACCCTTTCATTGTTTAATCAAACAGACATTAATTTCTTTCTTGGGATACCTGTCCCTAGTAAAGCCTTCAGTGCCCAAATATCAAGGAAAGAGGGTTTGATATCTATGAATTTCCAGATTCCTTAAATATTGTATTTCTCAGAAGCAGCAGCAGGGACCCAGGCTCTGTAAACAATTTTCTGTGCTGACATCCCTAATAAAACACAAAGAATGATAAAAGTTGAGCAGTGCTTGACCTTCAGGGTAGAAAGATAAAGGTATCCTTAATTCACAATTTAGATAATTCTTTCTATTTGATCTTGCCATCAGACAGGCATGCTTTTATCTCTAACATCTATAGAGGGCCTTCACCTGTCTCAGGAAGGGAACATGCAGAGCTGACACGTAGGTTTCATCTCCTGTGGCAAATCTAACTGATTGGTAGTTGTGGCCTAGAGGGCTGTGCCAAAAAGTGTTTTGGGGTATTGTGGGAGAGGGCTTCATGATCAATTAGCAACGGCTGCCCCAGGCAAGAGATGAACAAGAGGTAACAAGGAGGAGACACCAAGAGATATTGACAATCTAAGAATAGCTGCTGGTTTGAAACAAAATACAGATTAATCCACCAACCTCAAACTAATTGCAATAGAAAGCAATTATAAATGGTAACAAAAAGATACATTTATGTCATAAAATAACCAACCATACCTTCTCAAAAACGGGGGGGGGGAGGGAGGGGGGGAGGATGTTTTTACATAACAGTTTGATACTGCTTTGGACTCAAGGAGATGAGGATCCAGGGATCCAGTCTCTGTGTTGCAGTTTTGCAAAAGTGTAACCCAGCATGACTGAGCACAGCAATTAAGAATGCAGACTTAGCGGCTTGGGTTCCAAGCCAAACTTCAGCTCTTGCTACAGTGTATTTGTAAGCAAATCACTCCACTTTGCAGATCCTGGGTTTCTTCTTCATCTACAAAAGACCAGAGCAACCTACCTACCAGCCAGGATTCTGTTGCCATAGACAACCTGATTCACAGCTCTTTGTGAAGTTTATTTTAATTTCCTTAATTTATTAAATTTAACAATATTGGTGAAGTGCTTAGCAAACTTTCTAATTTAACAATATTGGTGAAGTGCTTAGCAAACTTTCTGGTGCAGTGTAAGTATAAAACAAGGGGCAAGTAAAAATGACAAAGAGAAATGGCAGCACAACTGGTATCATTTTGTCTAACCCAATCAATGAAGTAACTTGGTCAGAATGTGTCACGTATGGGGCTCTCGTGGTATGGAGGAGGCATATGTGAATGGGGTCTGGGGAAGGTTTCACCATTAAAAAAAACAAATATACCTTGTATTATCCCTTTTCTTTGGAAGGCATCTACTTAGAGGTGGTGGGAAATCATGGTTAAGTACATTGAATTGTGAGCTCAACTATATGAATTCAAATATTAGTTTGAGACTTACTAGTTCCTTTCTCATTGAGGATGATAATCATGGCATCTACCTGTTTGGATTTTTGTGAAGATTATATGGGTTACTACATGGAAAGCAGTTAGAGAGATGCCTGGCCCCAAAGTAAGCACTCAATAAATGCTGTTATGAATAATTATATAATTCCTGTTCAGAGGTATAATACTTTTAAGCATGACACCCATTGATTGAGGCTTACAGCATGTCAATCTTCATGATAAATGCTTATCTCATTTAATCATTACAACAACCTTATTGGGATACATGTTACTTCTTAATGATACTCTGTGTTCCCGAGGGGAATGGTCTATTCACTGCTATAGACTGGATGTCTGGTTCAGAGAAGATACTCAATAATAAAAGTTCTGAATAAATCATTGGATTTTCATTTGCCAAATGAGGACACTGAGGCTTGTAAGGGTTAATCTTATATGTGTGTAAGTTTTAGTGAGGCTTACTATGTGTCTTGCCCAGATGTGGTGATGCCAGTTTCAGCTCAAAGTCTGTTTGACTCCAAAGTCTATTTCTCATATCCACTATGCTCATTGACATGAAAAAGATTAATGTCTATTCACACCTCAGAAAAAATTATGTCACCAGATCAGAAGACCATCTTACCGAGAGCAAGCTGTGGGATCAACGTGAACTCATTTTCACATATCCCAACCCCAATAATCATAGTTATCCAGATGGAATTAACTTTGAAATTATATATCAACAGGGCAAGGCTTTATATAGAAGTCACTCAATGGAATAGCTTTGCAAGCTGAGTGGGAGGGATTTCTCATTCTCTAGGCTGGGAGGTATTTATGAATGGACATGAGGTAGGTTATTGACATGAGGTAGGGATTGAGATGTAGTATAGGAATCCCCAGATGTTTAGCACCACAAGCTATTGCTGCCTGATCAAGCAACATCAGAGCTGAAAGGGAAATCTATAGAGATGATTTGATCTAAGTACCTACCTTATAAATTATGTTATTTTTCTATTGCTGTGCAACAAATTCCCACAAATTTAGTGGCTTAAAAAACACATATTTATTGTTTCACAGTTTCTGTTGGTCAGAAGTCCAGGCATGGAGTAACTGTATTCTTCACTCAGGGTCTCATGGATTGCAATCAAGGAGTCAGTTAGGCCTGTGATTGTTACCTAGGGCTTGGTGTCCTCTTCTAAGCTCACCGGTTGTAGACAGAATCCATTTCCTCATAGTTGTAGGACTGAGGTTCCTGTTTTCTTGCTAGCTGTCAGGTAGGGACTACTTATATCTCCTAGAGAACATTCATTGTTCTCTACTATATAATATTATATAATCACAAAAGGGACAACTCATCATAGTCACAGGTTCTACCCACATTGAAAAGAGAGGGGATTATACAAAGACAAGGGTCACTGGGGATCAACCGAGAATTCTGCCTAGCACATACATTGAGAACACATGACTCCAAAGGACAAATAGACTTAGTTTGTCTGGGGCACAGCACTTACTAGAGACAGAACTGGATTAAGGACTATTCATCTAATTCCAAGTTCATCTCTACTTTGGTCTCTGTAAATCACATATTTCAAAGTTCTGCATTTGAAACTCAATCATCTTGATTTATAATGCTGTATTAATCAGGATACATTTGGTGGCAAGTGACAAAAACCCTAATCAGACTGGCTTAAATGGCAAGGAACGTTATTGGCTCATAGGGTCAACCATCTGTCTATAACTTCAGACATCTCTGGATCTATTTCGTAGTTAGGTGTTCCTTCTTGTTGCCTTCTTCCCAGTTGGTTCTCCTCATTGTGATGACAAAGGTAACTTCCACAACTCCAGGCTTGAATTCTACCAGGTAAGTATGTGCATTATTATTATTTTGCTTTTAGGAGTACTTTTTAATCATGATTCTAGTAAGTGTTCTGGGACTGACTCATTGTACCAATCTGTGTCAATACCCATCTCTAAAACTGATCACAGTGACCCTTGGGATAGAACACCCAGCTTTGATCACATGGCCTAGAGCTAGGGGGTAGAATCAGCTCCTCTTGAATCAAATGAACGGAGAAACTTATGAGGCTGGTTTCCCAAAGAAAAATAAACGTGCGGGGCGCCTGGGTGGCTCAGTTGGTTAAGCGACTGCCTTCGGCTCAGGTCATGATCCCGGAGTCCCGGGATCGAGTCCCACATCGGGCTCCCTGCTCGGCGGGGAATCTGCTTCTCCCTCTGACCCTCTTCCCTCTCGTGCTCTCTATCTCTCATTCTCTCTCTCTCTCTCGAATAAATAAATACAATCTTTAAAAAAAAAGAAAAATAAACGTGCTGTTAGCAGAAGAGGAATATGGATGTGAGGCTGGCAAAAGCTACCAATAGCCTATGTAGGGCTCCCCCTAGTGGAATGTGGCAGAGAGTGAGAGCGGGGGTAGGGCAAGTCTATTGGAAAGAGGGAGGAGCCAAGAGAGAATAGAGTGGAATAGATTGATCATGAAACCACCAAAATCATGTTTAACAGAGAAATAAAGAGAACTGGTAACCAGCCTTTGTGAGTTTGAATACCTGGGTTAAAGTCGTGGGTCCATGTTTGCAAAGTGTTACACTTCTGCAAGTCATACTCATACTCAGTCCTTGAACCCATTGTCTTCTATAAAGTGGGGCTACCTGCCTTGCCTACCTCATCTTTCAGTCATTGCAAAAATATAGGGCTCCTAAAAACAAAGTAAAACAATGGAGAAACCATATGAGATTTCAAAAAGGCTGACATATGCTGAATTATTAATTCAAGTAGAAGATTGAAATTTGCAATAGGGATATTCTTTGAGCCTAAGCCAATAGGATAGTATTTTTCTGGACACCTTTTCTAAAATCCTTTTTAGAAATCATATGCCACCAGGGTAATGGCCGAGGCAAGCTAAGGCCTAAGGACCCTGGAACTTTGGCAACATGAGAGGGAGAGAGAGGATTGGGGGCGGGGGAGAGAGAGAGAGACAGATATGTCTAGCAAAACCAGTATGCATGTGCTCATGTCCAGAAGTATGCATTCTAATGACTGGGGGATCCTGTTGGGAGAACAGGAAGGGAACGACTCCTGGTCAAGGTATTAGTAGGTAATGGCAAGGCTCCAGAATATCCGTGTGTTTGCCTGAAGAACACAGTCAATAGTTAGGGACACTAAGATCAAGGTTCACATATGCAAATAAGCATCAAAGGCAGAAAGCAAAGAGTATCAATATAGTTAAAGATTGAAAGGCTTGTAAAGAACTCCTGAAATCCCGTTTACTCAATAAACATATAGGGTGGTCTCCTCCACTGCAAAGGGTTAGGTAGCACAGTGACTATGGGCTTGGAGTCTGTAGCAGGGTGGCTTGAATGAGAATCCTGACTCTGGTATGTGATAACCGGCAATTTGTTTAACCTTCTCAGTTGTTCTCATCTGAAAATGGGAATAACAATCACAACGATAGTACTGATATCAAGAACTATTTGAAGGATGAAAAGAAATAATGTTTGTAGAGCACACAGAGTGGCCCCTGGGACATAGGGTATGGCTAATACATGTTCACTAAATTTTTATGTACCAAGATCTCATCATGAAGATATCTTTTGTGCCCATAATTTTTAGTTCTAGCCAAGGAAACATATATTGAAAAAAAAATCACCAATAACTTTAATCACAATGATGATATATGTTATGAAGGACACATTCAGTTTTGTGGTAAAGTTGGTAGCAGGGGACCCGCCTTGGTCTAGGGTCAGGGAAGTGACATTTACCCTGATTCTTCCAGAGCAAGCAGAGCTTGGATAGTAATGGAAAGTAGCTTCTGACAGAGGGAACAGCTAGCACAAAGTCCTAGGGAAATTAAAAAAAACAAACAAACACTATAAACTCTAGTAAGTGGAAAGGGGTCAGTGTGGTTGGAGTGAAGGGGGAGACATAATATTAGGGAGAAAGATCATGCACATCCTTGTGTAGTTCTTGATAAAATTTGTTTTATCCTAATTGAATTGGTAGAGGATATGACATGTAAACTAAATATTTAGGAATGGGTCAGATTCAGTCATGCAGAAGTGAAGGGTTGCTGGAGAGGGAGAGAGAGAGAAAGAGAGAGAATACTAAATGACATATGGCATTTTTATTCAATTAGGAAATGCTCATAAAAACCTAGATGAGAGAAGTGGAAGGCTTAAATGTTGCTCATACATAGTAATCATTCAATAAATATTAGTTCTTATTAATGCAACTGCTTCTAAAACAAAATAAAAATAGCTCTTGATAGGTGCAAAATATTATACCTCATACAGAGGCAAACTTTCTCTCCTCTTAGCTCTTGCAGCATTTTCTATAGACCCTGCATACATCAGCTACATCCCATGGTGCATTGCGATTATTTAGGGATAAGTATGGCTTGGCAGTGGACTTCAGGCTCCTAGAAAACAGAGACCAGAAAAGATATTTATTTCTCAATCTTTTACACAACCTCACCTTCAGTTGGCGCTTAACAAATGTGGGCTTCTTTCTGCAGGTGTTCATTTGGTTCTGAATCCAAAGCACCCCAGATTAAGGGATTTTAACTCCTTTGAGATTTGACAGAAGTAGTAAACTTAAGCTTTTGAGGCAGCGGCAGGTGGCTCAGAGTCCTGCACAAATAGGTTTAAATCTTATCTTTATTTAAAGAGGGGGAGGTGGAACCCTCATTTCATCACTGAACATTTATCTATATTTCTTGTCTATTTCTAGAAAAAAGGCCATTTACCTACTTATTGGTTTCGCTATTCCAACTTCTTAGGCTCAAACCTAAATGAAGCAACCTATAAAATCTAAGGTCAGGCTGGAGATCAGAAAAGTTATCTACTTCAGAGGTTCTAAAGCTGGGGTCTAGGTGTAGACATTTATGAAAGAGATGGCAAGAAGGGATTCTGTGAAATTCAATGCAAAGTTTTGTGGGCATTTTTGTAAGTATACTTTTCATAAGAGAGAGGGTCTATAGTAATTGTGAAGTTCCAACAAGGGTCTGCAACTCTAAAAATATGATCCAATTGTTTACCAAATCATCATGCTGGGAAGACTAAAAAGGAACCCTCACACTGTCACATTACATGTCCTTGGGAAAAGGTTCCATTCTAGTATCACCCAAGATCTACAGTTGGGAAGTTCTTTCTTAAGTCTACCTTAATCCTTTGGCACCTCTTCCCCATGCAAGCCCTTGGTAAATTTAGTGGAAATAGCAAACAGCTGCTCACCAACACCCACCCCAAAGAAAGAACAAGACATTTCTCACATATCTCAAGCTGCCTTAAATGTTCTTTCTTTGGCAAAGAAGAAAAAAAAAGAAATATATTTTTGGCCTCTAAACCTTTTCCCACCCGTGTGTATTTCTGTAGAAATGTTATCCATATGGTTCCGATTGCTTTCTCCATAAGTCATTAGGAATGCTTTGCACTGAGAACTTTTCTGATGACCAGGGAGTCTTTGGAGACTTTTTAAAATGGCTCTCTTAGCCTTTCTTCATAGAAACAGGGAAACTAAACATAGCCAAATGCAAATGAACTAAGACCTGGAAAGGTTGAAGTTTTATTCAAAACTCAGAAATCATAAGGCTCGGGTGAGTTTTAAATCTGCCCATGCAAAGCCTTTGCCTCTTCCTCCAGGGACAAGAATTGATAAATACCCCATTGGTAGAGAGGATGCAATGGTCTCAGTTAATTTGATATTTAGGCTTAAGTGTGGTGACCCCATTAAATTCTGAGCTCTTCCAATCACCCCAAGATTTCCCCCATTACTTGCAGAGGACAAACTGAAGAGTTTGGACTGAGATTTTGGTGTGGAATTCCTGACTCCATCACCTACCAGCTAGCTGTATCTTGACATGCTGCGTACATTTTCCAAGCTCTAATTTCCTGTGATGTAAAAATGGGGTCATATTACCTAGCTCATACATCACAGCATTTTGAGAATTATGAGATAATTTATGGAAAACCCAAATGAAATGTCTGGTGCATGGGGAAAGTCAAAAATTCTTCTTCTCTTTCTCTCGTCTAATAGTGGTTGGAACTGGGGTGGGGATGGGAGGTTCTATACTTTCCGAGGGAAATACTGACTACGTGGAGTGGAGGAGAGAAAGATAGAAAAATGTTCCAGAGTGTTACGTCCCCTCTTTCTAAGGCATCAGGACCACAACCCATCTTGAGATATTGATTAAGAGAGAAGAGCCACAAGGAATCAGTCCATACTTTGGTCGTCCTCTGAAGCTGCCTAACGAGGTGGTTTCAGACTGATTTCAAAACTGCATTCCCAGCAGGGCTGCTGTTGCTTACTCTCACTCAAGGAGGCATATCTGAGCTGAAGAATGATGAAGGAACAGAGAGAAAGGGAGGAAAGAATAAAAGAAAGGATAGGGGAGAGAGAGAGAAGAAGAAGCAGGAGATAATGAAAAAAGGAAGAAGGGACAGGAGAAAGCAACCTGAAGCTTCATACTGAAATGGATGGGAAATGCAGAGTGTGTTGTGAATGTT
The DNA here is from genome assembly GCF_003265705.2 of Callorhinus ursinus. Classification (NCBI taxonomy): domain Eukaryota; kingdom Metazoa; phylum Chordata; class Mammalia; order Carnivora; family Otariidae; genus Callorhinus; species Callorhinus ursinus. The sequence goes on from NW_027397086.1 coordinate 11,523,175, forward strand.
TTTCTTTGTGGTTCGAATCAAACACAGAACAGTCTCGGGAACCACTGCGCAGTATCTGACCTGGGCCAGAAGCCTAGGGAAGGAAAAAATTGTCCAAGCAGAAAGGGAGAAGTATCCAGGAGACAGACAGAAAGCTCTCCCTCGGTCAGTGGCTGGAGAGCTGTCCGTGGTGCTGACTGCATGTCCTTCGGATTAAAGTGGAGGAGACTCGTAGAGATTTGGACAGGCTACTGCTCCCCTCTTCTCTGCCCCCCCCCGTTTTCAGTCCTGCAGTGCTGAGACCCAGGCTCATGATGATTAGCACACTCTTCCTCATCCTCCTGTCTTTTCCTTCCCTCCTTGTCAATTAATTTTTCCCCTCAAGTTCTCAATTCTTCACTCAACAATTTCTTTTCCATTTTGTTTCAAAACTTCTCTTATTTTAATTAATTCATGAGCCCCTAAACCCTTCTAAGTCCCCCTAGTTATCATGTCTCTTTCCTATCACCCCTTGAATAATCATAACATTAATAACAAGAACAATAAGAATTACAGATAACATGGTTTGGGCACTCACTAGGTGTCAGGGAGTATTCTAAATGCTTTCACGTAAATTAATTCATTTAAATCTCACGCCAACCATGTTATATAGGTAGTTATATGGTAGTTTTATTTTCTATTACACAGATGGGAAATTGAGATTTAAGAGGGAAGTAATTTGGCCAAGATCATGGATAGGATTTTAACCCATCTAGAGCTGACACTTTTACCAAATCTGGGTTCCTTTAAATTTCTCATCACCTTTTCCTTACTGCTCCATGCCCCTCCATCTGGTAGCTTCACTGATGTTACCTACCCTTGCCTAAGCTTCCAGGGACTAGCAGTCTTCATTGCCGATTTTTTTTTTAATTTAAAAAAGAAGAAGAAGAAGAAGAAGAAGAAGAAGAAGAAGAAGAAGAAGAAGTAGCAGCAGCAAAGTAAGCAAACATACAGAATATGCACTGCGTGAGAATTTAGATCATGTACTGGCCTTCTTTGCTGCTTCAGGGAGAGGCCCCGTGTCAGCAACTGGAGCCTGCACCTCAGGCTAAATTTGGAGTCTTTGGTTCTCCGTATTAATGCCTTAGCCCCCACACCCTCACCCCTTCTCTGCCTCTGGTGGTATTGAGAGAACTTTGCGTCCCATCAGCTTCTCGCTCCTACATCCTGCCCACGTAGAGAAGCACTTGCTTAATTCCGGGAGGTTACGTGGGCTCATGCCTACACATACAGAGAAACAAACAGTCTTAAATACTCTTAGAGAGGCACACGGATACAAATGGACCCAGACAGGCACCTTCCCAGACAAAACCACACTAGCTAGATACACACAGACACACTAACACCCTCATACCCAGCAACACTCAGATACTCGCAACGCACACAGCTACAGACACGCTTAAGAACACCACGATGCGGGGTTTGCGCACACACACCGCACACACAGTCCCTTTGGGTGCTCATACACGGAGACACGCCACCCTATCCCCAGACCCACGAGCCTCCCCAGTGGCTCAGCCTCAGCCCACCCAGGCTGCCCCTCCCTCGGAGAAGGCCTTCTTCTCTCCTCCTCTTCCTTCTCCTCCTCCGCCTAAAGATGCACAAAACACTCCTCAGAATAAACCCCGGCTCTTGGCTCCTCCTTCCCCGCCCCCGGCAGCCGCTCCCCCATTCATTTTCGCCCGTCGCCGGGTAAGTCCCTCCCCCCGCGTAGCCCGGCCTCCACTGCTCCCCGCCCGGAGACCGCCGCGCACTTGGACTTCCCTCTCCATTCGCTGGCCGCCTCGCTCCGGGTCCCCACGGCTGCGAACTGATCTGGCGCGGGGGGAGGAGGAAAGCGCAGGCGAGCGAGCGAGAGAGGGAGAGAGCGAGCGAGCCAGAGAGCAAAGCGAGAGCGAGAGAGCCGGGAGGCTGAGGGAGTAGTGACCGCCTTCCGGAGCCGGGATTCATGCCTGTCCTCGGGACCAGCGAAGGGGACTTTACGGCTGAGTATGAGCCAGGCTGCTAGGAGCCAGGTACCCCCACGCCTGCAGTCCCCGCGCCGTTCCCGGTATGCGAGCTGGACGCCGGGCTCTCCCAAGTTCCCACCGAGCCGAATAAAAAGCGTCCTCCCGCAGCTCTCCGCCAAAGACGGACATTGACTCCAGGTAAGGCGGCGCCGGGCACAGCGCCCGGCAGCCCTGCTGCCCTTGGAAACGGCCCCGGACCGCATTCGGGGCGCCCCCGCCCGCCCCGCCCCTCCCCCTCCCGGCACCCTTCGGCTCTTCCGTCGGCCGCCCCGCCGCCTCCAAGTCCTCGCAGGTTCCCGGGAGGGGGAGGGCTGTGTATTCTGGGGCGCCAAGGGTTAAATGCGGGTTTTAGTAAGTGGCGTGTGTGCTCCCCGCGCGCTCCCGACGTGTGTACCATGGTGGGAACTTGATATGGTGCTAGTGTGTATTTGCGTGTGCAGCGTCGTTTGCGTTTGATGCGTGTGTTTGTGCTGTGTGTGTGTGTGTTCGTGTGTGTAGGGGAGGGGGTAAAGAGGTCCTATAACCTACTTAAGGGGCGATGTGTGTGTGCATGTTTGTACGTATGTGTTTGTATGTGTGCGCTTGTGTGTCTTTTTAATTAGGTCTCTCCAGCTTACATGGAATGGGATCCTTACTATAGGATCACGTAGCCATCGGGAAACCCGCTGTGGACTTCTTCTTGGTGCTCTGGGCTTGGGGCTTGGAGAGCATTTTGGATATAAGGATGGCACCTTATTTAGCCTAATATTGGTACCCTTGAAGGAAAATTCCTCCAAACCATGGAGACCTGGTATAATTGGACTCACCGTTTAATATGAAAGAGAAATGGCCAAACCCTGAGGCAATGACATGCTGTCACTTTAAATTCCACACTGGGCAGGCTCCAGGATTCTGATGGGAATTTGGAGTCACTGGGTAGTGGGTGAAAGAGAAAGGGAGAAGTCAGCGGTGGGCTCCTTGTGTGGGGCTTGACGATTCTGGGATACACTCTACCCTACCTTTCTGTTCGTCATCCTAAGAGCGTAACAGCACCTCCAGCTACTGGTGCTTTTGGGGAGGATCTGGGCAAGTTTGCCTGGATCCCCCTAAAGGGAAAGGAGAAGAGTCCTCAGGGACCTGCTCATCCATCATAGTTACACAGATCATAGAGAAAATTTCATCTGGGGGCAGCTCTGGGTAATAGGGAAGGAGATGAATGGAGCACTTACCTAAGAGATTCCTCCTTCTCTACCCTATTTCAGAGAGGCTTGGGAAGCCCCAGGAGAATCTTTTCTTAAACTGTGCCTCCTCATGGCTCCATTGGAGTTAGGAAGAAAATGGGAGAGCAGAGAGTGCGTGTGTGTGTTGTGTGTTGTGTGTGTGTGTGTGTTTCAGTACTGAGGGAGATCTACAATTTGGGAAGGGTTGTGGGTGGGGAATTCGTGGCAGAATCTGGCGGTAATTGACTTAAACTGCTGTTGATTTGCACCTCACATCTCTTGCTTGGCTCCAAAATACTGCCAAGGGCACAGGGGCTGGGTGGAGAATGTCAGTAAGGAAGACAGTGTGGGTCAAGTCCCTCTTTCCTCTTTCCTCCACCTCCTAGGAGGCTCTCTTGGTAAGTCCCTGGGCTACCCTGGCTAGGTCCTGCTGGGCTTGGACTCTGGGGCCAGCCATCGATTTGATTCCCGGCTGCCTCTTCAAGGCTTGCCCTACTCAGCAAAAAATGCTGAGTTTTACTGCTGTTAGCATGGCTTCCAGACTCAGCAGCTGTTACTTTCCCAAGGTAAGAAGAGGCAGCCGTTCTGCTGTCAGGCACAGAGGCTGGTGGGGGACAAGGGCTGAGATGCTGGGACAGCCTGTCGTCCAACCTGGCTGGCAAGGAGCCACTGAAAAGACCTTTTGGGGAAAAGAAAAGTAGAAATATAATTGTGTTTTTAAAATTGTGTGTGTGTGCGCGTGTGTGCGTGTGCGTGCGTGCGTGCGTGGGCGTGCGTGTGTGTGTGTGTGTCTTCTGGGGAGAGATAAAAGCAAACATGTTTGCAAGGACCTGCCCTGGCGGGTGGGTGACGATGCTACCTGCAGACACTCGCAGACACATGAGTCTCCAGCCAGAGGCTGATACCTCAGGCTGCAGCCTTCACAGGGCCACAAGGAATCTGCTTTGAGAAACTCATGTCAGAGCAGGGCTCCCTGGTTCATTTTTTTTGGGGGGGGGTGAAATCAGAGGAGGAGACCCTGTGTTCGGAACTGCTCTCGTTTTATCTCTTTTCCAATTCGTAGGCAATTGAAGCTGGAGGAATATTGAAGAACAGACAGGCAGGACTCTGGCCCAGAGAGGGGAGGAGAATTCCATAACATTCTCTAGCAAGTTCATGGTATGCCCAGGCTAGATCCTATGCTGCCTGACACCTGGATCAGTGTCCTTTCTACTACACCACACTGTCCAGGGACTGTGTGTTGCTCCCTATTCCCATCCGGCCACTTTGCTCCCACCTAAAACAATCACTGTCATCCCTCAGCAGACTTCTCATTTCAGAGCTGCTCCATCTGGAAACATGACCCCGGAAAGAAAGGGTCCAATGCTTTAATCACTGTCCCCACTAGACAGATAGACAGACAGATATGCTCACACACACACACACACAGACACACACAGACACACACAGAGAATTACACACAGGCAAGGACCCGGTACTGATTATGACCGGGGGACAGAGTCCAGCAGAGCATCTGGACTGTACCTGAGTTCTTTATTAAGGAATACTTTGCCTTCCAGAGAGCCAAGTGTACACCTATCTACAGATGCAAATACTTCAGGCAAATTAATTTCTTCGTATTCATGAGACTCTTGCGCTATACAGTGATACATACTGCAGTCACCAGAACATGCGCAAGCACACATGTATACATGCACTCACACACATGTGCACACACGGATTTAGAAATGTTCCCTGCTTGCCATATTCCCCAAAAGGGAATTCCAACCTCCGCACCAAATTGTGTTCCCCTATATGAAGGCATCACCCACACGAAGACTGGGACTCATCGTCCCAGGGAAGGGGAGATAGAAAGCCCTGTGAGGGATAGGCTCTTGGGAAGTCAGAACCAAGCCCGTCGTAAAAGTGTTCCCAGACTCCTCGATGTTTGGGGTGCCGGCGAGCACTGAGAAAAAAACATGGGGGTTTCAGGCCCATCTGCAATAGAGCCTTCCACGCAGGCTTTTCTGAGACTGGATGGTGCTTAAGCTCCCAGAAGGGGGAGCTGTGACTCCATTTCAACCAAGGAGAACCAGCTCCAAGATTCCAAATCAGCTGTTGGGCCCCCCGTTGAGTTTCCATGGCCCAGCTCAGGCTGCAATGAATATATTTGAAATGGTACAGGTGGGGACTTTTAAAAAACCCTCGCCCCTAACCAGTTCAAATAAAATGTCTTAGTGCTTGCAAGAGTTTATGCTATTGACTACAGAGTCTTCCGTTTCTCTGGAAGGTCTTTGCCCAAAGGGCCTTCGGTTATGTGAGGAGACATTTTCTGATTGACATCTTCTAGCTTGTTCCCTCCCAATTCCTTAGATGAATCACCAGTACTATCACCTGAACAGGCCTCTAAGGTTAGACATAACCTAGCCTTCTCTCCCCGTGTTCCCCTTGCCAAAATTCAAAGATAACGAATTGGCCACTGAACTTCTGGTAATCATATTAAAGACAAAATGGGGGTCATGTGAAGAGGACAAATTTTCAAATGTCATTCTCCAAATAATCCCCCTTGTTGTTTTCTATTCTAACCCTTTCTGCATGGAGTACCTTTCTCTTTCCCTCTCTTAGCTTCAGCCTCTACTTTTAAAACTCTTACTGGCATTTTAACATCCAGCTCAAATGACCCTTCCAAGAAGTCTTCCCAAAATCTTATTTTGGAATAAATCTCTTTCTCCCCTGTTCTCTCATATAATTTTGTCTGAAACACTATTTTAGCTTAGGTCTGTTTGCCTTATTTTATAGCTCCACGGAAATATGTCTAGTTTGCCTTCTTCAATATGGTCTTGGTAAGAGCATTTTTTTTTATCCCCAAGGACTGGCACACAGTAGTTGCTTTGGGAATGTTTGCTGTTACTTCTTGAGTCCAGTCTCAATAATAGCTGCCATCTTTCTCTCTCTCTTACTCTTTCTCCTTCCGATAATTGTTTCATGTTCATGCAAAGCAATACAATCATGGCTTCAAAATCATGCTGCCTATACCATCAGTATAGGAATGTTAATGATGATACAGACAGTTGAAATTAGGTCCTACTTGGAAGTGACCTTTGCCCTACTATGTTCCAGGGTCTTTAGTTCTCTTCTCATTTAATCTTCCTTTCCACCCAGTGAGGCAGATACAGTCCTTTCATAGAAGAAGAAAGTGAAACTCATGCTGGCTAGGTCCCTTGCCCAAGGTCATGTGACCAGCACAGCTAGAATTAGAACCTAGCTCCCCCTTGCTTCAACATCTCTGCTCTTTCTGGTGGACCGCTGTGTTAATGGTAACCATTGTGGATGGCCAACAAGATTGGGTTGTTCAGTGGATTTTAGTATAGCTCGGGGCACAGTATTAACTCTTTGAAATCGATGTTATGAAGGAGTCATGGAGCCATTTGATCAAAGAATTTCGGTGTTTTAAGGTTTCTCATTAACTAGACCTTTCTCCTTATTCAAGGATTCAAAAATCCTTTTTGTGATACCCATAATGCATATCCACTCAATCTGATTTTTAGTACTTTTATCAACGGTGAAGTCATTATCACACAAACCAGCCTATGCTGTATAGGGAGAGCTTTGTTGGAATGTTTTCTCAGTGTGACCTGAAATCTGCCTTATGTCCGTAAGTCTCTGAAATCATACAACACAAATATAAATTCTCTTCTAATTATCAGTTCTTCCCATAATGTGGAAACATAATCATATGATCACAAATATTCTACTTCAGGAGGCCTTATTGCCACAGCCCTGTGTCCTGTAACATTTGTTTGGGCCCCTTGCCCAGCTGGATCTTGTTCTCTTGGCATTCTTTAGTTGATCACACTTACAGAGTTTACAAGCCACAAAAGGGCGAGGGTGACCTATAGTTGAGTATGGATTAAAAGGAGCACTGATTCATCCATTTATTCGACAAATATTTATTAAGTGACAACTATTTTTCGAGCATTGCTCTAGACCAGAGCTATCAAGTAGAACTTTCTGTGGTAATGGGTATGCTCTCTGTGCTGTGCAATATGGTAGCCACTAAGCACATGTGACTCTGAGCACTTGAAATGTGGCTAGTGATACTGATGGACTGAGTTTGTTTTTATTGGTTTTTTTAAGATTTTATTTATTTATTTAGAGAGAAAGAGAGAGAGAGAGAGAGCATGAGCAGGTGGAGGAACAGAGGGAGAGGGAGAAGCAGACTCCCCGCTGAGCAGGGAGCCCGATGCGGGGCTCCATCCCAGGACCCTGGGATCACGACCTGAGCCGAAGGCAGATGCTTAACGACTGAGCCACCCAGGCGCCCCATGAACTGAGTTTTTAATTGAATCCAATTTTAATTTTAATTTCAATTTCAATAGCTATCTGTGATGAATGGCTACTGTATTGAGTAGTGCATATCTGGACATCAGAGACGTGGTATGAACATGGTCCTCTTTTCATGGAGCTCAGTCTCGTGGGGAGAGATGGGTATAAATGGGTAAACAAATAGATAAGCAAAATGACTTCATGGCATAGTAAATGCCATGCAAATAATTAGGAATGTGGACGATGTAACTTTAGATAGGGTAGCCAGGCGAGACTTCCCTGAGGGCGTGGCACTGGAGATGTTTAGGCGAGGAGAAGCCAGCCGTGTGGCAAACAATAAAGATGAAGTCACTAAACATGTGCCAGCTTAGGAGAGCCAAGCGATCCTGTGGCTGGAGCTCTCAAATGAGAAGAATGTCGTGAGATGGAAATAAGAAAGGTAGGCGGGGCCAGATCAAAAGGCCTTTGTAAAAGATACAGGAATAAAAAGGCTAGAATTCCACAACCATCC